>NC_088985.1:20521983-20851186 GCF_963932015.1 Anas acuta
GATGCTAGCATTAATAGTTGGAAAATGAAAATAATGCCATGATTACTGGGATTAGGTGATGGAGATGTATGCTGTGATCTTATTTAATAGAATTGGGACCAAATTCTTTTCTGTTAATCAATGTAAATCAGGATGAAATCCACAGAAATAGCAGAGTTGCTTCTGGATGAAAGTTAGGTTAACCAAAAAACAGAAACTGGTTGGAGATCAGGTGTAGGCTCACTGGTTTCAGTAGAGCTGGCCCCAGATCTTCACCAGTGGAAGTGAGAGCAGAAGGTGCTCCAGCTGTGTTGTTCCCCATGGCTGGCAGGCAGGATGTGAGCTTATAATCACATTTAGCCAACCCTGCAAATTTCTTAAGTGCCTCCTAAGTTTCAAGTCTTATGAACAGCACCAAAGGCTTCATTGGGGCTGACAGCAAACAGAAACTTAGGCAGGGACTTGAGGATTTTCCAAGGACGGGGAAAAAAGTAGCCCAAGCCCCTGGAATAGTCAGCATGGGCCACATCCTGCTCTTAGATTCAGCTGTGCCCAAATCCAAAGCCATCCTGCCAGCATTAACATGGATTACCTCTGCAGAGAATTTGCCCAAAGGATGAGAGGGCCAAGTGCTGGCAGCAAAGAAGGCACTGAGCATCGGATGAGATGGGGAGAGCTGGCAGGGCTGGAATCACAGTCAGTTGGTAGCTGGCTTCCCTTCCTCCTCCTCCTCACTCTTGATCCCAAAAGGGCCGGATAGAAAAATGTCTCTGCCTTTGGTACCATTTTTCCCCTTGGTTATTGTAAAACCACAGGGTAACAAAGACTTTTTCTTCCTTTACTCCTCTCTTAAAGGATGTGTGTGCATAGCAGACAGTGGAGGGCGTTCAGCTACCTGTACGGCCTCACACCTGCCCTGGGGCCATACCCTTCCCCACCTTTCTCCAAGAACTCACTGCTTTTGCAAATGACTTGATTCCAACCCTGCCTTTATCCTACAGAGGCAGCGGGGACAAGGTTCAGCACGGTTACAGCAGGTTACTGAGGGGTGGCAATGTGGTGGCAGTGGTGGGAGGGACTCTGAGTGCACAGGTGGGCTTGCTGGCCAAACTGCCACTGCAGGACCAACTGCAGCCTGGGGCCCTAGGGCCCATTGCTTCTTCTCATCTTCTACTCCAGAAAAGCTGGAGCACTCCCCTGCAACTCAGCACAGAAATGCTCTCTGTGCTGCTCTTGCTCACCGTAAAATTTGACTGAGACAGGCTGGGTCCTCCTCAGGATAGCCATGACCAGCCACTCGCAAGGGGAATAAAGTTGGAGGAAAAGAGTATGAATTCGCCAAGCATGGCTGGCTTTGTGGGAGAGCCTTACTCATGGCAGCACATCTTGCCTTGGCCGAGATTATTAGCACTCCACAATGGCCAGCAGAGAAACAAATTTTATTGCCAAGATGCACTCAGCTTCATCCGCCTGTGCAAGCAGACCCCCAGTGTAACATGGAGAAGGGGCTCCAAAGAAATTGGAACATTACAGATTTTGAAGTAATTGTAGTTTTGCTTGGGGAAGAGGAGGTGTAAAGGAAGCATTTTCCTTGGGAGAACGGCTCTTTTTAAAAAAGGATGAGTTGGGGACCTCAGCACAGAATCTTTAGGATGGATTTTGCCTCAAATCCCAGCAAAACTCTTAGTTTAACATTTAGGATATACTAGAAGCTGTTGTTTTAATACAGACCAGGTCAACTCCAAACCCATCTTCAAAACAATATCTGATTCCACGAGTACTTTGTCCGCATGGTTAAAGCCAGCCCTTAATGTTCTACCCTTGAATAACTCAGGATGTGTTAGCTGTTAAGTCCATTTGTCTCTTGCCTTACTTGTTTAAAGCTTTCTCCAGATATTCCTGGATCCACTTTAGCTTGGGATCAATGCACACTTGCTTGCTGTTGCTCTTGAGCCTTGCACTGCCAAAGGAGAAAAGTCAGGGTGAGTCTCATGTGTGGCACCCCTCAGCCCACACCCTCCCCCACCGCACACCTTATTCTGCACACAGGTTTGCAACCCTATTACACACAGTAGAGCTGTGTCCAACTTCCCTGGGTGTCAGCGCTGCTCTCAGATGACTCCTACAGAGGCTGGGAGACCCCTGCCACCCTCAAGGAACCTACTCTAAATACAGTTCGGAGCACTGGTAGGGTTTGTCATCCCCAGAGCTGATTCCTGTGCTGGGGTACATGCTGAGGAGATGACATGCAGAACTTGAATATAAGTTTTCCAATTCCTATCTAGGCTGCTACATGTTCAGTGCTGGGAACAGCTAAATTTCATTTGAAAAGGTTAGTGTGGTAAATACAGGTCATTTCTGCAAGGAGTTAATTAAGAACATCTTTCAGATTCAACCACAAAGTAAATGTTTTCACGTTTTGAAGATGGACACCAAACCATTTCTCCTGAGTGTCCTGAAAGGGTCTGGTCACCCCTTCACTTTTTGTTTTACTCTAAGGCTACTCAAAGGCTACAAGGCTCTATACAAGGCTATCAGGCTACATGCAGGAAGATAACTGTGTTCCACCATAGTACCAGAGACAAATATTCCCTGAATATATATTCAGTCAGCACTGGGAAAAAAAAAAAAAAAAGCAGAAATTTCTTGAGGGGCTTCTCCTGCATGTCTGAGCTGCTCCTTCCCAGCCATACTTTAGCTAATTTGAATCTGCTAAGAAGTCGCAGAAAAGGGGACACCTGTCAGAAGAAAATTCCCTGTGATGACCTGGGGTTTGGGCTACCTGCATTTTTCATACAGGAGCAGTATGAACAGCTTGCCACCCATACGAGGAGGTCTGACCCTCCAGGGCCTCTGAAGAGTGCGGTGATCCCTCGCTTTCCTCAGAAGGCCCTGCCTCTGCCCCAGCTGCTCAGAAGCCTCCCCTTGCCATGTAAAAGTGCCAAGAACAGCAATTTCATGGAAATGCCCATAGGAGTAAGTTCAGTTCTTGCTTAAGCATTTTGTTGAATCAAGGCCAAAATGTTCCCGACTTCATAAAGCGAAGTCTGCAGAATATAAAAATGTGGAGTAAGAAGAGGTCAAAAAGGCTCCTTGGTCTGAAGTTATGCAACAACACAGTTGTAACATAAACACATTGAAGATCCAGTCCTGCAAGCCCCGTGCCAATAAAGTGATGAATGGGCCTAATTCATATTTCCCTTACAGTAGTGCCAAGCTGGAGAATTTCCAGTGAAGTGATACCAACAGTGAGAATGGATTTGCTGATGTTAGCAGTGCTGGGCAAGTACTAAGCTGGCCGTATGGAGTACAGAACCAAAAGCACACGTAACCACCCTCCCGCCACAGGAGATGGAACTCCCTTCATCAAGGATTAAGACACTGATTTTTTATACATTTATTTCAGAGTCTGGCAGCCCCTGCTGCTTGCATGGCTGTGGCATGTGTAAGGAGTGTTCGTCTGAATGGGCTTTGGTGTATTCTTTAGGATGCAATTAAGTGCATGCTAAAAATGCCTATTCCCATGTGTTGAAAAGCAGGGAAACTGGGATGGGCTTCATAGAAACAGACATCCACAAAGGAGAGTTCTGGATCTGGGGAGATGACTCCCGGTGGAACTGGAGACAAAGGCCTGCTCTTAGGCTTTTTGTTCAGATACAATTCCTCTCAAATATAAAGGGAAATGTACTTGATTGAAAAAGCCTGAGCTCTTTCCTTAAAAACCTATATGAATTCAGTGACATTCTCTACTCTTGCAAACAGCTTTTAAGTCACTCAGACTTTCACTGTGTAACATTTATCTAATGAATTCAGAGTGTGGTTGAGCTGAGAAACCATTTCAAGCATCAAAATGATAAATTAGTTTTGATTCCATTTCAACTCCTCTTTTAGCAAAGCTCAAACTTTCAGGAGCATTTGGAGGGAAGTTTTTGGTTTAAGTACCTCACATCTGTAAGTAACAGAAAGATGGTGACCTGTAGGTTCATGTGTTCTGTGTGCTACTGGATCCTGTTCCAAACAGACACACTTGGATCAGGAATGGGGCAAGAACACACACTGTGTTTCTGTATTTCATGCTCTTAACCATTCTCTAATGACTATGATCCCACATTAATTAAGAGAAAAACTATATACTGTATCCAATATTAAGTGCCTGCTGTTTTCTTGAATCTACTTCAGAAAATTCCAGATCTTCTACAAAGCCTTAGCATTGGGACCCTTATGACACCGACTGACAGTCCCAGAACACAAATCCATACACTATTTGCCTTTTGGATGCTTGCCTCCAAAATTGTTTATAGGTAGAGATCAGAGTTAGTCACAGCTGGTTTTGCCATTTTTCTGAATGGAAATTATTTCTCAGCTGGGTTTTACATTTTTTCTTACTGTCCTCCACCAAGTCCTAAGGCAGAACCACACATGTGAAAATGTAGATGATCTACACAAAAGTGGTTTTAAAAAAAATAAATCATATGAATAAAAAAATGTTCATGAATTGATGCACGCCCTTAAATACATCTGTATATTCCTGAGAAATATCACATCAGTTTTCTTAATGCAGAAATGTTTTGGATGACAAAGAATGGATTTTTACAGCATTTAATTTACAACTGGAACAGCTCAACGTGGATCCACACAGAGCCAGTGCTGGGAGCACTGCACAGAAACCCAGTGCAGTTACTGAGATCCCCCTTCCAAGGTCAGTAGAAGTTGATGGTAGTAATGCTCCCTTGCAATGAAAAGATGAATGCTGATTTTTGTCCCTCTGAAGGAGGGATTCACCCATGAAAAAATGATCTCAAATGACCCCCTTAAAATCACACACAGAAAATAAAAATCAACAACCCCATTTTTCTGAAAACCAGTGTTTCTTTTTAGCAAAAAGGAAGAGGTGATTTTCCATTGGGAATGCACTTTTTCTCTCCTGCTGTGATCTGTGACATACTGGAGCCAGACACTGCCTGCTAAGCGTGACCAGACACAGATCACTGTAAAATTTTTTCAGTTAAGGTGTGAAGCTGTATGTACAAGGCAAGGGACTGCCTGCCTGATGTTCCTACTTACATACCTGTGGGAGAAACATGGGATCACGGGGAGCTCAGAGACAGAACACCACTAGACACATTCAGAGCTGGGTTCTGGGGGCAGGTTGGGGGGTAAAGCAGTGTACAGGGTAAAGAGGTGAGCTGGGAATCACAGCATGAGACACTGACCTAACTGCAGCAAGGGGAAGAGCTGACCAGTAAGCAGAGCAGGAACCAGCTCTGTGATTCTCCCTTTTGACCCCCTAGATTTGCACCCAGCTGGAAAGAGTGAGAGACTTACACAATCTGAAGTGAGCAGTTGGGGGTGGAGAGGATTTTGAGGTGCTTAATGTTGGCTCTGGCCACGTTGCTCTCGTAGAATCGACAGGGACATCGGTAAGTCAGGCTGACGGGTTTCTCTGTGGGACACAGGGAGAGAAAGGACATGTTACTGCCTCCTGCTCCGGGGCAGCAGCACAGACACATAGACCAGGCACGACAAAGTCCTCTCTTGCCTCCCAAATATGCAGGTGGAAAAAAAAAAAAAAAAAAAAAAAGTAGAAAATCTGTAGCTTTGGAAGAGCATTTGTCCACAGCTCACAGCTCAATTCTTTCACCCCACTACCCAGCCTTTTAATCCTGGTGCGTGGGATTTTGGAAGACAAAAGAAGAGGGAGAGAAAATGGAGATAAGAAAAGAAGAAGAGATTAGAATAAGGAGCCCCTCCATTGTGCGGGGATGCTCCTGGTAATTAGACAAGATAAAGGCCAAAAGAGGGGGCACTTGTCCTCAGTGTTGTTCTTGCCAAATGATTTTGACCCGAGGCCAAATTAGAAGGTAGCCAGAAGAAAGCGATGAATTCCAAAGAGATCAGATCAAACCGGCTCAACTCAGGTGCAGGCTTTCAGGAGGGACAGAAAAGCCCCGAGTCCTTCAGCCTTTCCCAGGGCCCGGTGGCTGACCTTTCCCCACCGCAGCCAACCAGTACTTTCGGAGATGCTCGCACAAGGAGGTGCGAGCGGGAGATGTAGGATCACAGTGGTTTTGCAGGAGAGATTTGGGGTCTTTTGAACTTCCTCCAGCCCATGGCAAAGTAACAGCAACTTGGGGAGACAGCTCTCTGGCGCCGAGGTCCCCGGGCACTCATCAGGGACCACCGGGCTGGAGGAGAGTCTCATCAGCAGCATCACGAGGCTCAGAATTAAGTTTATCCCCTGGGTTAAAAGTCAGCAATATATATGCATGCAGAACTGAGGAAAGCTGCCTGGCTTTCAACACAGCATCTGATGATGCAGCCCTGCTAGATGATTTCTCCATGCAAGGACTTAATCACTGGCAACCAAGTGCACGTAAATGAAGTCCTTGCTGTGTGTGGAAGCTTCGAAGCCCCATGCGCAATACAACACAAACACAGCACCTTTGCCTGGGAGTCTAGAAGGAGCCGCCTAACATTTTAAATGGTAACACTGGAGCAGTTTTCAGCCTCTGGGAAGAAGTGAATTCATAGAGAAGGTCCTAAGCCACGAGGTCTGGCTCATGGTGTTGATGGTCAGATCTGTATCTGACAGAGCTTTAGATCCCACACAGCAATCTGCCATCCTGTGTATGTAGCCACACGGGAGCACTAGCAGCATCCAAGCCCTGCTCCGTTAAAGTTAGATGAAGAGCTAAAGAGCAGGAAAAGGCCTGGAATCCCTAAGCTCTCTTCTAGGAAGGTGAGAAATGACACAGCTTTTCAAAGTGCAGCTGATCTGCACATATTGCATATTTACTAACACCTGTCCCTAGCACACATAACCACAGACAACCTGGTGACATTACCCTGTCCTCAGGAAGGAAAATCCTTTTTTTCTCCTGAGCACTTCTAATGAAAGAAGAGCCAGGGTTTTATCCCATTGGCAGACAGGCAAACACAGAGAAATTCATCAGTGGGGTTCTTCCAGATTCACACCTGAACCAGGACTAGAAGTTAACAAAATTGGAGGATATTTTCCACCAGTTTCATGGCAATACATCAATCCAAATAACAATATAATTTATAAGTGAATAAATGGGAGAAGGAGCTCCCGTCTGTCATGTGAAGGGAGCAGGAGGGCTGCAGGGTGAGCCCCCAAACACGTGCTATACAGACCAGTGCTAGTGAGGAAGGGAGGGAGGAAGCGCACTAGGATTTCTCACTGCTTATCTGTGCCTGAGAGCTATGCATAAGTGCACTTACATGTATATAGGAAAGGGAGGCTGAAACTGCATGCAGTCATATAGCAACTCTCAGCACAGCTGCAGAGGAAGCACCTCTGCAGGCTCGTACTGATGAAGTGAGTTGAAGCTTTACCCTAAACAGCATTCAGATCTGTGACTTGAGAATGCAATCCCATCTTCTCTGAGACCAGGAGAGCAACTTTCGATCCCATCCCACTCACTTGAGATCAGGAGAGAAAGCTTAACCATGACCAACATGTCTCTAAATCCCGAAGCTGTTTCCTGCCCAGGAAAAGGCATCCAGCACCGCGAGGCAGAGGGGGTGCCCAGCACTGGGTGTCACCCAATGCAAGGCGCAGTGACAGTTCCCATGCCAGCACAAGAATCCCTTTGGCATTTCTGTGTTCCTTGCTCACTGACCAGCAAGAGGCATGGATCAGCAGGGATGGCAGCACAGGCACCGGGGCAGCTCTCAGCACCATTCCCAGGGAGCCGACATCCCCTGCCTCTGCCTGGCTCTCGGAGTGTGGCTGTGGCTCACTGTGCTCACAGTAAACCTCCTGCCAGGGAAACCCAGCGCACACAGCGCTCCCCGACACGGGAACCCCTACAGCAAGAAGCAAACGGGACACTGCTGGTCCTGCCCTGTGGCTGACAAGCGCATATTTCTTTATCACATTTCAAAATTTGAAACAAATTGTTCCACATGTAGTAAAGCTGACTAAGCCAGTAACTCTATGGGCTTGTACTGCAGGAGTGGATGCTCCATGGGTTCCCCGATGTCTAATGAACACTGAGCACAAGGTGAGGCTACTCTCTCGTATGGTCTGTTAATTGTACTGTTACATGAAAACACCAGCTTAGCTTTCATGAAACTGATTGTGCATAAAGCTTTTGGGAACTTTATCTGTCTAGCACATTCGCTTGAAATGGGTGACAGAAGAGCTAGACGCTATTCAGACACCTCACCGTCACTCCTGCAGCCACACATCCTTAGACAAAAAGAAAAAGAAAGCAACTTTTTTGGCTCTTGACTAGCAGGACTTATGTTTTTAATAGTTTGACTGTTTTCTGACCCAGAGCTGAGTTTTGCTGGCTCTGAACACCCACCCCTGCTGACAAATTCTCTCTAACCCGATGTGCTCACTGAAATCTGCCCCGCAGGGTGGACGCTTATCAAGGCTGGCCGGTCAGAGCGAGGGAAGCTCTGACCAGGAAAGCAAGCTGGGCACGAGAAGACAAACCATTTGAAATAATGCAAGCATCGTTTTACTCCTGTTCATCCAAGACTACATTTGGTGGTATCAGGAGAGGACTGACAACTTTTTAAGTCCAGAACAGCTCCAGTTCCCTGGGGGATAAGATGGGGATAGGCAAAACCAGCTTTACCAGGATGGCTGAGAACTTGGAGCTCACCTGCCCTCCAGGACAAGACAGCCCTGCATCTGGATCAGGGTTGAGAGCACTACTTGATGTGCAAAGAAACAGGCAAAAAGCTGTTAGCACCACAAGCCTGTGGTGTCAGTCCCCTTACACCAGTTTTTCTCCGACAGCTCTAAGCTGTTCCTCGCCCGAGCAGCCGGGCCCCCCACGCTCGCCCTGCCATGAAGACACCGCAGCGGAGCGCCCCGGCCACACGGCCTGCCCCCGCCTTCGGCACCGAGCTATTGGGATCATCGGGAGCAATTATCTCGCTCCGGCTAAACAAAGGGGCACTGGGAGGGGGCCCTTCCCCGCCCCGGGGGGGGAGAACACCCAAGTTTCGGTCCCCGGAACGGGCCAACGCGACGGGACCGGCGGCTGCTGGGGACGCTCGGTGCCGAAGAGGGGACAAATGTGGCACACCTGTACCAAGGGAGGACCGGGGTTTCCGAGGCCGAGAGACCTCGGAGGCTGCGGGCAGGGGTCCCGCGGCTCAGAAGCCCCCGCCCGGTCCGGGGACCCTGCGGGGACAGGCGGCCGCGGTGGCAGTGCCCTGTGGCGCTCGTCGGTGTGCTGCCCGTATAGTCCCGGTGCAGTCCGGGGTCCCCTTTTTGCTCCTCATTCTCAGAGCCCCCCAAAACCTCCCCGCGGGGCTGCGGGAGCGAGCAGGGGATGCCCTCCGAGCGCCCGCTGCTGCTCAGCCCTGCCCCGATCGAGGGAACGGGGACAGACGAGGCACGGGACCGGCCGCCTGGTTCTCATTTCTTGCAACAACTTTTTTATTTTTTTCTATCTCTTTAGTGGAAATCAAGGCGCACATTTTGCAGCCCAAACGCCTCCCTGCGGAGCGAGCGCTGTCGGAGGCTCTCAGCTCCAGCACCCCCCGCATCCCCTCGCCCTCCTGCTCTGCCGGGGGCTTTCCGGCGGGCAGGGGGGTCCCGGCGGCATCCCACTTACCCTCCGAGAGGGAGACGAGGGCCAGGGCGAAGGCGAGCAGGGCGAGGGCGCGGAGCTCCATGCTGGGCGCTATGCTGCTCGTCCCGGCGGCGGCCGCGCTCTGAGCGAGTCCCCTCCTCCCCTGCCTCTATAGAGGGGCCGGGGGAGGGGAGCAGGGGGAGTAGCCAGCCTATGATTTATTGCCCGTGGCATGTTATTACATCCTTCCTCTGTTAAAAAATGCTTGGAAAGGGACCAAAAAAAGAGCGAGGGCTTTCTCGCTCCGCCAGCACCGCGGTCTCCCCCCTCCCCGGGAAGCGAAGAGCCTTCCCCGCTCCCCCCCGCCCCATCCCGGCCGACGGGGCTGGGATCTCGGGCACTGCAGCCAGCCCGGGCCGGGGCAGAAAGCTGCTGCTCCAAAACCCCAGCCTCGGCCGGCTCCGGCCGTCCCGACCCCGCAGGTCCCGGCCCCGAGCCGCCAGGCTCCCCCCGGGGACGCATCCTGCCACGGCTCGGCCTCCGCACCCGGAGGAGAAAAATCCCCCTTCGCTCCCGTGGGCGAGAATCTAGGCTTACACCGGCGCCCCGGACATCACATCCAGCGCCTCATATGAAGTATCCTCGAAGAAGTTTTTCTCGGGGATTTTTCTTTTTTTTTTTTTTTTTTTTTTCCTATTTTTTTTTTGAGGGGGGGGAGGCAAAGAGAAGGAAGCTTTCAGTTTTGCTTTTGCATGCTTAGCTCTAAATACCACCTTTTCACCGTATTAGCCGGTCCCAGTTCTCCATCTGCTGCCCCATTTCGCCCCCTTTGTGTTGCAGATGCTGCTGGGCTCCCTGGCACCTCGGCTGAAAACCCCCAGAGCATCGAGAGCCCCGAGGTCCCAAGGGTGCGCTTCCCCTGAGCTATCGCAGCATTGTCAAGTGTAATTGACCTAAGCATGTCCTCGCTGCCTGCAGTCCGAGACCATGGGGCCCTGTTTGTTGGCATTCAATACTTCAAATAAACATCGAGGCTTTGGTTGAGCTGGGACCCCTCAGCTGCATTTAAAACAGGCGCCCTCAGAAAGGTTGGGATGGGGAGGGGACCACCGGGTAAAGCTAATCCTGGCCTGGAGGTGTTCAAAGGACAGGTCCACGAAGGCACCAAAGCCAGCAGCACAGTCAGATTTTACCCCGGGTAAAGCTCTCTCTGCCACAGCACAGCAGGCTGGAGGCATTGGCCCGAGGGAAATGCCTGCACTGACACCGGGCTGGTTTCCTCCACCGGGACACAAGCTGAAAGGCAATTCTCACACCCAGCTCCCCTAAACCTAGCTATTTGTATTTCCTTGTCTCTGTTTGCCAAGGAGCCCTGAATTTGCTCAGGCTGATCCTTGCTCTCCCCCTCTCCCTAGGCGAGATAGCACAGTAGCGTAGGAACCCGAAGCACTGAAGGGGCCAATAATCGCCACTGGTGCTCGCTGCGGGTGCTCTGACAGTTGTGACATTCTGCAGGGATGGGAGAAGTGCAGGCTTAATCCCAGCGCAAACACTGCTAGGAGCACTGCTGTCCCGCCAGCGCTCCGCCTGGCACACGGGGACGTCCACCATGCCATAAACGAGTGTCTGCTGCAGCTGCTACTGGCACGGCGAAAACACACAGCCCCAGGATCTCATCGAAGGGGCTGGATGGACACAGAGTGAGCTCAGAGTTACATCTGAGTAGTGGTCTCCCTCCCCCCTGCTCCCCCAAACACACACATGTGCTGCAGCCGAAGCGGAAAACTGCTGGGACCCTCGGAGGTGCCTGGTGCCCTTCAGAGCCGACTGCAAGAGCTGCAGCACGCAGATACAGGGGTCCCCTACACCTCCACCCACGGTCAGCTTCAAACAGCTCCCCCAGAGGGGCTGCGGGGGCAAGCTGGGGGAGCTGACCCGCACCCAGCGCTGTCTGCATTGCTTTGCTGATGCAGTCCTGCTGCTGGGATGAAGAAAAAATCTTCATAAAAGAACTGAGCTCACCCGAACAACGAGCAATTTGTGCAAGCTGCGATACTTTTTCCACTGAGAACAAATCATTACCTACAGCACAACGATTCTGTGTTTAAGATTTAAGCAGCAGGAAAATAACAAACACAAAGCAAAACAAATCAAAAAGTGAAAAAAGAAACTCAATGAGGGTCTTGTCATTTGCCCCCCAATCTAAAACTATGATCTCAGGGAAATCTAAATGATTTATACACTGAAAAGAAAGTTGAGTGACTTGGTAAGGGTTAAATCCCACAAAAAGCTCGTTTTAACTTCATGTTAACCCCCACAGAAGTACCTCATGCTCTTCTGAAGGCTCAGAACAGGCAGCCTGAGCCCTCGGTGAGCCGAATCCCACCCCATTCCCAAACCAACGGCAGCCAGAGCTTCCTGGCGGCCACTAACTTTAATCTCTTATCTGAACACTAACAAAGAAAGGATGAATTCAGAAATCTTAAAAATAGACCTGCTGGTGATTTCAATGCAGCTTAAGAGCCTTTTCTAATAATACCATATTACAAATTTTTAGCCTATTTGCATCAAATTACATTTCTTCTTAAACGGGAAGATGATAACATTTCTGCTGCTTAGAATTTTAGACTGGCATAACTCAGCACTGAAATCATTATCGTCTGAGCTCGCTTTAGATCCCCACAGATTATATCCACAGTAAGCCATTTCTGGCCAGTACAACACCACTCAGTATTATTAATTTTTGTTGTTGTTGTTGTTTGTTTGTTTTTTTGTTTTGTTTTGTTTTGTTTTTTTGTGAGTTAAGGATTAAGCTAAGTGTCCTTGAGTTGGGAAAATAATATCCCTGATTTCATCTTGTTCTCACTAATGCTATTTGACTGTGATCTCCCATAATATTTCCTGGGCTTATTATCTGTAACTAAACGTATCATTTTTTGGATGGCCACAGTTTTCATGAAGGATTTCTGTTTAAATGGAGTTAAGATTCACTGTGCATCTCAGCAATTGAGAATAAAATACATTACAAATCAAGCATGTAAATCCCAGGAAATTCAGTGATCTAGAGTTAAGGTAATTTACATTTAGAAATCTCTATGTATTAGGCTGTGGGACTGCACAATTAAGATACCAAATCAACCTTATCTCTGCTTTGCTGTAACATCATGCAAGAGCCCTGACGATAACAACTAGCACAGATTAGTATCTTTGATGCAGATTCTTTTCAAGGCACGGTTTTTTAAAGAATGTTTAAACTGCTTATTTCCACATGCTACGAAGCTGTGACAGAAAAGAAATGAAAGAAGCTAAAATGTTAACATCGAAATTGTTTAACTATTGCATGGCATCCTTAGAGTGCAGAGCTGAGAGTGTTTGGAGAATTTCAGCGTTCTGATATTTCTGTGTGTTTATATTCTTTTCTAACTCAATCTAACACTGAAATTCCTTGTGTTACCATACTTTCAAACAATAATAATAAAAAAGCATCCACACAAAGCTCTTCTTTCTTTAGTTACTCACTATGTATCTTTACATTTACCTCCATCTTACTGCTTACTGTCGTTCTTGTGTTGATTAAGAGTTTTGTTTTCTTTTGTTTTTTAAATAAGCCTTGTTTTTGCAACTTTCCTACATGGGTGATATTTTTTGTCTGCACTAGTAACCAGGTGAAAGCTTGAAAGCTTTCCAGTATTGCTGAGCACTCAAGCAGCAGCCATAAGAGGACAACTCTGGAGTAGCTTGAAGATCTTTCCTGACTCCTGTCTTTGACCTTCTTGTTTGAAGTGCTTAAAATAAAGATTATTTTCCCTCCCTATTGTCCTGTCAAGGTTCCAGCCTCCTCTTTTACAAATGTGAACAGAGCTTTTAGTATTAAGTATTTGCAGCAAAGTAGCATGAACTACAAGAAGTGATTTGTTGGATCTGTCTGCCCTGCAGAAGGAAAAAAAAAAATCTCCCCAGATCACCAATTTTCAAACAGAATCGCAAGAGGTCTGCTCTCATTGCAGTAGAATAGCCTCAAATATTCGTGTATGCAGAGAGATCCATAACGCGTGTTGGCCCCAAAAGATTCCTTGGAGGGCAGAGGGAGAGATCAAATAGAGGTCAAGTGAGTAACTGTTTATAGATGGTTAACTAGAGTGACAGAGAACTGTGGTAGCTGCTTTTCTAACAGTTTAAAAGGTTTAAGCTTGCTTCCCTGGGAGCTTTGCATGTGATTCCAGTGCATGTGAAATTGGCCCTTAAGGGCAGAATTCATCCCTCCTCTCATCCCAGCAGAGCACATCCCAAGATGGTCTAACCTTTCATGAAGAAACTCAAAACGTGATAAATTTTGCTTGGTTTTAGGTTTTGTTACAAACATCGTTCTTGGCCTCACTGTGAGGAGTTTCCTGAAAGCTTGGGGTAGAGCAGAGCCAAGTTTGGCGTGCTCTGCCTCTCTCCGACGCTGCGGAGGGGATTTGGTTCCAAGAGCGCTTAAAACTGTGTGGCTTTGCTTGGGTTTCGCTTGGAGTTTTCAGGTTCACTGAGCTTGCAGGCCACTTCGAGGAACCTAGACCTCAGCAATAAAGGTTCGCTGTTCCCAGCAAGAAGAGGCACCTGGGATGCTTGGCCAGGGCCAAGCTCAGTGCTGCCTTTATGCTCTCTCCATGGGAAACTGGTGCAGAGAAGACCAAAGCATCACAACAGAACAGACTTGTGTCTGAAAGGAAAAGATCTAAGCCCAACTGCCAGGTCAAAATGGTCAGAGGTCCTATGGCACCCATCTCATTTCGTTTAGGATTTCCCTTGACTGCACAAATACAAGTCGTCTGTCTCTTGGGACTTTTTAAGTTTGTTTTTAATTTAAGATAGGCATGAACAAAAAGCCATAACCCAAATATCTATGCACCACAGGGATTTTCAGGCTCTGAAACAAACTTTCCAGCTGCCTTCTCCCTCAGCAAGGTCTAGGGGCCTCATGGCTTTGTCTACATTAGCAACTTGTGTGGTGTAGTAAGAACAGACTTAGAGAGCAAAGCAGTCACTCCAGCCCATTTCAAGGGTTTATTTCAGCATAGCTGTAGTCTGGTCCCAGACTGAAGGCCTGCTCAGTGACTACAGGACGTGCCCTTCTGCAGCAGCTTTCCCGATTTTGTTTCATCCCAACACAGAGCAGTTCACACTGAAGACACAGAGACAACTCTGCGATGCAAAGTAAGCAGGGATATGGCTTCAGGACGTCCACTCCAAGGGTACATTCCTGATCCCATTTAAAGTCCTAACGTGAGTGCAACCCCAGGGCCAAGAAAGCCGAGGTCCATCACCCACCTGCATCCCCAAGGCACCCGCCCGGAGCTGCTGCAGCGGCTCGGGGCGGCGGGGGCCGGCGGTTTAGGTGTATTTTGGTGCCCTCTAGCGACTGGACACCAGGCACTGCTTGAAAACCCAACATCATACAAAGCCTGGCAGCATCTGGAGACAGACTCAAACTTTCGTTCTATTTCGCTTTTGGTTTTGATTTTTTTTTTTTCTTTCGATTAATATTCAGGAAATGTCGAAAAATTAATCTTTTTTTTTTTTTTCCTTTTAAACGCGTTCTTATCATTTAAGAAGTCCATTATTTTAGTGGTGTTTTAAAAAATATTATCAGCTATTAAAACTGAATAATAGCCATCCGAGAGAAGAGTAACCATGGAGCTATATCACATAAAAGCCCAGATTAGTAGGTAAGATAAAAGCGAGGAAAAAAATAAATCAGGTAGGAGGCTTTGTCTGGGGAAGGGGAAGGAAGGCACGCTGTGTGCCAGCAGCTGGGCGTAGTGCTCAGGCAGCAGGTACAGGGAGGGCTGAGGAGGCAGATATTGTAACTAAATCCATACTGCATTTACAGAGTTGTTCTCTGGGCTACAGGCAGCTGAATTACTCCTGCACTGAAGTGAGGTCCAGCAATGGCTTGTTTGTGGTGATGGAAACCTCTCACTTGCTGGAACTGTTCTGACACTCATCGTCTAGAGTTGCCAGATGGTAAACATGTTTAGTTTGTAACAAACATTCATTAACATCACTTAACATATGTCTCACTCACAGGACAAGGACATGTGTCATACAGGACCAGAGCTAACTGGGGTGTGGCTGTGATGTGTCAAATCCTGATCGTTTGATCACCCACTGGATGTGTGCTTTGCTCCGAGCCTTACCAGATCTCATAACCAATAGCAGACTGTGTAAACCCAGGTTTTCAAAGCCATCTCCTAAAACTTTTCTTCACTTGGGGGGAAATAGTTGGTCAGAAATAAGTCCCTGAAGTACAAACCCATGACCTGACTCTCCCCCAGTATATTAGAAATATCAGCTCCTTGTTTCTCCCCTTTTGAGTAGGTCTGGTCTTGTGGCTGCAGCTATTCTTCCTCACTACTTCAGAATCTGGGTTCAAGAGATTATCACCATACATCCTGGAACACAGAGGGAATGGGACCAGTTGGTGCTTCTACAGATCTTTCATCCTAATGGATCCCCAGGTGCTTATAAAACTTCGACCATCCACAAATAACATCAAAGAGTCTCTCGGTTACAAGACCTAGAGAAATACAGTAAAGCCGTCTAACCAACTTGTCTCAGCGCAGGGTTGTTTCTGCTAGAATATTTATTGGCATTGTGTTCAATCTGTTCTTAAAAGTTTTTATAGATACAGCTTCTATTTCTTCCCTTGGGAGTCCTTTCTATAGTCCCACAGACTGTACCTCCTTTTTTTTTTTTTTCCCAATGTCTCTATTTTTCACTCCTCCCTCCTGGAGTGTATAAATTCTGCTTAAACTCATTTACTACCTTACAAAATCCATCTCTGGAGATGCTTTCTATTTCCTCTTTGACTAACACAACCAAATCATAACTGTCAGTGTCATTTCATTATCTTATATCGTGAGTCCACAAAATGTTTTTGTTGATCTCATTTCTCAAACAGGGACCGACAGTTATTGATATGCAGGCGGTAAGCACTTGTGTCTTTGCTAGCTCACCGAAGGCAGTTTGGCATGCTATTTTCAACTAGGCAAAGAGCATTAAGGTAAGGAACTCATCTAGTCTGAATTTCATGCCAAGAAGTTCACCTATGATTTTAATTAACCAGACTGGAATACAGTTGTGCAAATGACGAACATTTGATGAGCTCTTGTAATCTCAGTTGTAGGGGCTGCAGTCAATTCAAAATCACTGACCTCAGAAAAAAAAAAAACAGCGTATTCACAACTATATGAGTGCAGGAATTGGTTCCTCCAGACTTCCGCCATTCAGTAAAAAACACTGAAATGAAAACAACAAGGCAATTTGGAAGAAAATACTTCAGTTTCACCTTACTCTTCATTTATGCTGTTGTTCACACTTTCAGGAAGGAGACAGCTCAAAGTGCTCATATGTACGTTCACCCTTGCACCTTCGCTCTTACGAGAAATGTGAGAGTTGTCTTGTTTCATGACATATACCTTAAGTTAAACGCTAACATCAGCCTCCCACGAGGGAGTAAAGTAGGTGTTTAAATTTGGCATGGCCACCCCCTTCACACATGTATACAATCAGTTCCCCGACATCTGTATCACAGTTGACTTACAGCTTGCTTGGTGTGTGTTAACTTAGCATGTACGCGAAGCTCTGCCTGCGTATTCCAGGCTGAGGGCCCAATCCACAGCTCTGCTCTGCCTCCACACAGCAAACACAGCACAGAGGCGTCAACATTTGTTTGAGCTCCGCAGCAGGAATTCCCCCTGTGTGATGAGGAACCCAGTGCTAGTCTACCTGGTGCCTTAGCTCTTACCCTGCCCTGCAGCTCCCTCAGTGGTGGTTTGGGCAGGACTGGTGCTGGCCCCAGGCTGGCTGTGTTACAGCCTTCAGGGGGCAGGACACCAGTGACAGAGCACAATTAGCTAACTCGCACTACAACGGTTATGAAGAACCCAGAGGAAGATGCATGAGAGCAGCACAAAGGCCACACTATTTCAGATCAAAGGTCTGCGTAGCCTAGAAGCCTGCCTCCAGCAATGGTCAACAGCAGATGTTCAAGGGTGGAGGGCAAGCATGGCTGAAACTGCCTGCAGTGTGCCTGCTGGGCACGTGGCCAAGACTCTGGGCTCAGCCTCAATGAGGATGTGGAGCTCCTGAATTGCCATGGATTTTGGCAGTTCTGAGCAGGTGTCACATCATTTGATTTCTGTACAGCATCAGAAACTTCAATAAAAAATAAGGAACTCTGTGACTTCGCTCCACTGTCTCTGAAAAACAACTTAAAGCTTCATTTCCCCCTCCCCAACCCCCCCCCCCCACACTTTTAAATAATTTTTTTGAACTCCTGCATTATCTGAAAAACCACAGAAGGCATTTATGGACATATTAAATATTTGTCTGGAAGATAAAGTCAGGAATACCTGGAGATAAGAATGATATTGAACTTTGCTTTTCCAGCAGAAGCTGACTACAGTATCCCTATGCAATAAAATACTTATTGATAATCTCATGGGAAAAGCTAAAATAGTGGAGTTACCTGGACAGCATACACCAGAAAGACAGGGAATTCACATCAGAGAAAGGCTTTAGGTTTGCAGAATTGGTCCTAAAAATACTAAATCCAGAGCATTATGATGGAGTTTCTTCCTATGACTAGACAGCAGATTATAGTTAACCAGTTTTTCCTGCAAAGAACAAACAGAATTTCTTCAGTGTGACCATCTAAGGACATAAATGCTATTTCTTGCAATCTCCTTTCCCAGAACAGCAACACAGAAAATTTTCTCTGCTCCTATAACCGGGGGAAGGAGAGGAAGGAATGTGTCTGGACCAAGCAATTCTGCACAAGAGGCCAGTATCTGATGTGCAGGCTCGTAAATGACACAGGAAGATTTTCCCTGGATTTACAGCCTCATTCATTCTGTGGGGGGCTGTAGTTTTCCCTTTTACATTTTGTGGAGGTGTTGCATGTGCTCTCAAACAGCAGATCTGATACAGAAATGGGGAAACAAAAGCCTCTCAGATCTCCTACAGAAGGCAGCTTCTTCCTCCCAAGCAAACACCCTGACCAGGTGGACTGCCTGCAGCTGGGATGCAGGAGCAAGACTGAGTTGTTTAAAGGTCATAAAAACCCTTGGGCCCAGCTTTTATTTGTGAAAAAAAAAAAAAAAAAAAAAAAAAAGTGGTAGCAGATGCTTCTCTGCACTACTCCTACAAGTGCCAGTGAGAGCGAACCTGCCTGAGACGTGTCTACACTACAGGTGAAGAAGAAATCAGCTGGGCTGGCTATATAAAATGTATCTTTATTTAGACATTACCACAGTGGGGTTCCTTATGGGAATGTCTTAGCACCTCATGGACCTTAGGAGAAGGGGTCAGTTCCCTGCACATGGACATCTGGTCTTCGTAGGCCTGTGTGACACTAGAAGCCTATATCTAAGCAATGAAAACTCACCCAAAGGACTCTGTCCTTGCTTCTTATTCCTATTTTAAGGATAGAGGAACCAAGGCAGGTCGCTATTCTGGACAATGGCTGCAGGAGCGTCCTCTTGTTCTGGGGGAAGCAGTGCCTGGGACACTGAGCCTTGCTTGCTGAAGATGCTGAGAGCTGCTAGCTCCAGCTGACCTCGGGTTTTGGTACAAGTGTTCCAGCTTTTTGCAAACAGCTGCTGGAGGAGTGCTATGGCACCAAAAGCTATTTATGGAATTTGAGATTACACAGAAAGCCTGTATTAAAGCCCATGCGGTACAGTTTACTGCAATAGCTGCAGTGATCTGGAGCTACAATAGCTTCTTGTGAAAGCTGGGACACTTGCAGACGTTGCCAGAGGTAATTAATATTCTGTCTTCCATTTACCTACTACAAATGATGGAACTGACCCCAAGCCCCCCACAAAAACACATAGAGCATGCATGCTCTTGCCTACTGCACTGACTTGCCCTGATCAGGTCCACCGTACATTTAACCCCCACAAACACACACACATTTACTCATACAGCTCAGCGAGTACCATTTAACTGCTGTGCACCTTCAGCTCTGCCTAAGCCCAATTTCGTTTTAGTTCCATGCTTGGGGAGCAGGGCAAGGCATGTTGCAATGATCTATGCAGTTTACATCCAATGGCCCTGGGAAAGTATCTTGGGTGTCTACAGGGAAACCTAAAGTTTCTGGCCTGCACACACGCAAGGCAGCAGCAACATAAACAAAAGCAGCTGAAGCACATGGCATGGTGTCTCCTGTCTTGACTGACACGATGGCAATTGCACCAGAGCATTGATTATCACTGATCTGTGCTGCCCCTGCTTTGCTGCCTGGGGCCTCCAGAGGAAATTGCTGGGAAGAGATCAGCACTGAGAAGCAGCAAGCACAGTTCCAGGCACGGAGAGTTCAAGGCTATCAGATCCTTGGTGGCCTGGGACTGCTGCCTCTAGAAGGGTCAATACAGCAAGGATTAACTCGCTGGCAAAGGGCCCAGTGAGTGTGGGGCTTCCTTCCAAAACCTCCCAGCCTGAAGGGCTTTATTCAGCCCTAACTCCAGATGCTACAAAACAAGAGGAACAGGAATTTCCCAAACATTTACTCTGTCAGGCTTGTGAGGCTGGACGAGAGAGTGGGAGGATCATGCTCAACAGGGGAAACAGCAGCAAGGTAGGAGACTGCAGGGGCACAGACAGATGAGCAACAGCTACCAAGTACCTGCCCTGGGTCCTGACTCAAAGATATCATTTTCATTAATTTCCATTGCCAGCAAGCCCAGAGGTTGCCTAGGACAAGCCTGACAGCTGACTTTTCTGGCCAGTCTTCTTTTTCATATATCTGCAACCCCCTCTTATTCTTTCTCACCCCTTAGCCTGTTTCACCCATTTATACTCTGTGGCTTTATTTTTTTTTTTCCTTTTTCTTTTTGCTGCTTCAGCCCTTTGTTTCTCCCTGCCTTTTCCCTTTCTTTGTCCTGCTCAGACTCTGTTCTGCTTGTCGTCTTTCTCATCCACAGCCTGCCCTTCCAAGGTGCTCCACTCCCTTGGAAACACTGACTTGAGAAGAGTAGCTCATGCATGGGCTGCTGGAGATGTGCAAGCAGCAGCGTTGTCCTTGGGCACGTAGAGCCTGCACCCTTCTGAGATGCTGCCCATGACACCCTTTGAGGTCCTTCCCAAGCAATGGCCCTGCATTCAGGAAGGAAGGCTCAGAAATATCTGCCATCCATGTCTTGTGATCTGTGGGAGTGTCTCTGTCTGAAGGGACAGTGCTTTCAGCATCCCTGTGAGACCTTCAGACAATATGAGCTCTCTCACATTCTCTTAGGAAACATTTAATTTCTAAGAGCAATAACGTTCTAGGGTTAAAAAGCGTTTCAAAGTTTTTAGACTCTAAGGCTACAAAGTCCAGGAAAGGATCTTCTGGGCTGAATCCAGAAGATTCACTACAAAAACTTCTGATTTTGCACCTCCTCCATCCACTTCTGTTGGCAGAGTTTTCCAAAGCCAGGCTGCTTGAATAGTTAAGGATTTTCTCTTAACTGTTGCTTCAGTTTATCCTTCATTCATTTATTTCTAATTTGTTCTTGCATGATAAAACCTATGGCATAAGGAATCCCTTCTATCTCACTGAAGGGCAGATATTTTAGCTGTTTTCTGGGGGCAGTTTTTACAGATTTAGCAATCACCAATGTTTTGGTGCTTACATGTCCTGCACAGTTAGTACAGAAGTCACAAGAAGGACTATCAGCTACGGTCCTGTCATACAATCTTCCATGTCCTTCTTCATCATATTTCCACATGAATGGGGTTATCTAGCTGGTGCTATCTAGCTCTGGAAGGTTACACTTCATTTAGATGTATTCAGTAAATTCTCAGCTCCACTGATACTCCATCTTCTAACAGCGAGGCTAAAAGGGCACAGGAATGTTTATGTTGGTTTAAGGCTCAATCATAATGTAGGGTTTTGTCTGAGTGGAAGTGCAAAATTGGAGCAGCTGGCAGAATTCAAGAAAACTATAGGATTCCCTTCAGATCAAAGGCAGGCACTTTCCTCTTCGTTCCCACAAATGATGTTAAGGAACTCTGTTGTGTGCCTCAATGACAACAACAAAAAGTTGTGTTTTCCTCCCCTAACTCTTCTCCTTTTTAAACTGGATTTGATTGAAATTTTTTCATCAAAGCATTTTCAGTGTACATTTGGGCTCTCGATGAAGCAAAAAAAAAGGTCTCAGTGTCTTTGGAAACATTCAATTTTTCACTAAGTAAACAAATCACATTATTTTTAGAGAACAACAGCAGCCAGAGGAGAAGAGAGGGAGGATACCGGGTCTCAGTGGAAAGGCAATATATTTTGTGTCAAAATGGAATAGTTTTCAACGAGCTGGAGGAGATCATCACATGTTCCTTAATTTCAGCTTTTGAAAATCTCTAATGTCAATCCCAGGAAGTGTTGACAACTAACAATTGGTCTCTGCTTGCTGGTTTGTTGACTCCATTGCTGTTAACTCCCAAACATGAATCTGAGTGGGGACTTGCATCTGAAGTTGAAATGCATGTACCAGTGGTCCAGAGTAGAAATTTCATTTCAAGTATTCCCAATTTGATCATACTTCTTGAAACTCTGTGGGATTTTTGGAAATTGTTAAGAGGGCCTCTACTCTTTCCCTAGCAGAGTGGTCATGTGTAATATCAGAAGAAAGCTCCCTTCTGTTTAAAAAGTTCCTGGTCCAAGGAGAAACTTCCCTCTTTTCATGGATGGCTGACAGTGTTGTACATAAACTCTGCCTCTTCCTCAACTGCCTGGAAGCTCTCTGGTATCTGGATAACCTTATTTCAGAAATAAGAGGTCCTGAGCCCCTGTGAAGAGAGACAGAAGTGTCCCCAGAGCAGAAGAAAGAGTGTGGTTGAGCAGATCCAGCCCTGAGAAGACATTTGAAACTGCCTAAGCAATTCTGATACCCAGTAGTGCTTACATTCAGACTCCCAGGTACTGGAGGTACAGACACACAGATGTCACAAGCTGGAGGAACACAGCTAAATTAGAAGCTTTGTTTTTGTTTTGTTTCAATAAAAACCACCAGGATGATAAGAGGGCCACCAAATCCCAGTGACCTGAATGAGAACTGTAGTTCAGCTTTCCACCACCAATGCATTGAGCTTGGTATGTGTTGTGAAGATAGGAATAGCCCAAAGAGCAAAACCAGGTAAGGTCTGTATGGAAAAGCAATGCAGACCTGGTGTGAGGGCTCAGAGGCAGAAGACCATGCAGGGAAGGGACTCTTGGAGGAGTTTCATTTTGATGTCAGGCTTCTCTCCTTTACGAGAGCCAGTGATGAATTTTGCACTGCTGAGTTATGCTGTCCTATGTGGCTGTAGCTCTGTTTATTTTGAAATCTTTCTGTGGTGGAGGGAATTTACGAGCCAGCAATATTTCTGCTTTATGGCACTTCCTTCATCCACATTCCTTCGTCTGGTCATTTACATGGGCCAGGCCCACGAGGAGAGGTCAGGGGGGCACCCAAGTGGTATCTAGAGGCTCGGAATGGAAACATGTTTTCTCACGCAAAAATAAATAAGGGAGAAATGTTTCCATTGCAGAAGAGGAACAAAGGCTGGGATCACAGCAGAAAGCAAGCAGAGAACAGCAGGCTGCCCAGCCAAGGCAATTAACAGCATTTAACAACAGCCATTCACTGTATGTAACATGTCTGTTCTAGTGACTCCCACTTCGGTTGCTTTAAATAGCAGATGAAATGCAGAATGAAATTGCAGTTATATCTGAGCCTGCACGAACTACCACAGAACAATCCAAGGTGCAGGTATGTATCTCCTCCAGGCCGCATCTGAACACTAAATGGGAACTCCCCTTGAACAACAGCTGAGGACTTCAGCTGGGAACACTGTTCAGCTAGAGCTGCCTGAAAATCCACTTTTCATCTCATTTCCTCATTTAAAAGTTTGCAGCAAAATGAGAAAAATACCTGCTAATTTTAAGCCTATAAACTCCCAGACAGTCTTACCAAAAGCTCAGACAACCACTCAAGCCTAAGGGGTCTACAAGATCAGCACAGCCTTACTAAAACCTACCAAGCACCGAAAAGACCAATGTGACTAGCATCGCAGCTGAGGTAATTCTTCTGATCAGGCTCCCATTTCCAGGTGTCAGCAAGGCACCTTACAGTGGTGCAGACCTAGGGGAAGCTCTGTCACTATGCCCCTTACCCAGCAGACAAGTCTTAGCTCCGCTTATGCTTGGTTGTGCATGCCTGCCTGTGCAAGTCTGACCTACAGCACGGAAGACTTCCCCTCTCTGTCTGCACGCAGAATGCCACCTGCAGTGGAGGGTCTCAGACACTTTAATACCTTCCACTTAATTGTTATGAGTCCTGTTGGTCTTAATTTTGCCTTCCCACCCCAGGATGGCTGTATTTCTGCTTTACATTAAACGAGTAATTCCCACGCAGGCAGTTTGTTAAGTGTCCTACAATGAGAGACAATACCTTAGAAAGGCACAAAGTGTTGATTTATCTGAGGTTACTGGCTCCAGCACGTGGTTTAAATCAGATTCTGGTCCACGACAGTGATATAAGAGAGAACCTTGCTTAATGGTGGTGAGGGGAACACATCTCCCTTCCTTAATCACACACAGATTTCCAGTTGGGAAGAGGCTGGGCTGCCTATTTGTCCTTCATTATACAAACCATAAACACACATTCAGACACACAGAGCTCATCCATCCTAAACATCTATCAAGAATTCCAGATTCCTCCACTGCAAACCAAGACCTTCTTTATTATCACATCCTTCCCCGAAAATGTTTACAAACTAACTTCTGTTCTCATCCCATTCTCATCTTCTTGCTGAAGAAATGAAAATATCAGGTTCCCAGAGAAGCTGCTTTTGAGGCTGCATTGAAAACATTGCCATATGGGTAAGTACAGCAGTATAACTTGCAGAGACCTTAATGTTTAGTAAACTTGATTCTGAGCTTTGGTTTTCCAGAACAGAAAAGTGTATTTTTTCCCCCTCCAAGGTCTGATGCTGGATTTGAACATGAGAACACAAGTAATGTTATCCGCTCACCGGCTTTTTGACAGCAAAAGTTGAATCTGTATCCTCTTGTTCTTAGACAAAGGTATCAACTAACTGATCTAAATGATCTGTTCCAAGCAGCCTTTTGTGATTCAGGGGGCTAATGACAGTGGAGGGGACAGGCCTGTACCCTGAGAGAGTTGCCACATCACTAAGATTCATCTCCTTGCACACAGAATTACAGAATCACAGAATCACAGAATTTCTAGGTTGGAAGAGACCTCAAGATCCTAGGAAAAGCTTCTCAAAGCTTTTTGTCAGGGAGCAGTACAGCGTAAGTTTGGCATCAACCAATCACAGCCAAAAAAGCTGCATTGATTTAAGAAATTCATACATCATGAATCTGCAGGGCTGCCTCTTCTTGCAGTATTCTAACATTGCAATATTCTAACAACAGCCCATGTTGTTGCTCCCCATCAGACTAGCATGTACCATCTCCAAGCTGCAGCTTGGTATTGCACTGAAAGCCATGAAGAGTGCTGATCCAAATCTGTTTCACAGCTGGACTGTTGTGCGGTAATCTCTTCCCAGTGAAAGAGGCTCAATGACAAACAGTTGGACAACTGTATTATCTTAAACTGCCATGGCATTTTAACAACTATATCAAAATCTTAATCAGATGGGACGTTTCCAAAGGCAGAAAGCAGGATTAAGGGCATGTTTCTTAGAAGCTCTTCAGAGGAGCTGGGCACTTCACAGATATTTGTGGCCTTGAAGAGAGAATCCAAATATCGGTCATTTGGCTCTTGCCTGAAATATCCTTGCCTTTTTTTTTTTTTTTTTTTTGGCAAAGCCAATTCTGCCAAAAAGATTCAGAGAAAGCTTTCAGGATTGTGTTTACCCTCGGATGTAACTCAGACACGACATTTGTAATGTCATCAGAGCAGGACTGCTGATGTGAATAACGGTGTTGGCAGCAGCTTCCATGGGACCAGGACTGGGTCCAGTATTCACATTTCCTAGGCATTCTCTGCTAAACATTATTGTACATAAAGAAGCATTTGTTTGGACTCCAGATGTTCAAGTAACCTCCTGTCATATTCTGTCTGCATCCCAGCTCTCCCATCTGTGATCTGAAGTGTTGCAAGGAAAAAGTGGAGGGATTTATTTTGATCTCACTTCCATCTGTTTTACACTTCACTGGCTCCCCTCTTGATTTGCACCAGTGTTTGAGAACAGGGCTAGAGAGTAACGCTGCTCATACCAGTGTAAATCCAGAAGACAGGGGCATTTACTCTGAACTGACCTCAGGCAATTACTTGCAGAGTTATTTGGGATAAACAGTTGTGATCCAGGAAATCAGCAAACCCCGTGTGGGCAGTTGTTCAGGGAGAGGAACATCTGCTCTGAAACACTGCAGTTGTTACCAGTGCTTAACAGATGGGCACCACTGCAGAGAATGACTGAGAAATGTGAACTTTACAACTTTTCTGAGCAACCCACGGCAAAGTTACTGCAGCGTATCCCGTGCTGATGTCTGTTTACTCAGAGAGCAGTCTGAAGGCAGTCCTGACCTGGGGGCTCTGGAAGGGCTTTTGCATCAGTGCCAGCCTCAGTTATAGGACAGGAAACTGATGAGCACTGCACTTAGTGACTGTGGTTATAATCAACCTTATAATCAGTGAGAATGGCCCCTGGTCATCAATGGTAAGATGCTCCTTATGAGTGACAGATAACCCTGTGTGTTTGCAGCAATCCTCCCCTTTCAGTTCCTGAGAAATGCCCTTCTACCCCAGGGCTCACCTGCACCAAAACTCACTGTGGCTGATGTTGACGGGATATCAGAGGGCAGAGAACTGCTCTCACGAGTTTGAAACCAGCCAAAAATTAGTGTCAGGTTGGTCTATGCAGGTTCCTAAGATAAATCTAAAGTTCGCACCAGCTTGCATAGCTCAGTTATTTATCTAAAGCTTCAAGGTGGGTGAAGATGTTTCTGCAGGCAGCTAAAGGCTCCTGATCCCAGCCTTCACTTCTGTAAGCACTCTGCATGCAGAATCCTGGCTGGGATCACCCGGCATACGAAACAGGGACTTGAGTTCCAAATGGGTAAAAGGTATCCACGAACCACAAAGGGAGAAGCAAAACAAACAAATAAAAAGCACTGTCCAAGAAATTCAGAATGACAAAAACCTTCTGCTTCTATCTTCACTCTAGCTCAGCTGAAATGGGTGGCTGACCCAAGGCAGCGGGGGGTGGGCTTTTATCCCTTCGTGCTGCAAGAAAAAATTCTCGGAGCTTTGTCGGAAAGAAACCATTAACACAGGAAAGGAGAATTAACGGAGACTGCAATAATCCTTGCTACAAACGAGATGAACCCAGCTTTGCCCCCCCAGCTGCATCGTTGGAAAGCCACCAAGGGAAGCTTTTTGGACACACAGATTCTCAAGGGCCTAGTGCACGAACCGTGTCACACAGATTACAGGAAGTTGTCTGCAATGTAGCGTTAACATTTTTTGCAGGAGATCTGAAAATTTCCATGCCTGATCCAGAACAGAATCCCCTGGTGCTTGGCTATCCTGTTCTTCCCCAGGCCTGGCTGCTGGACCAATCCTAACACAGCCAGCAGCCCAAGGTGATATCACTTGCTAACTATGAAGTTTGGGATTGAAATGCCTTGTTCTTTCTCATCTTGCTTGCCAGCACTATCCCCCAGCTCTAGTCAGGGCCTCTTATTTGCCTGAGAACTAAATTTAACCAAAGTAGTAATAAAGATGCTTTACATGCTCATCTGACACTAAGAAGCATTGGTGGGCAGATTATTGGCATGTGGAACGATGATCTCTTCTCAGACTTTCCATAATACTGTGACTATGAAGCTAAAACATCATTAATAATATGCCATTTAGCTTGCTTTTGAATGGTGGAGGAAGGACTAAGAATATATAAGGTTGAAGAGACCAAGGGGAAGAAGCTGGAACCTTTACACGCACTTGGCAGCAGGCAGGGAGACAAATCCCAGCTGTGCACATAGCACACTTTGATGTATGTGTATGGCGTTGCAATAGCACATCCATTTCCAAATGTATTTACTCATGGTGGTAGTCCAGGCAGCTGGTGCGTCCGTGTGCTAGTCAGATATCCAGGCTAGGAAAGATCCTTGGTCAGCAAAAGATGATGCTGCTGGGGCTGCGAAGAAGCATGTGTGTCCTCTCTGTTGGAGTTATTTCCTTCAGCTAGCATCTCCTGCTGAAAAATGGGAACTTTTGACTTTAAATTTTACTTTCAAGACAGCTAAATCTTCTATGGATTTGAGGGATGTAACTTTCTGCTGCTGATTTTTCTTGCACGACGACTGGGGAGCATGAAGGCTGAGATACTCTGGGCCCATTTAAATACAAAATACCAACCTCAGGTTGCTCTTTTTCTGTGTCCTTTTTTGTTTCAAGAAAGATATTCCTTCACCTCTGAAACTGTCTGTCAAAGGGAAGAGATGTATAATAATAGCAAAGAGGAGGTAGAGTTTAGGCTTCCTCCCTACATCCTAATGTAGAACTAATTTTGGGAAGGCACCTCACAAGGCCTTCCAAATCTTCCAGCCTCCTCCAAATCTGCAATATTGGACTCAGAAATCTGATTAGGGCTGTGCAGAAATGACATTATCAACACTGTAGCGCACTTCAATCTCACACCATTTCTCCAGTGCCCTGTAATAAGTGCCTATGAGCTGAAGCAGGCCTGGCACTGAGCCCCAGCAGCCCCTAAGAAGTGAAGGGGAGCCCTTGGTGTAACAGAACAATCATGACAGTACACATCAATTTACCAAAATAAAAAAGTACTCACTTCATAGCATAGCTTTTGATTTCCCTGGCCAACTAGTTGTCTTTGTGGACTCTTATATATGGCCTTTAATGGTGTGTAAGGGAAAGATTAATCTTCTACAGCCATTTGACATTGTTCAGCCCTGGGACATGTGGTGGTCTTCACCTGACAGCCAGGTGAAACCATCTCTACCATAATCACACTCTCCTTATATTTTCTTACACTGTGTGAACTGCCTTAAACATCCCAAAACTAAGTATGTACCCAAGGGAGTAGCTTTTACGGATGCAGGTGACTAAAGAAGAGAAGTGCTCTTTACACCCTTGACACCGTACTCGGTCAGGACCAGCCAGGTCACAACTTGGTGCTCAGCAGCAGCCTGTGTTATTGTGCCCATTGCACCATGGCCACTCCGGGTTCACTTGGCAAGCTCACAGCCAGCTGACAGAGCATCAAAAGGATTTGGTAATTAGCTACTAAAGCATTGAGATCCCAGCAGGTGCCACCTGCCGTGGCAAGCCCTGCTATGTTCAAGAGAGGGCACTTTGTTCCCCATCAGTTTTGATGCTCTTTTTATGCTCTAGTGTAAGCTCTTAGATGCAATAACTGCTGTCACAGCAGGTTGGATTTGGAGAGCTCTGCTGTGGGAATGGATGCTGCTATTTTTAAAAATCCATTTTACGTAAAACTCTACCAGAAGGGAAGAATTGCTTCTGGCTCAAGATCCCCTATGCCTGGACAAACCATCTCAGCAGATGCAGAGTGCCATGAAATAGAAATAATGGAAATAATGACAGCGCCTTCGTCTAGCAGGCGGGACGGACACTGCCGGAGTGATGGGCCCTTCTCCTGCAGCCTGAGAACAGAGCGCGTCTCATGGGAAAGCACAGACCTGTAACCCTGACGTGCGAGTGCCCTGCCTTATGGACGGGTTGTGACTGCCTGACACATCTTTACAGCTTCTCTCCTGACTGCTGCGCTTTCATACCTCATTACTCATGGTTATTCTGAGGTATATATTCTGGCTGGGTGGGAGAATACTGCTTTTCCTTCAGTGTTTTTTTTTTTTTCTTTCTTTCTAGCCAGTGACCAGAGCTCCTATATCTTTCATAGGCCTAACTCAAAGACTTATGTGTGAGTTAGTGTAAGATGGACTTTTTATGCTTTTTTTTTTTTTTTAAATCACCTAAATACAGCCCCAGGCAGATACACCAAACAGTCTAATTACATACCTGGAACAGAAACTAGCATCTTTTCAGTTACAAAACTTGTGTCTGACTGGCATCTTGCATGCTCCTCTTATTTTATATTTTTATTGTTCTTTGGACCACTCGGGTAATTAATTACACCAACCTATGACTGGACACTACTCTGACATACCCTTAGCTACATAAACAATTCAGGTCAAACTCAGAGATGATATAAGGGAATCAATATGGAAGGACTAAAAATAGAAGTCCCAGAGCAACCCTCTCCCACATTACATACTCCAACAGGCCAGGAGGATGCTGTGACTGATGAGAATTTGGACTTTCTCTATGACACCAGGCCTTCCTTCACCAATGCAGTTTTGTGATGCCTCTCAATAGACAAAGCAAGGACAACACTCTCATACAATGGCTTTGCAATGGTTTTACTTTTGCCACCAATTACTGATGAAATTATTCAGAATGGAAATATTTGATTTGCCACCTACAGACATATAAAGACAATATGTCCTGACAATAAGGCATCATCATATTGGAAAAAGTAGTGAAACCCTCTCATCATGACAACTAGCATGGCTGGGTCACAACTTTTGCTGATTTTGTACTGTGTGCATTGCATTCAGCCCAGAGGCTTCCAGTACGGACCTGGATACTACTGTACTGAGGTCTGCACCCACACACAGACTTTAACAGATCCTAACCTTATGACTTTCAGGTTAAAGAAAATTTTATTTTCTACAGCTCTGCACCATGCCACCCAAAAGAATCCCTGCTTCTGAAGGTCAGTCAAATACATTATATATATATATATATATATATATATATATATACACGCACACATACACACACACAAATATATATATGTAGGCTGCATAGATTTGTGAGCAGTAATGCTGTTCGTAGCGGTGTGGGTAAGAGAGAGTTAAACAAGTTTTATGTTCAGAGCACCTAAAAGGGTCAAGGGGTCACTTCCTTCATGTGTAACCAGTTGACCAGGTGCAACTGAAGAATTTTCCCTTCCTCAAAAGCCTCAAGGTATAGACCGTTTCCCAGAGGTGGATAATTAGATTTAATGGGCCAATATTTTTTGGTTATAGCAGAATCTAAAAATACTAAATGCACAGTGGCTAGAGAAGAGTGCAGAGATTTGTTTGACAAATGCTGCCCTCAGTACCAAAGTTACATGAATCCTCATTTAGAATTAGAGAGGAAACAGAAAGGGAAATGTTCTGTTTGAATGCATCTGAAGTGTGTGAGTTCGGCCCTGATTTCAATGAGTTATTTCTGTATTATCTCTTTTAAGCAGCTGCTCTTTCCTTTGGGACTACTGTGATCTGGCGCCCAAGAGCACATGGTAAAAGCTCATCAGCTTTCCATGTCCTGGAAACCAACTCTTCTGTCTGAAGCAGGTAATATCTTTAAAGCATGTTAGAGAATCCCATTGCTTGGGAATAAGATGAAAACAAATCACCATATATTCCTTTTTGGTTCTTTGCTATGGATACAGTCGATCTGAAATGTTTACTACTAGCTTAAAAAGGTAATTCTCCATTGTGGCTCTATATAAGGAATGATACACACACCTTGCTGGAGCCAAAGGCAAAACCTCTCCTTTTTTTCAAGGGGACTAAGACTGCACTCCAGAAATACAAATTCTAGATAAGAATTTCAAGAACATGCAAGCAGAGATCACCAGTCCAGATTTGGAAAGGCTCCACCAGGCACTGCAGGGCCTAAAAGACATTTTTACAAGTGGATATTTTCCTACAACCCTAGATCCTAAGCAGAACCGAGGTAATGCGGGCAGACAACATTTCCCGAACTCTATAGAAAACAAAGAGAGTCAAAGCTCCAACACAAGTTAACTGTTGGTGAATGAAAGACCTACACCACACTCAGTTTGAGATTCAGCCAGTCAAAACTTAGGTTTCTAACAATGAGGCATCCAGATGAAGAAAATTTTCCTAAGCAGCCTGTATCCAGATGGCACCAGCTGATGGAGGCTGACACTGCCCTAGAAAGTGACTTATTTCACCCAGTTTAGGTTGTTTCTTGGCCCTGTCAGTCTCTCTCTGCATTAACTGGGGATTAAGACAACCACACTGAGTAGGAGCTTGACCGTTAGTTAGAGTTTAGCTGCCTAGTTAGATAAAAGAGATGCCTGTTCTACTACTTGTGAAAGTGGCACCCCTTTTCCAACATAGAACTTCATGGATATTTTCAGAACTAGTGAAATTATGACACCTGAAGACAATCTTTAGACTCATGCTGAAATTAGTGTGAACAGAGGTTTTGGCTTATATTTTTAATCTTGTATTTGGTTTTGTTTCTCTTTTATTAGCAGTGGTTTAACTCAACACCTGAGAAATCCTGCATGAAAAGAAGGTCTTCATTAAAATTTCAACACCCTTGCTGCTTCAGTTGAGAGTTGGGAGAGCTCCCACTATGCATGTAATTGTTTTTCCATAGTAAAACACACTTTGCTGAAGGATAATTGATATGAGGCTTAAAATTCTAGCACCGACATACAAAGAAAAGTTATTAACTTCTCTAAGTATTTGTATGGGCCCCTGATTTTGTCCTCTGGAGTCCCATCATGTTCTTCAGGGGTGGGCTAGTAAATTGTCTTCTTGGCTGCCTCATTGGCCAAGTTCACCCACACACGTCTCATGTTCCAAGGAGTCTGATCCCATAGGTCTGTGTAACGTAACCAGCTTCTCCCCTGCAAATGTGCAATGAGAACATAACACCATTTTCTTTCTGATCTTAGATCATAGGCACAGGCAATTGACTGGCCTCTGAACTGATAGAGAAGAGTAATCAGGAATACAGAGCATGACTGTATCAGTTAAAAGGTGAAAAAATGCAGAGGTGTTGACTACATATCAGTATCACCAGCTGAAACCATCCACGAATGTACTCCTTGCTGGTTGTTAGCAGTCTGTATCCTGATTAATCTATTCCTCAAAACCACAAAAAAAAAAAAAAGGGGGGGGCCCTTCTACCCACCAGTTCACAGAGTTCTGTCTTTACTCTGCTCATAAATGAAGGGAGCAGGGCTGAGGGAACCCCGGGCACCCCTCAGCCTCCATCCTGCTGAACCCCCACCCACCCTTACCTGCTGAGAGAAAATCTGGTGCAGCTCATACAACTTGCTCAAATTCCTACAGCTCTCTTCATCCTGTGCCATGAGTTACATTAGAGACACCTCAGCTATTCACAAGAATAGAGACGCTTTCTAGCCCAGAAAGTACCACAAGACACTCAGCTCTATTGTGTTCTCACTTACGCAGCCAGGCTAAGCCCCCAGATGCCTTGCTCCTGCAGTGGAGACCTCCCAGATGTGCTTGGTGATGTCAGAACTGAGTGCTGGGCACTGGTAATTACTCAGATGTCCTTGACTCACCCTTCCCTTACACAGTTTATGGCCTTTACTTCTAATCAAGAGAGCTAAGGAGAGTTCAGTGGAATAAGGTAGCAAGCCTCCTACTGGGGAAAAATGGAGACGATGTTAAGCAATACTAATTTCACCCAGGTTAGAAGATAGTGGGTCCCATGCAGATATTTTCTAGGGTCTGCTCAATCCAGGAGTAACAGAGTGAGATCTTCCTGCATTAGTCCCTACACCCCAGAGAGGACCAGAGCACTACGACAGGGCCACTAGTGAGAAAATTCCCAGGACCCGTGCTGCCTCCTTGCATCTGCTGTGCAGGGTTTCAGGTCATGGATGACTGGTATATATGGGTATGCAAATTCTGTCTGCAGAGCTGAGGAGTTTCAGAGCTGCACATCAGTCCAGAATACAGCATCATCACAGCTGCAGTAGGGTTCTCTCCAGCTTCTGGAGTAATCAAACACTGGGCAGGTGTAAAGGTGGTTTTAAAACCACCCTCCTAGGATGCGAGTCATGTTCTGTGCTATCTGGAGGCAGAACACAACCTCACTGGGTCAGGCCAAACCTAGAAACAGGTCCCTAAAGGCATAGCTGTGTCTTTGCATATGGTCCATTCAAAGCTGTGGGACAACGTATGGCCACAAACAACTCAGTGCCAAAGATTTCCTCTGAAACACAGATCTGAACTTCAATAAAAGCAATCACAAGGCAGAGGGAATAGCACACATTAGTAAAGCCCCTCACCTTGCAATTGCTTAGGGTTGGCTATGGGGGACTGCTACAGTGTTGATGTGCAGTAGTGTTTGGGTTGGGGCCGCGCAGCTTGATAGCATGATCTAGGGAAGGTGTGGAGTTACTGCAATTATTTACAGATATTGAAAGCCTGTGTGTGAGCCCTATGGAGGACAGACATTTACTGAGGTGCTAGAAGGATGGATAAGAAGGGATACAGAAAGGAAATGAACAAAACAGCAAGGCTATCAGAAGGAATTTGCTGATATTACTCAGAGGAATAATCTCATCCCTGCTTCAAACACATAAAACTAGACTGGTAAAAATTACTAAAAATATAGAGTAGAAAAGCAAACTGGACTCAACTTCCTAGTGTGGATTCTGAGATCCCAGGAAGCTCTTTCTATCATCTCCAGGTTTCTCTGAAATTCAGGATCTTCTGGGAATGCTCCTTCAAAATTATGAAAAGGAGAATTCAGTAACATTTGTCTACTACTGTGTATTCCACCATAAATTGCATTCAGAAAGAAAAAAAGATATTCCTAGAGACCTGTAAGGTCTTGTTAAATGAACAAAACCAAGAGGGACTTCCTGCCTGGATGTCTTTGTGTTGAGATTATCCAAGACTCTTTCTTGACAGAGATTCCCCAGATTATTATTAGCATTGTTGTTTCCTGCAATAAAAAAAAAAAAAAATCCTCAAAGATTAGTTTGAACGAATGCTGAATGTGTGCTTCTCCAGCCAGGGAGCCCATCCCCAAGACTGCTGGAGGCTGTTTACCGCTGCTTTATGTTAGCTTGTCACTGATAGATTGACTGAATGCCTGACCATGTCCGCCTGCCAGAGATCAATGGCTTCCTCCAGAAAGAAGTAGCCTGGGGGAAGAAGGAATGCCTGGACCAAACAGCTTCCTGGTCTCCCATGCAGTTTATGGGTCTGATACTCTTCTTCCTTATCTCAGGGCAACACCAGGGTACACCTCCATCCAGACTGAATAGAGATATGCAAGTGTTGCTATCAGTGCAGAGGTCATTGGTAGCTTAAAGATCACACAGATCTTGCTTTTTTAGGTTTCCTAAACATTATCAAAAGAACATAAAGGAAAATAAGGCAAGGAAGACAACAGGCTATGCAGCAAGTGATGCATGAGCTTTACAAAATGTAGATGTCTGGATCAGTACCTGAAATAACACTGAAGTTCACTCTTGCACCACCCTTTATGAGAGAGACAACTTGTAGAAAGTCCCAAAGAACACTGCAAAGACTGTCAAGGGTCTATAGCACATGAAGTGTGAGGATAGGCTGAAGGAGCTGAGTTTTTCTGATCTGGGTAAAAGAAGGCTAGGGAGGGGAGGAACTGATTGCATCTTCTACTTGAAAGGGCTTGTAGAGATGAAACCAGACTCTTTTCAGGAGTACATACTGAAAAGACATGACAATGGAAAAAGGTTGCAACAAGGATAATTCCAAATGGATATATGGAAAACATCCTTTACAGACAGAACATGTAAGCATTAGAACAAGTTGGCAAAAGATAGAATATAGAACACAGAATACAACAACATATAATAAAAAAACAAACAAACAAACAAACAAAAAAAACATAGAATGTCCATGCTTGGAGACTTTCCAAAACTTCCTTACATGAGACCCTGAGCAATCTGATCTGACATTGAAGCTGGGACTTCTTTGAGCAGACAGACTAGATGAGCACCAGAGGTACCTTCTGATATAAAATCTGTGATTCTATGATTGTATTTATACTACTTGAGCCTACTGAATCAGGCTGCAAATGCCATTGAAACCATTGAGTGCCACTGTCTCTCGCTAGCATGGCATCTGTCTCTAAGTGGAAGAACAGAGTTTGAGTCAGATTTTTAGAAACTGGCAAGCTTTGTGTGTGCATTGATCTGCCCATATCCATGTTCAACATGTGATGTGAAGTCATATAGGCTTATTTTAGAACTTTACTCTTCACTGAGTTCAGAACACCTGATGAAGCAACAAGCATCCAAGCTCTCTAGGAAAAAACCCCGTAGGGCTCAGTAAAAAAAAAAAAAAAAAGTTTCATTTTGGATTTTAGATCAAGGTTTAAGGTTCAAATTGGATTCCCCCCCCCCCCTCTTTTTAGGAATTAGTTTGGGACTGGAGCAGCAATCTTGTTTGGCATCTCCTCCCATATTGATGGAAGTTCTCTTCCACTGAATACAATGGAGTTATTACTGATATACATGAGGATAAGCACAAAGAATATTTACAAACACCTGTAAGAGTAACACAGAGAGTCCTGGCTTTTTGTGTGGCTCCACCCTACTGACTCAATCCTGTGCTAGCAGAGCCTTATCACTCCCACTGTGGGCAGCTGTATTACCCTCTTCTTCCCCCAGAAAGAGAGGGCAGGAGATGCAAAGGAAGAAACAGTAGGAGAGTGGTTCACTTACTTTGGGACCCATTCTTATATCAAAGTCTGTGTTACATAACCATCTGTGGTTAATTATGAAGTCACAGAAACTAGGAGACAAAAACAAAATCCAAGGAACTGTAGCCTTTCATGACAATAGAGTAGATTGTTCCTATCACCTATTTCCCCTTATGCCCATTGTATTCTCCACTCTCTTATTCAAAGAAATCCTTTATACACCCCACTGGTCAGTCTAATACATTCAGCAGGAAAGAAAAACAGCTCAGATACAAGATTAGACACACTGCAAGACAGAAAGAAGCAATTGCCTTGAACACAAAAGTAAACTGAATCCATCGCTTTCAACTAAAACTGAGCCCCTAACCATGTCTGGGCTTTTTGTAAATTGTGTGCCAGCTTCAATTTCTCTGCTAGATCCCAGTGTGGAAACTGCCTTTTGCCTCTACAAACTGCTCTGTTTTAGGTGGATGTAGGGCCTGTCTTTTCTGACCTGTGCCAGTCACCAGAAAAAAATTACAGTGATCTGCCTGACGGATGACTACCCCTTACTGACATAAGTGATCTGCAGAGAGCTGATGTTGTGCTGCTGGATCTTCAGGATGAAAAAGGACATCATCCAAAAGCAGCAGGACACAGAACTTGTTGTGTAAAACTCCTGGAATGAGTTTGGTCCTCTATCTCTAAATACCATGTTTGCATATCCCCTCGCCAACTAAGCTCAGAGGAGCTGTGCCTTGGAATGGCACTGCAAGATGAAGAGCCAGGCATTTCGGCAGCGCAGCTCAGAACTGCTTGGATTAACTTCAGTGGAGTGATGTGGGATGACACCACATGAGGATATGGCCTCACAATATTTGACATCTGCCCCTCAATGAAGGCAAAGGATTTCTTGGCACATCTCCTACCTTCAATATTAAAAAAATGAAAATAGCCTTTATTGCTTTTTAATTGGGATGAAGGAGGGAGTATGTTTTCTTTGGATCTTACTTCAAAACAGATGATCGGGGTTGCCGAAAATAAAGAGCCTTGTTTAGGCCTCCTCTGATCTTACCCGCTAAGCAAAATAAACTCAGATGGAAGCATCCCCCTCCACTCATGCTCTCAAGTGCAGGTCATTTCCCTTGCAGGTTTATTTGAAAAATAAGAAACCGAAGGCTTCAGTCTGCAGTGAGCAGTTGCCTGTTCTTAGGAGACAGAGATAGGAGCACTCCTCTCCAACCACTGTTTTTATCCCCATACAGTCAAAACAAAGACTAAAGTCAAGAGCACTCATCTTTGAGCTGTATCTTCTGTACCTTCACATGTTACAAAGTCACTCTGAAAGGTCACTGACTGAATACAGCACATACTGTAAAAGCTATCATATCAATCCTGTTCCTCACCTGTGTGACCTCTGTTTAAGGATAGTAGATTGAAGATGGGAAATAACATGCTGTAATACTGATATGGAGCTTTCATGTTTTTTCTTCCTTAGCTGTTTTCTTTTAATAGAAATACTGCATTCAAGCTGAGAGGACCATTTCCTGCCCTTTTTCCTTCCCCTGAATATGGGGAATTGAATCTTGCAGAGTCCACTGTGCCTACTTCTCAGTTAAATTCAGGACAGAGCAACTAGACACTGAGTAACAGGAGCACATATGATGACCAGAACTTTTGCTGTACTTCTGAAGAGTCATTACACTGCGTGCTGGGCAGAATATGTTGATTGACTACATTCCCGATAGCATATAGCTATAGAAGTGTATAGATTTCTTCCTTTCAGTGATAGAGCAACTGGCTTTGAGAGTCACCTGAATTCATTAAATAAGGACATGAGGGACTTGAGAATAAATTTCAACCTGATAGTCCACCATAGGATTAGAATATCAGGCCCCAGATATAGCCAAAAATTACCAGAAAGTTCATGCACATTAGCAGTTTCACAGGGTGAAAAAATTTGAAAACACCCGTCATTGAAATCTTCTGTTACAATGCATTTGAGCTCTCAGTATAGTTTTCTGCACCAATATATACTTCACTTTACTAGACACCAAGGACCAAGAGCATCAGAGGCCTAATTAACTTTTCAGTCTAGAACAGGGCCTTTTTTTTTTTTTTGACATGTACAAACAGGGCCTGGGGGTGTATTATAGCCACTTAGTGTTCCTTATGCTTTTTTTGTTTAATGCTAAAATTTTGACATTTGAAAAATATTTGTCTTGAATTATGTGCTTCATGCTCCCATTGTCCCCTGGGCACGTTTCTAACTTGGGCTGATCTCCTGTGGTGCACGATCACCTCTCCTCAGACCTTGTGGTGAAGCAGCAGATGGCATATCTTTACTTCAGTAAGGCTTACTGACACTACCTCATAAGACATTTTCATTAACAATGAAAGAAACAAAGGCTAAATGAAACTACTCAAGACTCAATGCCAAAATGATCAAAAAAACCCCTCAGAGTTATCAATTACTTAGACTCACCCTAGAAATATATATTGAGAAGGATTACTCAATGGTCTGTTCTAGCTCTGGCACTATTCATTTTTTTTAATGATAGAATAGGTATCTCCCTTATAAAGTCTGAAAATAATACGAAAGTAGCGAGATGGAGCAAGGCTCAACACTGCAGCAGCTTCTTTGTAAAATTCAACAACTTTGGCAAATAGCGTCATGGTGAAAATACACAAGACAGAAGACCAAAGCCTCAGAGGTGTTTGCATTCTTCAGATGTGCTGATTTAAATAGGCAGCAAGTACCCGATAGCAATATGTAAGTGTATTTAAGGTGTCTAACTGACACTGAAAACCCTTGTGCCACAGGGAATTTGTGCCATTGAGGAGTTAAGCCTGAAGTCTTCTGTCCACCAAAAAGAGACAGCTAAGGTAGCTGCGCCATAGGTAGCTCATTTGTGCTTTCCCCCAGCCCCCAAGCTGCCAATAGATCTAAGTCTCCACTTCCCTTTGAATTCTGGTTTCTATGAACTTTTAGTTTTGATTTCTGTGCCATTTATGCCATAAGCATAGACATTTTGTTGACAATAGAACTGCCCCCCCAGTTGTCTGAGTTCCTAAGCTGATAATGAACCTGAGATGCATCTGGGGTGGGCTGAAGCTACAGGCATTTGTTGCTTAAACCATTACACAAGGTGTTACTCTAATTACTAGCGGAGCCCGCAGGGGGTGGATAGCAGCTCACAGCCCAGTGCAAAACAGCAGTCCCCTGCTTCAGAGATCAGATTAGCAATTGGGTGTAGAGCAGAAGGGAAAACAGGCTGGGCATGAGGGTGGTGGGGGACTGGACAGCATGCTGGTGGGAAAGGAGCCCTTGCTTTTCCTGTCTGATCCTAGCACCTCAGCCTTGGCCATGCAGCCCCAGAAAGCATCTTTAACCCCTCCAGGCTTGAAGAGGCTTTTATTTTTAGAAAAAAAAAATCAGTGCCATATGCAGCTGTTTTAAGCAAAGACCAAAAAAAAAAAAAAAAAAAAGGAAAAGAAAGAAAGGCTTATGAGGTTTATAAGCAGTGCAAATCCAGGGTTATTCCTTCACTAATGGGGTTTGTCTGGTGTTACCAAAATCTGAGCCTGGGCCACTGGTTACTGGGAACACAATGGAATTTGAAGCCTAATTAACAAAAGAAATCCCTTCACCTGCCTTTAACCAGCACACATGTTTTCAATTGGGCTCACAGCCACAAGTGGCTAAAATTGTGCTAAACAACTCTATTCAAGAGCATGTGGCAGAAAAATAGCCCCCTGAGTCACAAGCCAGAACCAGATGCTCAAGGGAGAACAACAATCAAAACAAGGCCATGCTCAGGGCTGCGGGTGAGGGGAAAGGGGAAGATAATTTTCCTAAGAGAAGACCTTAATGCCCCATAGCCTGGTTAGCTGGCAGGCATTACCAGGCTTGTGGGAAGATGCTGGGGCTTGTGCTGGTGACCACGCCAGCAAGGAGAGAGGGGAACAAGCATCTCCCTCCCCAATCCCTTGTATCCTCACTGTGTGCAGCCAGGACTCCCACACAGCCTCTTCCAGAATTTCTTCACAGAATTACCGCTAGGCTGGAGTTGCTCCTCTTCTGTAGTTGAAATGCAAATGTAAGTGGCTAATTACAAACTCTTTTCATCCTTAGAAGGGAGCCTTTTAAGCATCTATCTGCTAGTCACCAGCAAGCAGTTGCTTGCATTTTTTCTTATCTAGGAGGGGGAGAATGATAACATCACCTGAGCACCTTCCCCCCCACACAAAAACACACACACAAAAATAGGCCTCCCTAGCTAAACACCACTGGTGTTATCAAAGCCAGCTCTGCCAAGGACCTTCTCTTCCTGACAGCACAGCCTGGGGAGTAACGCCGGCCCTGTGCTGAAGCCGTGCACTGGAGAGGACGGAGCTGCACTGTGGCACCAGCAGCAGTCCTGCCCCAACCGTTACACAGTCACTGCAAGTGTTACCTGGAATTCTTCCAGCTCTAATTTCTACTAGCAAATTAAAATAAGCTTTACTAACTTTAAGGTTGTTACAAGTCTACCGGAATTATGCCTTGCAATACATATTTCATACAATAGCCATAGCCAAAAGCCAATGTGGAAGAAGCTGCAGCTTCTGATACCATCACACATCTTTGTATAGATGGAATTGGATTACTGCAGAGATACACACTCCACCATGCCTCAAATGCTGCAAACACACGGGTGGAGAGGCAGCCAACCCGCTAAGCAAATCCACTCCGCAGCCAAGCAGAGGGGAGCTGGGAATGCAGAAGGGGCAGGTTTCGCTTAGCCAAGTGCTTGAAAGCGACACTAGCTACGTGATCTGCCAATTCTGCCGGGGGCAAGTTTGGGATTCAGCCCAGCTTCTCAATAACCTCACACCGTGCCAAGGAATCTCATGCATGCTGTGCTGCTAATCAGTTGGCGTGAGTCCTGCTGGCTGCTCAGTCCCTGCCCTCACCTCCAGCTGGTGACAAGCAGAGGGGCTCCTGGGATGCCAAGCCTGTACCTACCAAACCTACTTCCAGAACAGATTGGCAGCCCTAGCTCTCTCCCCACAAAGGCTTTGTGTACCAGAAGGCCAGTCTGACCAAAGCAGGATTGCTGAGCCTCATTTCCTGCTGTAAGAGGAGTATGTGCTGCATGGCAGTGAGGAAGCAAAGACATCAGTGATGCATCCACCTTGGGCTCTCCTATAATTTTTTAGAAGTAGGTTTTCTCCCTTGGAAACATCCACAGAGTCCCTTATAAAGATGACAGTCAAGTCATAACATTACCTACATCCTCAAATCCCCCATTCTATTCCTTGCACTGTTCCTGATCACGATCCAGCCAAGCCTACAGACAAGCAATACCTGCCCCTTGATGTGGAGCATGGCTGGCAGCACCAGCAAGGAGTACAGATGGACAGAACAACAGCAGGCCAGGAGCAAAGCGCTGGCCAGGCAGGATTAGCTAGGAGTATGAATCTGAGCACACGACTCATTCATGGGTGCGGATGGGAGCAGAATGAAGCTGCCTGCCTGCAGAATGAAGCTGGCTGGAAGAAAGGTTTCCTGATAAAAAGAGGGTGATGACAGATCTTAGAAGGCAGAGACAAGAAGTCTAGGATTTAGAAAGAAGGGTTGGGATTAAAGGACTTGGAATAGGATGCTTGAGGAAAGTATAGCAAAGCACAGAGAGACAAAAGGAAAGAACAGGATGAAGGACAGAGAGAAAGGAAAATGGGGAAGGTTTGGGGAGATAGGTCAGCATCAACCAGTGAGAAAGGTAGCGCTTGTGTGGACGAGTGCACATGGAGCACAGCAGCCCTGCTGGTAATGTGACAAGGATGCCTTTCAGACACTGATGCCCAAATGCAGAAGCCTTCCTAAACCTCATCACTGCCACCTGGGTCAAGCCATCTACCAGTGGAAACATGCCTGTGGATGAACCATAAAAGGGGATATTTTGCTAGATTATTTTTAATGTCATGATTAACATCAGTTCTTAAGTGAGCTGAGCTATTGCAAGACTAGGGTCTCCTGGCAAAGCATACAGCACAAGCTCTCTGGGCATAAAGTGGACTTTTTCAAAATTTAAGTTTTAGTCCCTAGTTTCTAAACCTGGGTTCACAACACCTCACCCCCCACCCTTCCCCAAGCTTAAATAGGAAGATGAGGAAGGAAAATTGTTTAACTGCCTCTTGTTGCTTTGAATGCTGCAGAAAGCGTTAGGTCAGAGGTTGGACTCGATGATCTTGTCGTCTCTTCCAACCTAGAAATTCTGTGATTCTGTGAAATGGAGGGGTTGGGCCAGTTGGCACTGAACCTAAACAGACCTGACTTTTGCTTCATATACAAATCGTGTTAGAGCACAGGTCTATGTCTGGCTAGCAGAAAGAACAAGCAACACCTGAAAATAGGGAAGATGATGGTTTTGAAAATTTTAGGCTGGGATTTTTGACCTTACAGTGTAGACTTCGGTACACCATTCCATTAATTTCAATGGATATCTAAATTCCCCAGTAGGCTTTGAATAACCTCAAAGTTAAATTCTTATTATTTGGGGATATTTCCTTCACTTGACCTAGGTTTGTCCTTTCACAGTGAAAAGAAAAAGGTGAAAGGAGTGTTCTGTGCTTTCTGTTCAAAAAGAGCTGTGCAAAGGCTTCCTTGACAAAGTCTGCGGTGGTCATTGTCATGCTGCCTTCTCTCCCAAACACTCATCTCAAGCCCCCTGAACGCTATTTGCTTGCCATGTTGCTGACAGAGATTGTACAGATCGCTTGGGAGAGGACAGTAAATCATAACTATATGACAAGCTGCTTCTGACAGCATGTCCCTCTTGTCCTGTTCCTGCAGCCTTTTGGACTTTGTTTTATGTGTTTTTGTGGTCTGAAATATTCTATAAATCTCTTTGAACCTTTCAGAGCCTCCCTTTGTATCTCACTCACACAGTTCTGCAATTACCTATTGGACTGGGAAGGTCCAGAGCTGACAACTTACTTATAGCCTGGCTGCAGTTACCGCACCATTTCACTAAGCAGCCAGCTCCTCATTAATTTTCTGTATTAAACTTTTACGAAGAAAAAAAAATATTTGAGCAGCTATAGAAGATGCATAAAGAGCTGACACAAAGCCTCAAGCTCAACACCTTTCCAACTGCAAAAACATCTCTATACTTCTGGTTATTTAAACAGAAGAGTTCTTCCTCAAAGAAAAGTAAACACTCAAAAATACAAGTTCTGTGAGGCAAAGCAGTTCACCTAGCACACAGCAGGGACTGAAGATTTCAACATTTTCACTTTAAGTCAGCTTCTTCGCGCCCTCCTTTTTTTCCCCCCTCTGTAGGATATAGATATCATAGCAGGACTCATTCTCCTAGTTAAAAGTTATCTTTTTCTTACAGATATGTTTTTTCCACAAGGAAAAAGATACATACTTTGTTTGAAAAGTGAAAATGGGGGTTGTACACTGAAAGGTAGGTTGGCTTGAGCAGTTCTGTAGATAAAACTAGTAATGAAAAAAGTCCTTTCTCTGCTCTGCAGCTGACTCCCACAGCTGATCTACATGTTGGGGTTTAATGTTAAGATGTACATGTATCACCACAAGCTCCCAGCTCTCCATTTTGCATCAATGTAAGTTCATCCCACAAGCTTATTGGCATGCAAGTAAGATGTACACTAGTGTCCAAGGCAGCTGAAATGGCTGAATTACAGCAAATTCAAAACCCAACCAAGCAGTAAAAAGCTAACAAGGATGTAAGGGTGAATGCAAGGGACAGCAAGGAAACAAAGTGTAGGAAGAAGAGTGGCAAACAGTAGCAGGGGGACCATGCAAAGGATCGAGCATTGGCAATGCTAGAAAAAACAAAGGTCAGATCCAGGGTCTACAAGGAATTAAACTAGCCATGGAAAGGGGAAGCAGCAAAGAAGTTAGAAAGGGAACAGATGTTTTATGGCCAGAGATGACTGAGTAAGGAGAGGTATTTCTCTGCGTATGATCCTTTTGCTCTGTTTCATGTCGCTTGGGGAAGATACACAAGGAAGAGAGGCTGCTGAAATCTCCACCTGTCAGCAATACTGCCAAAACCTTCATCAGTCTTGCATGTTATATTCTCTCCCTGACACCCTAGGAGGGGGTGAGATTACTTTGTTCACCCTTATCACCCTGCTGAAACAGTGCTACAATATGTCACCCACTGCCAGCCACAACTTGTCCCCGTACTGTCCCTGCCCTGACAATCCCCCAGCACATGGGAAGGACACGGAGCACACTGAGCTACGAGCCGAGGGGGATAGCAAATACCTGTAAATCCCCAGCATCAATCCCCCTTTCTGCACCCACCCACCACCACTATGCGTTATCCATCTGGCAGATGTAGCTGCTAGGGGACATGATGGCAGGCAGGAATGACCTAAACCCTACAGCACATTTGTGATTGCTTGCAGAGGTTGGTAGTTCATCTCAGAGACCTGCATCACAGATATGCTCTCAGTCCTGTACAAGAAGTAAAGACATGCAGCTGTTCAGCTCAGGCTGGTAACACTGTGTCCCTCCCACAAGTAGGGATGGAGGTATGAGACAGGAGACCCTGTTACAAGAAAGGGTACTTTGGGGCTTAAGGCATGCAGCTTTTAGGACAATCAACCTCAAATCCCAGCTCTACTCCTCTCAAGAGTAGAGCTCTGCCCTTACTCTTTGCATTGGTTCACATCCACAGCTCCCGTAGACCAGTCTCACCTGATTGTCTCTTAACACAACACACTATGGCTTTGTACTGAGCTGAGACTTTTGGAGAGGTCTAGGACACTCCAAGCAAATACATCCAAATCAGAAAGCATTAATTAGTTAAGACTTACTTCTTTAAAAAAAATAAAATAAATAAATCCATAAGAGGGAAGAAACAGAAAACTCAAGATGAATTGCTGTATTAATGCTATTCAAACAGCAAAGTCATATTTGATACCCTGAATATAAAATTGAAACCTATGCTCAGTTCTAAGAACATCTGAGAAATGTTGTTATCCATACTTGCATATACATTTCAGAACATTGTAAGCTAATTTCATTACATTATTTACTCTTTAACAATTATTTCAATCATCTTTGAAATGGCTGAAACATATGGCTAACATATGGTTTATGTACATCCTTGTAAGACATGTGTAATGTCAGAATTATTTTAATCTTATCTGATTACATAATATTGAGCAGTACATTAGTAACATGTGTTTCATGATGTCCTCTTCTGTATTAATGATATGAGGAAATGCATGAACATAAAAATCATGAGAAATGGAATAAAAGTGTTATAAGTTTAAAAAGGACAAGTTAGCCATGAAGCAATGACTAACAGTGGCAAAGCACTTCCAGGTCTAAGGAACCTAAACTGATTAGCTGCAAAATGCTTTCACTTGAACATAGCAAAAACCTTGGAGAAAAAGAAAAGGATTTTGTTCTTGAGTAAATACAGTTAGACACCAATTCGCAGTGGCTTTTATATCCTTCCTTATAAAGGGTTTAATTTTGAAATCATTCTAAAATAAAATAATACCCTAATTTAATTCTTTAAAGCTCCATGAAAATGGTACTTATTACAGGTAAGACTACTAGGCAGCTGGGTTTCCTTGGAAATGAACCTTTTTTCTAGTCAGATTCTTTATCAGGGTGAATACTGCCCAGGCTGTGCAGACATCTGATATACCTGTAGGTCAAATGCTTCCTTGAAAGTACAGGAACTCATGCAGGGCTACCTATGCAGCCAGAAGTCCTCTACACACACGTGAATCAACTCAGTTGCAACTCCCCTGAACATACATGCAGCTCTTTTGCTCAAGAAATTAAATCCCTGAATCCTATTTAAATAAATAACATACACACACACACAGTGTACCTGTATTTCCATGGTTCTGTGACATACTTCAATTTAAGAACAGTCACCTCTGAAAGCAGACCCTAAAATCCAATTCTACAGTCCAGCCAATTTTTAGATGCAATATTTTCCAAAACAAAGCTTTTCCTCTCCTCATACAATAAGTAATCCAACGTTGTCACCCCTGTATTTGAGGTCTGCTTATCCCAGATTAAATGTATGACAAATCACTATGTCAAGTGAATGAATACAATTATGCCATTTTATCTATAAACTTGGCATCCTTAGCAGGCGTAACACTGGCTTCTGTGGCTTGATTTTTAGGACTTGCTGAATTACAAGAATTTTGCATTTTGCCCAGGAGTTGCTATGGAGGAACTTGAGCTCTCAAAGGAGCAAATTTCCAAACAGCTGTTTGTGGGCAGAGTTGAACCCATTGCTAATACAGAGTCCATCAGTTGGAGCAGGTGGCACCAACATTTTGGCTATCAAAACAACTCAAAGAGCAGGTTGTGCTTCAAGTGTAGGGCCCTGAAGGGAAGCAGAAAACACAACCAGGATGAATACCTTCAGCATCTTAACCCAGAGCTTGCTATGCAGTTTCCAAGACGTGGAGATCTTGCACTGGCATACTTCCCAAGAGACCCATTTCTCATGCTGAGAGGACATCCTTCTCTTAAAGCACTGCTAGGTCTCAGCTCTGCCCATCATTGTGCTCATGGCTGGTGGGATAGCAAAGTGTAAGCACTGCTCTACTGTAGCAATCCTTCTTCACAGTATGTATTCTAGATATTACAGCAAAATGGAAACAGCTGAGAAAGCTCCTGTTTTTACAGGACAGTGGTGTTAAGCTTTTACTGCTAATTACTGTTTCTTAAACAGAATGATGTTGACTGAAAATCCCCTGAACCTTTTCGCCAGGAGTCATTCAGAGGAAGAAACATGCCTAAACAACTCGTACACCCCCCTGGGGCACGCTAGAGTTATATCAGATGAAGAAAAGGAAGCATGGCCAGCACAGATCCCTGTGACCAAGAGCACCCTCTCTACCTAATAAAGGCCGTGTGTTCTAACAGATAGACCTGCAGATGCTCAAATCCAGGTCACAGTGCACTGGCAGTCCACACAGCAAGGGCATGCTCTTAATCTCACCATTGCCCCACTCCAGCTAGCAGAAGGGAAAAAAATAAAATCCTTCCACAGCCACACTGTGAGTACTGACAGCAGCATGCAGTCAATCAGAGGTCCTTCATCTTGGCACCCGATTTCCACCACCACCCTTCCCTGCAGCTTTACCCTGTACTAGTCCTTTGTTCTGCACCATCTTACACAGCAGTAAGCCAGGAGAATTCAAGTCCTGCATTTCTCAGGCTCTGGGACCCACCGACTTCAGCATTTAATGAGCTGCCTTCTCCTTTGACAAGTATGTCTCCGGACAGGACAGTTTTGACTAGAGCAAATATATTCCACACATGTTTCTGATTAGGATCCACCCTGTTGTCCCAATATATTGCTTGCATCGCTTTATATCATGTTATACAGGGTCAGCCTCTAGATCCACATATAACATGACATAATCATCAACGACAGGGTGCAAAGCCCCAGGGCAACGCAGAAAGAGAGGCCCATGCCGGTCAGATCAGATGTCCACGGGCAGCTGCACACTTGTCACCTAGGTGACACGCAAATAACATGTCCTGTCAAGTTCCTGCCTGCAACCAGAGCAGAGTTTTGACTTCATCTTGTTAAATTGTTTGTTCTTCCATTAATAGCCAGCACAGCCAGAGGGCCAGGATGGCCACACAGCACTTCCAAGAGATGTGTCTGTGTCTCTGTCCCGTGATTCTCAGGGCCTGCAGGCATGCCAGGGAGAACACAAGACCTCAATTTGCTGTGGGACACGGCAGTCACTAAAAACTTGCTCTTATCTGCAAGTCACTAGGGCAGAGCTGGTACAGGCCAGCACCAGTGCCAGTGGTGATGCTGAAGAAAGCTGTGGGCTTTCTCTTTTCCTGCAATATGCAGGGTTAAGGTTTCTCTCCCAGGCAGAAAAGGAAGAATCCTCATTATCCAGATAAGGATCCCTTTCCTTTTAAAACCATTAGCAGTTTGGTATCCAAGAGCCTTCAGAAATGAAGGTCTGCAGCCTTCTCTGCCACACACCGAATACTCTCCATCCCTGCCATTGGCCTTGGCAGCAGCATCTGAACTGCCCTTACTGGGGTGGTTTCTCTCCTCGTTTTGCACTCTGTTGGCAGAGATCTGCTGAGAGAGGCTGACCCACATGCAAGGGGTTACTTCTACCTATGCTTCCATAGAAGCAACAGCCTAAGTACTAGTTTAGGCTGCACTGACTGCATATTGCCTGAAGAAAGCTGTGTATTTCATGACCTCCAGCATAAATTCACTCACTTTATCTAATTCCATCCCACAGATGGGAAATCCGAGGCACCAAACAATTCTGGGACATGACTCAGGTGCCCCAGGGAGACGTGCCTGCCTTCACAGCCTCCAGCCCTGTCCTGTACGTTGCCAGTGCTACCTTCACCAACTGCACACACCAAAGCCAGAAACCACAGGCTTCCTGCATTAGTGGAAATGCTAAAAATGAACTGAACCGACCCCAGCACAGGGGACTGGCCAAGGCCTATCTGCAGAACAACATCAAAGGAGTTATCAGGGTGGAGGAATAACACAAGGGACTGAAGCAGGTGATCCAACTCCAACTGGGCTACAGGGCTCGGGAAACCGCCCCGCCAGTCCTGCTTTGCAGCATGGGTCGTCTCTGTGGCGGGGAACATTTTCCCTTTCTTTTCAGTACCGCGGTGCTCAGCTGCTCCTGCATTTTGCAGGTGCACTCAGCTGAGACTTGTCCCAGAGCCTTGCATTCAGAGCAGATAAAAGCTCATGCCTCCCCCTGTGCCCATGTGTCACAACAGTGTCAGCCCATGTCACCGCGCGGACGTGAGCTGCAACAAGGCCCCTGCATAGCCCTGGCCTGCCAGCTGCTGAAGGGAAGCCTAAAAACATGGCCAAATGGGGCACCTCTACACCGCACCAACAGCCCAACACAGGCTTTATCCTGTGTCATTCACAACATCTTGCCTGCAAAAAGCTCTGGAAACAGTGTATTTGACTTGCTCAAAACAAAGGCATTTCTCTAAACATGTCCAGGATGGAAGGCTTCTTCTAGGCTTACACAAGCATGACTGTAATCATAATTTGGCCTGTACCCTTTTCCCCTCAGGGCCAGACAAGCTGTCTGCTGTACATTGGACTAACACAGGGGTATTTGGACTTCTGGTAACCCGCCACCTGGTAGCTGTGGAAACGATCCTATCTCCTTACATTTATTACTTGCTATTCCCTTTTCTTTTTTTTTTAAAAGAAAAGAATGCTAGTCATCTAGTCAGATGAGGTGGCTCGGAGAACTTCCTAGCAGTCAAAAAATGCTACTAAAAATGCTAAAAGGTTCTTGGCTGTGTCCTGTCAAGCCAAATCCAAGCCTCATCAGTTTTCAACAAGTCTCTGAAAACACATTCAATTGATATGAAATCAAACAGACAAGGACACTGTGCTGGAGCCCGCCAGTTTTGCTGCAGGTAAAACATGCCTGGCTCTAACACACAACTGTGCTCCCCAGCCAGCAGATCTATTCTGGAGTCACACAACCTAGTGCACACACACAAACATGTTATCCCCCATTAGGCCAGTCTTTTTATAAAATTTTAGTTATACATGACACAGACATGAGAGATGGGGTTAGGACTTGGCTGCCACATTGGCAGTCTGTCTGTAAGAGGCCCAGTGCAAGGTCTGTCCTCCTGTGCATGCTCCACAAACACCTCCTTCCCACCTAGCTCCACCCCACAAACACACAGACCAAACAGGCCCACTTGGATCAAAGCAAATGTGGAGTATGACAAGGCAGGGGGACCCAGCCTGTCAGCAGGGGTTCACCAGCATCGAAGCACGCTAACATCCCAATTCCTGCCAGCCCAGCACTCCCCATACCTGCAGCCAGTGCACAAACCCAGAGCCCCCTCTAGAAGGACATACCTTGCCAGGGAGCCTTCACAAGCCCTCCCAGTTGAGCAGATGCCAGCAGGAAGGGCTACCACATCCAGGAGCCTCCAGATGCAAGCACAGCAGATCAGGAGGGCAAATGCACGTGCTTAGGGCTGTGGGTCTGGGACAACCCCTCCCCAAAGAGCCCCACACACTGAGGGCAGGGGGAGCCTCCTGCCCCTTCCCACCATGTGTGTGGGCCAGAGCAGAACAAGGAGACAGACAGACAACCCCCTGCCCCAACCACACAGCAGCCTGAACAGCCAGCCATGTGCTGCAGGGCAATTAAGTTCCTCATTAGCTGTAATTAGCAGGCACCTGACACCCTTTGACAGAAGGCCAGCAGCGGAGGGGCCTCTGCCTAGCAGGAGAGGGCCAGTGGGAAGCAAACTTCTGTGGCTGGCTTTATCAGTCCCTCTTTCTCCAAGCTCCCCCGCCTGTGCTGGAGGGGCACCAGAGGCAGCACCTGTGAGCATGAGCCCGATGCACAGCCCCAAGGATTTAATCAGCCTGGGGGTCAGACCTTCACTGCACAGGCTGGAAATAACAGCCCCAGAGAGCTGAGCCTTGTGCTGAGCTGCAGCCACTGCCATGGGCTGCTTTGCTGCGGCTGTGTGCTGCCAACAGCAATTCCCGTTAAGTATCCCATCCTCCTGCCTGCTGCTTCTGCTCTCTGCAAGCCAACATTACAAAAGCATCCTTCCCTGGGTGAGGTCTTCTGCCAACCCTCTCACACAGACAAAATCTTTATGCAGCAGGAACTGTGCCTCACGCCCCCATAGGCAGGGAGACCAGCTGATGCTCTCCTGGTCCTCAGCAAACCAGGGCTGCTGGAACAGTGTGGAACAGTCAGTGAGACAAATGTTCGCTCTGCTTTTTGCAGCAGAAAGGCTTTGGAAAGGCCTCTTGAAAGCCTACCCCATCAGCCACCAACCTGTTTATTGTACGCGCACATCTTTTGATTAGTTCTTAAGCACCTGGCCTTCACTTTGCAGCATGAGAGCTTCCTGCAAGCCTTCACACATCTATCTTCAGAGATAAACGTGAGGGAAGGGGAGAGAGTAGCTCTTGGACAGAGCCGGTCTCTTAAATCCTCAGCTAACTGTTAAATCCCTCCCATGCTTAGTGATCTCCAACTGGCTCTTTTGGCCATTCATTATTTATAGCATGTGTCTGGCTGTATGGTGTTTCATTAGCTCTGGAGGAGGACAGCAAACGCAAGAGTCCCATGCTCTGCGTCCTTAGCCTCAGAGACTCTGCAGGACTTCAGACTCTTTGGAGCTAATCCTGTGCTCTTTTAACTCACTTGCAGAATTACTCTTTCTAAGAGGGGAAAGGATCAGTCAATATGATCTACAGGGCCTATATTTTCACTCTGTTGCTGTCATGTTGAGCCTGCAAGCTGAATGCAAAGAAAAGCTTACAGAGAGCAACCTACTGCAACAGTATGATAATGCCTTATTTATAGTTCATATTTAATCTCCACTGTCACAGCTGTGGTTCTTGCTGTGACACAACCAGAGCAAAAACCCCTTCATAACTGGGTAAGCTCTTCCCACGAAAGCACCTACCAGTCTGAGCATGACTTCTCTTGTTTTTTCTTGATGAGCCTCCTGAGCTCTCTAATTCTCATGCTGCATAAAAAGCAATCAAAAACTGTCCAATCATTTTTTTTTTTTTAATTTTTATTTTCTTGGGAGTGAGTGTGTGTGACTTTCTACTGCATCCTCTCTAATTTTTCTGCTTCTTTAAAAGTATGCCCTATTTTAAGATGTCCACAACAAGGGTTTGGAAGGGGATGTATTATCTTTTATTAGTCTAAATGATATAGTTGGAAAAGCTAGGCAAGTCTTCAGTTACTGAAGGCTTTTGCCTAATGAAAGATACCACTTTTCTCTGGCGTCCCTGCCTTGCTTGTAAGCCTTAAACTGCCTTAGCTTCAGCAATTTCAGTACCACAAAGAAAGCACAGAAATCTTAGACAGGCTGGACATTTAATCTGTACTGCCACAAAACAGCGTTATTACAACAACTGCACTGCCTGGGCTGGTTTGTTGTTGCAGGATAGCTCACCAGTACTAGATAGCTCCTATTACTTAAACATAAATCACCACTAAAACCACTTGTTTGAGTTCAAAACCAACAATGGCATGCCTGAACTGCAATAAATTGGTTACCCACGATAGCACAGAGAATCACCAAAAAGTACATTAAGTCGAAGGGAATACTGTAAACGTTTTGATAAGCTGTTGTCAGAACACAAGGGAGCTACTTCTAAGCTATACCTTTTATCTCTGTCTTGCTACAGATAATGGCTGAGCTCTCTCAGCCTCTTCCTGATTTGTCTTCTCCTTGGCCTTTGAAAGTCAGGACTGGGGTAAAACATCCTCCCACCTTCAGGCAGGCTTTGAGGTACAGCTGCCCAGGATGTCCAGCAGTTCCCTCAGCTGAGACCCTCCAGTCCTCTTCCCCCAGCAGCTAATGCAGTACCTGGGGAGCACCCTAGTACCAGAATATCACATGCACAGAAACAAAACAAAAACAAAACAAAACAAAACAACAACAACAACAACAAAAGCCACCCACACCACATCAACACAAACATTTCAGGAAAGCATCACTCCTAAAGAGAACGAGGCAGACTGTAAATCTGTCCAGCTCAGCCCATGGCTCAGCCTCCCCTGCAGCTGGGAAGGTCTCTCTCTTCAGATTCCCTCCATCCGTCTTTTCGGCATTGGCCTGTCACCACAGAAAGCTGCTGACAGATGGCCCCGATTCAGGCAGCCACGCAGGAAATCCCCATAACCCATTATCACTGTGCAGGAATTCATCTCGCAGCCAGGCATCCCTGCCTACCAGTGTCTGCAGCTTAATACACTGAAGTCTCATCATCATTATAGTTGCATCTTATTTATCCAGTTAAAAGAGAAAATCATCAGCAGCATGAAGCATGTGCTGCCTGGTTCAATAACTCTAGCAGCAGCTGCTTGTGCCGGAGGGCTGGGAATGGTTTGTTCTTTTTCTCAGAAAAAAAAAAATAGACTTCAGAGAAGGCTGTAAATTTGCATTCAGACTACTCCTGCCCTGTGGTCCTTCTTGCCCAGCAGCTTGCTCCAGAGAGCAGCGCAGGGCTGGCGAAGCAGCCGTGAGATAACCCTTTTGCAGATCTCACTCCATCAGAGGGATTTCTCTACCTGTCCCCATGGCTGTCCAGCAGACACACAAATACAGCCCTAGCCCCTGCAGATGCCCTGCCACCAGTGTACAGGGACACCTGCTGCCGTTTCTGTTCCTGCACAGCCAGGGGCTGTGCCAACACAAAAGCTGTCACATTCTCCACACTAAAACTGAGTTGATATATCTACTTTGGCTTAAAAGAAATTACACATTTGCAGCATTATACTGAGCAAACTTTTATGAGGAAACAGGGACACTGAGAGTGACCTGCTGAAAAACAAAGTCTTAGGTTCCAATGAGTGAAAAAGTTATATTCTGGATCGATTATTGCCATGGTGCCCCCAAACCCACATTGTTAGACCTGTTAGGGAAATGATGTTTATTTTATGGTTAAAGAAAGATACCAGGAGACACAAAAAGCTATTTGAGACATTAAATGAAAGCATTCCTGAATGGTGAAAACCATTGTGTACAGAAAGGGCACAGAGAAGGAGCCTTTGAGAAACCTGAATAAGAAAATAAATCTCCCTTTATTTGCCTTAGAGAGTCTGTTTTTTTGATGTCAGCTCAACATTTCTTTGAAACCTTTACCATCAAGTTGCATAGTGCAAAAGGGAAACAGAGATGTTTATTTATCAGCAGAGAATCACAGGCCAGTCTCTGCCCAAGACAGGCTCTGTCCTCTTTACAACTGCTGCGATGGCAAATACATCTCCTACCATGGTATTTCCCAGGTTGAGGAGCCCCGGCAGCAGTGTGCAAACCCCATCTGGATCTGGGGCACTCAGGGGGACAGTGGGAAAGTATTCACAGCAAAGGTTGAAATGGCTTGAAAGTGCATGTCATATTCTGTTCTTTATGAACATAGAAATATCCATTTTTTTTTCCTGTTCATTCCCCAGGATGGTGGGAAAAATCACTATGTTTCCTGAATGAGTGAGTGGAAAAAAGACCATTTGCAGTAAAAAATGAGCTTGTAATACAAAGCTAAAAAGAAAAGCTTAAGGTTTTTTCCATGTATACTTTCAGCGCAAAAGCAGCCATCCTATTAAATTCCTCGGTAATATCATAATGTTAAATTCACCAAACACAAAAGCCTTAAAAAATGTGTTAAGTCCTTGACTATCAGGGGGCTACAGCCTATGACAACCTCAGTATTTTCTCTTCTCAGCCTCTAGCCCCAGCCATACCACCCTCACCACACGTCAGCCATGCAGAGAAACCAGCTTCCACCACAGTGGGCTCCCCTGGGGCCCGAAGGACTGCAGGGACTGCAGGTGGGAGGTTTGTGCTGCCAGCACCTGCTGCTGGGACAGGGCTGGGATCTCACACAGGCTGCTTTCAGATGGCAAAGGGTCACTGGCATGAGCTAGATTTGAGCTGGTTCCTAGAAATAAAGAAATTAAGCTGCTTGCTCCCTGTGTTTGGATTTTCTTCTAGTGCATCCTCACTGGCAGTGGATGTATTTCAACATGCCCTCATTAACTCACCTTCCTCCTCCCAGGGATGACAATGCCCAAATGCATAATTTTCCTTTTACACAGAAAAAGTGATTTCCTGTCATCACCACTGCCAGCAGTTCTTGGCAATGCTTTAAAGAGAGCCTTCCCCCTCTTGTACATCATTCTATTCTTAACAACCTCGCCCAACGTAATAGCTGTAGATGGGGATGTAGATGTGATTTGGTCCACTCAGCCAGCTGGTGGACCAAAGCCACTGAGAAGTCTCCTCGCACCCAGGATGCTCTGGGTGCTGCTCCTGGGGCCTCACCTGTGGCAGGTGGAGTGAGGGACTTGAAGAAGCAAATGACACAGACACAGAGCTGCAGACTGTGAGGGAGGAAATCCATCACTCCTGCAGGTGCTGGCTCACCTGAGACCAGGTCTTATGTGACTTCAGGCTGACCTTGTCTGCTGAAGCAGGAAAGCCCTGGTTCATTTTCCCCACCTTCACAAGCCTGAATGCCTTCAGCCAGCTTCTTGCTTTCAGAGGAAACCAAGATACACAGTTTATGAGCTCAAACAGTTTTGTGCAGGTGATCTCTAAAATGAGAGCTATATACATCTCCCCTAGGATGACCTATTAGTATTCACCCAGTAACTGAGCAAATAAATGAATGTACTTCTACTATTTGGATGGCTAAATATTTCCAATTATGGGTGTTACGAACAATGCATAATATGTTTGCTTTGGAGGGAGGCTAAGGATTTAAAGCCCATGTTAGAAACATTAGCTGCTGTCACTAATGTGACTAGCTGGCTCGAACATTCATTTTTTCTGATTTTTTCTCCCCATTTGCTCCAATTTTTCAATTAAAACTTAATTGCTTGCCCAATCACTCACTGCTAAACTGATAGGGAGATTATAGGCTATCATAAAACATTCTCTGCTCTCATATTTCTCTATGGCAACACAGAGAAAAGGTCAGTTATAGTACTTGTAGCTTAAGTTTATGCTTGTGGCTTAAGCACTTGTTTTAAGAATGTGCATTGAGTGCCGGATAGTGTGTTTAAGTCCCCTCTTTCTTCATTTTTGCCTGTGTGTTTTCTAGGGAGCTGCATTGCCATCCCACCAGTAAAAATCAGGATCCAGCTCCTGGTGACATACTTCTTGTACTTTCCTCTGCCTGGGGTATGTTGATCTGTTTTTATGTCTTGTTTCCGTATGTTAGATAATCTATGGACATGTGAAATCAGCAAAAAGCAACAGAGCCGTATCCCATCTAAGCAACACTTAAGTGGAAAGAAATTTCTGCAGAGATCATGACTTTGCTATTGAAAGCAGGCTGAGCATAGCCAGCACACAACCTTACCTGCCGGGCACAACAGCCTGGTGCTATTGCATTAATTTCCTTAAATAAGCCTGTAGCTCTAAAATGAGCACGTACTTGTTTAAACTTGTAACCAGAGCAGTGACTGGAGGGAAGCTATAAAGGGAGTTTGTATATATGTGCAATGATAGCAGCAAGAGAAGAGATTAGATAAACAGAAGATCATTTACAGCATCATGTGCCTCACAAACCTCTGCTGGCAGGAGATGTATTACACCCACTCCAAAACAATTAGCTGGGCTGACAAGCTGGGAATATTCACTGGGGGTAGGTAGCAAGGGTGATTTGTCTTTGAGACCCCTAGGCTATCAGAAGAGCAGAGGCCAGGGTTTTGCTGGCCTCTTTTATGGCCAGCTGTTTATTTTTAAGGATTAATTTATTCTTCCTTGTGGGTTTGCTGCAGTTGCCATGCTAAAAGAGCTGTTGTGAGCATCATACTCTTATGGGAGAAGCCAGGGAGAAAAAGGGATTTGGTTTCCTTGGTTTACTAAGTGGGTGGAGGTCTGCAGCTTGGATGTACCTTGCACAGACAGAGCAACAGAGCCTGGAAACAGCATAGCTATTTTCTGCACAGTCATATGGGGTTGAAGTGGCCATCCCTGAGCAGGCTTTCACTCCACCATGTCCAAAAGGGAGCATCAAATGTTCCTGAAAGATTTTCGCTTTGTACTGCTGTAAAAGTAAAGAGAACTATTCACTTGCAAGGAACTTTTCTCCCAAGGTGCTTGCAAATTGGCTCAATGCTTTCCAATAGGATGGGGAAAATTCCCCTTTCATCTTCATTTTTGGGGTGGCAAATTTTACAGAAGCAGCACAAGGGTCCTGAGCAGGGTGAGGCAGGAGAAGTGCAAGGAACTGGCAGGGCTTGGGGGCCCTAGGAGAGGTTTCAGAGTAACCCTGTGCTCTATCAGCTCTCACCTATTCCACTCAGTGCTAAGAGCAGCCCTACTGAGCCCTTGCCATTCTCACCCATTGCAACTGCCACATACCTGGGAAAACCCCACGCAACAGAGAACTACCCAAAGTATATCACAAAGGGTACAGAGCTCAGTGAGCCTGCTTTGCCCTGAAGAAGACTGCAGACCTGCTGGCAGAGCCCAGGAGGCCTGGTGCCCACCACACAGGAATGGTCCTTCCAGTGGTCCTGGTTAGCTGCTGGGGGAATCGGTGAGGCAGCTAACATGAACTACAGATTCACAAGTACAGCTGCTCTGTATCTTGGTGAAAAATATGACTTGTCATCCCTTCTCACAGATAGCGGACTGTTTTCATCCGGATCCTTTTGGCATTCCTGAGGATTGCCCAGATAGCCCGATGAAAAATGCTTGCAACCACTTTTCTGTATCTGATGCCTTTCCTCATTTGAGCCTGGTCTCGTAGAGCCCATGGCATCGTGCCTGTTCCTGATTGGAAGGCTGAAAGATTTTTAAAAGAAGAAAAGTAAACAGCAGATAATATAACCTTTCTGCCAGGTGGTGTCAGCGGTAGAAATAGGCAGACTCAGACAGTGTCTAGAGTTTCCATTTAATATAACTAAAATAAATGGTTCTAGCCTCCACCTAATACCTTGCCCTCTAGAGTTTTAGGAATGCAGGCTGTAAATCCCTGATCACCTTTAATACATATTATTTTCTGAGCCCAGGGTTTATGTTAGTCATTGACTAACTATGAACTAAAACCCTTGTGAGAACTTCAACATTTTTGGTGAGAGTCCCCCTAGACCTCACCTGTCAGAAACAAGTGGCACTGCCTTCAAACAGCAGTGAGGCACCTTAGCGACTGCCCTTCCCATGCAGCTCTGCCCTTCTTCCCTGACAGGACACTGAGGCCACTACTACTACCTAGCAGAGACCATCTTAGTAAAAGAAATAAAAAATGTAATAGAAAAAATATCATATGCAACATCCTCCTTCAAAACAGACTCTTGACGTGTCCCTGGTCGTGATGCTGACCAATGAAGTAGCCATCTAGTGAGGCCACTAGTCCCATCACTCTCATTGAGGCTTCCCATTGCCCTCTGTAAGAGCTTGGCTAATAGGCACACAGTGGAGAAAGCACATTTTTGATTGAGAAACGATGCAAAAATCTCACTGCTTGGCTGGAAAGCTGTGCTCCTTTATGAGCACCCAGACAGAAGGACCTGGGAGAGACATATCTCGCATGTAAAGAAGAATAACAGGGACTGTGGTGCTTGATGGTGACCTCCCAAAGCTCAGCAGCACCCAGCAGCAGTGTATCAGTATTTGGGGCCCTGTCACCATGGAGGAGAGCACAGGCATCCAGTCCTGAGGAGGTCTTACCACACAGAGGAGTTTGAGCTGGGAACCAGAAAGTCTCACTGTGGTTTGGGAAAGCATTTTCCTTCACTATCCTCATTCCAGAGCTACAGGCAATCTTTTAGATAGGCTGGATCCATGCCACAGCGTGCCTTGAAGATTTAGTCTGAAACTTGCACTTGATTCTCATGAGGAAAAAGTTACCCAAATATGGCCTGTGTCTGGTGTGCCGCAGCCTTGAATTTCTGTATCCTAAGTGGCTCTTGTCCTGACAAAAATGGAAAGGTAGTGTTGTCTACATGTTAAACATCATGGGAAAAATTCTAAACTTGCCTCCTTCCCTAATCTACCACCAGGCAATATTTTTCAAGAGTTAATGAGATAATGACAGAAAATCCAATAATAGGTCAAAAAATCTTATGTGCTGTTCCAGACTGAAGGTTTTTTCTTCTTTTTTTTTTTTTTTTTTCCTCCCCATGGACCAAACTCATGTTCAGCACTCATCATAAAGAAGGAATATTGTCTATGGCATCTCAATAGCAAATTTTGCAGGGAAACTGCCAGGAGTGACTGGGCCTTCAGTAGTGACCTCTCATCTCCCTTTAGTAAGTGAAATAGAACAAATCTGTTTCCAAAAACACTAGGCCACCTTGTTGATCCCAAAGCTTATAGGTGCTTTGTGAATCTGAGCAGCTGGTTTCCTTTAATCCAAGACAGAACAGAAGATCCTGTTCTACTGGATCACCAGATGAGCCAAAGCAGAAGTTGCCTCTGTCCTTGAGCAGGCTGTCACTGTCTTCTCTTGTGCCTTAGCCAGAGCCAACATGATTTTCACACTTGGGGCTTCTGCCGTGGGTACAGGATCCAAAATCACTACATGCCATTAGACCCTGGGCCTACAAAGAGCATAAAAATATTTGAGATGACTCTTTGAAGGAAAGCATCTCCTCTGGGCACCTGTACACAGGTTCACTGGTGTTGGAATCCCACGGTTTGAAACATACACCTGCTACTTGAGGTCCTTGACGCTTCGTGGCAGCTCATTGCCTCAGACTGAATTATGACGCCGATTTGGCTGTTGTGTTACCTAAGTGAAGTTATAGCAGTAGTCACACTGCTGGGCTTACTGAATTTTGCACATATATGTTTATTCCTTCATAAAATTCACTGAATGCTCTCATAAAAATATGTTTTTCTGCTTCTTGTATTTGCAGCAGGACTGGTAACTCAGAGAGCAAAGATATTCAACTAAAGTATTTAAAAGCACTTTAAAAGCTCAATTTCCAAACTAATGCCTCTGTCCATCCACCTTACAGACACTAGCAGACAGAGGATGCGATGGTTGTGCTCTTCTTCCCAGGGTTGCAGAGGAAGAACTCTGCAGCATACAGTACCCACTGGCATTTCTGGGGCTGGAGGCTTCGTGCCCAGGCATACTGCACTGCTGGCAAGCAATAGAAGCATTTATAGGGCCATGGCTTCACTTGTGAGGACACAGCTCAGCAACACCCACACAGTGAAAGGAGCTTTAAAAAGGCAGAGAACAGTTTGTTCTCCAGGAAGGGTTCCTTCAAAGACTTTTGAGCATCTGAGTCCTATTTTCTATAGATGATTCAGACCTTAAAATAGTGGCATCTGGGGAGTAACAAAATACATCCACTTATGGATCTGCAAAAGTTTGGGTCAGGAGTTCAGACCATTGGAAAAATACCTTCTCCCTGGGAGGAAAGGGAAAACCCAGAGACCCCAGTGATTTCGGGATAGAGGCTGGATAGCCCATATTTCTTTGGAGGCTCAGTCAGCTCTTTAATTTATACAGCCACACTTTACCACACGTGTAAGATGTACCTCCCTGGTATATTCTCCTTCCTGGCCTTTCAAGTGCACGATCTCACCTGCCTGCATGTCTCTGAGTGATGCTCAGTGGAAAATAACCCCTGAAATGCCAAACAGATGTTAAAACACATCTGGGGAGGAATGTATGGTGGGACCCATCTGTCATCACCCCTTTCACCACCTCCTCTCCTCACCTTTCATCCGGTGCCCACCTCTGCCAGCTATGGCCAGAGGAGCTAGGTGAAATGTAAGACAAAGCCATGTTACCCTGACCTCCATTTCTGCAGGGTGAACTCGCCACTGGCCTGTGCCTGGTTGCCTGAAATTCAGCTTCGCTTCACTGAATGTTTGTTTTAAGGTGGAAGAAAAGTTCTTGGGTATTTCGGGCAGGTTGCTGTTGAAGAATTGGTCCACCTTAACAAAGATCATAAAGATGAAATTTCATTTGTACTTATAAAGAAAGAGCAGAGTCACTACCACCACCACTCACACGTGTAGCCAGTCTAAGAGATTGCTGCCTTTATTCCCAGCTGCCCACATTTTTTTCATTTCATTTTCTCTTTCCTGACCTGCACTGAAATAAGCTAAACACTTTTAAACAAACAGTGGATGGTGGTTTTTTGCATTTTTTGCTTTTTTTTTTTTTGTCAGAGGAAAATGCTTTTTTTCAAACAGATGTTTTTCCTGTGAGATGTTTTATATCGAGAAAATTTATGTAGCAAAATAAACACAGCTCTTATTACAGTGATTATCAGAACTTTGATGGAAATTTAAATGCAGGTAAAAACTAATAAACAGTATATGATGGGTTTCTGGTTTAGAAAATAACAACCACACACATCCCCAGAAGTACAAGAAACTTACAGAGAATCCCAAAGGACTTTTTAAAAATACAGAGATAGGCAAAATTTCTCAGTGGAGGTTAAAAATAAGATCACTCTGAAACCAACTGAGTAACACCATCTTCAGCTTCTCTTAAGAAGTTCTTTTTTCTTCTTCATCCATTTTGCTACATGATAAATTCCATTTTCTATAAGTAATTGAACAGTTACAGTAACTGGAACTCTCCTACAATCTTCTTAAATTATCGGCATTTCTCTGCAGATGCTTTGAAAGTCTCTGATTTCCAATGCTCTCAAACAAAGACGAATTCTCTCTATCCCATTCCTCAATGCCAGAGGGAGGGAAAGCACATTCCTGTTGCCCATACTGAGAAAAGAGAGGCATTGATTTGCTTTTTGCGACTATCAGCACAGCCCCATTGCCCTAGAATCATTCCTAAATTCTTAACACTACAAAAAGAGAGTTACACGCTTCTTCACATGCAGTCATTTGCTCTTCTCTAGAAGTCCCCAGTGTCACTCTGGGGATTTGACTCACTTTGCTGCCACCCTCCCCGAGTACCCGCTGTTAACAGAATAAAGGCTCCACCATGCCCTGCTGGCTCCAAAGCTGAGCCTGGGAGATGTGATCCTGGAAGTGCACAGCTTGCTACTCAGGGACAGGCTGTCCGCAGATGGGAAAATGCTGAAGAAACCCCAGCAGCAGCTGCAGCACTAGCTGGGGACTAAGGGCCTTGGGCCACCAGCACCACTGGGGAGCTGCAGGAGAGCAGTCTGTCCTTGGAGAAAAGTGCTCTCCCAACAGCAAGAGCCATTGCATCAGAGCTGGACTTGCATTAAATGCAGAAGGTGCAAAGACATGTGTGGAAGCAGCACAGCCCACCTCTCTGCTGCCAGCCCTGGAAATCTGCTCTGTTTCTGCTCCCTTCAAAACAAGATTACAGTTCAGAAGCAGGAACTGTTGATAAAAATAAGCAAAACAAATCATTACTTAACAAGAATGGGCTGGATACGATCTTATTGTTGGGGAATTTGTGGAAGAAGCTTTACTTTAGGCAATAATATGCGCTCTCTCTCTTTTTCAAGAGGCTCTTGGCGTTCTTCAGTTCTCAATTTGCCTGAAACCTGAGACATGTTGATATGGATCTTTTAATTAGTGTCCTCTGTTGACCTGGACAAAGCATTGTGAGAAGGCTTCAAATCAATCATTCCACCACTTTGACTGAGTGCTCACCTGTTCAAAGGTTCGGTTTTGGTTGGTTTATTTTTTTGAAAAACATGCAAGCAAGCAGAAAGATGGAATATTTTGTACTGTCATTTAGCCCTTTCAAGCAACCACTGTAAGAACGAGAGAAACATTTGTCCTACTCACTGATCCGAAAGCTTGGAATTAAATTCCCAGAGACAATAATAATTAAAACCAGAACAAAACAAATGAAAAAAGAAGAAAAAACACTTTAAAAGCCTATGTCTTGGTTGATTGCGCTGGAATGAATTCGACCAACAGATGGTAGCTATGAAAAGTAAGATGGGTCACTTTCCCAGCCATGTAAACAGAATGAAAACACTATAACACATCTGCCATTTTAAAATATTATGAGTCCTGCTTTTGAGACAAGTCATATAAAAATCTATTCTCGAGTCAATTGGTTTTGGCCTATATACATTAGAAAATTCTGTGCAACGTTGCTCATCGCCAAACTGCACTTGAGCTGCCACAGTCTCCTTGGAGGAGGGAAGAGCATTCATGTCCTTAATGCAGAGGGTCCCTTGAATGAACCCCCAGGCATCCTTCCTGCCATTTCCACCTGCCCTGACCCCCAGCCAAAGGAAGGTCCCCACGTGGAAGGTGTGAGTATCAGGGGAAACCACAGCTGGCTTCCCTGCATGAACACAGAAGGGGGATCAACAACCAGCTGTAGCGAGCAGCATACATCCGCTGCCCATGGGGTGAGGGGAACCGCAGCATCTCCAGAACGGCACTTGCAGATGCTTGGCAGTTCTCTGCCTGCTGGCCCCCCGCCATGCTGGCAAAGCACTTGCTTCCCTTCATGTGCAAGGGCAACATGGGGACAACACGTACCCTCCAACACAGCCCCAGTTTCAGAGACAGCTTGTGGACACATATGCAACATGAGTGTTTCTGAAGAAGCATCCCAGAACCAGGCTGCATTTTGCTGTGACTCAGTTTACCCATCTGTAAGCATGCTGCAGCATTCACACTGCAAGGTGCTCTGCGAGGTGCAGAGATTTTGGCAGCTGCCTCTGCTAATGGCGATGAGCCGAGCCACGAACCTGGTGGGGTCAGGTTGCGTTGCCATGCACACTGTCTCTAGTGGAACCAAGGCAGAGGCTGTAAATGTCAGGAATCTGTCTGCTGAATACAGCATCATCTGTCAACAAAGCCTGCCAGCATGATGGCTGCGATGGGGAGAGGTAGTTAGGTGAGAGATTGCTCACTAAATCAGATTGATTTATCTTGGGTTTTATGGACATCCCCAGCCAGCCAAGGAAGAAACAATCAGCTTGGAAGGACATGCACAATTTGTAGGGATGAACAAGAGCACCATAGCTACAGTGCTGGCTGCGCAGTGTGAGCTGCAGAGAGGTTTGCCACTGCTGGTGAGCATGGCAGCTATTTGTGCACCGACACCTCTCACCTGCCTCGCAGCTCTGTTTGCATGGTGTCACCTCTCCGGGACACAGTGCCACTGGAACCAGGACTGCTGACTAAGTGGCTTTTGCAGCTCACATTAGATTGTCCTGAAAAGCCTCATCTTCTAGTGGGGATGGGTTCTTTTTTGTCTTTGCTGTTTTTATTTTCTCTCCAAAACTGCTTCACTTAGTGAGTCTGAATTTAATAAATTTCCTGCAGCAGCCAAGCTCCTTTGCAGTCTAGGGGAACACATATACACACACTTTCCTGAATGCCTATCTTCCAAGCTGGTTTGGACACCACTGATGAAAATGAAACCCTACATGTAAATTCCATCCTCATCTGAGTGCACCTCGGAGCTCTGCTTCCTTTCCTCTTTTCCCTTCCTCACCCACACTGTCACACACACATTTTCCAGAAGGAGCCGTGTTTCTCACCCCATCACCTTGCAGCACCACGGCAGCTCCTGGCACAAATGCCGCTACAGGAGCCCACATTTAAAATCTATCACTTCTCCCAATTCCATCCAGTACCAGAGCAGCAGGCACTCAGCGTACACCATTATTCCTCAACTCTGTCCTTCCTTAGGCTGTTAACAGAGTTAGAACCCAGGAGGCAGCTGCCCTGCCTGGCCTCTATCCAGCCTCTAGGTTTTACACGTAGGAAGATTTTCTTCTCCCACAAACTGCTAGAGGTAACTCCAGTCCCTTTTTCTCATAGATCTGCCAGGTTTTCCCAGATGTTCTCAGTGTATGTGAGTGCCATTCCCTGTTAAGGAATACACAGCTCTTTCTGTCCACAGGATCCATGGGTCTTCAAGTCCAGAAGGAAATGTTACAATCTAGTACCTGGTATCGCACTGGTCAGAGATCAGCATCCCCTGTGGTGGGACGAACTCATCCTTCTGCTGAGGAAAGATGCAATTTAGAGACACCTGGTCTTGATTTAAAGACTACATGTGATGGAGAACCCTGTACAGCCTCCAGTAAATTATTTCAGTAGTTAATTCTCTTAACTGTCAAAAAATCTGCACCTTATTTCCACGCTGAATTTGTCTGTCTGCAGCTTCCAGCCCCTGGATCTGCTTGGACCACACCTCCAAGAGAAGCACTCTAGCATCCAGCTTTCTCCCTTGGCAGCTCCTGTAAACCAGGATCTTGTCACCTTTATGCTCTGCATGAAGCACATCTGCAAAGCCTTTTAATAAAGGGACTTAAACCCCACCCAGCCACATGCACTGCACCAACCACAGTGCAAGGCAAATGTATAAATCAGGCCCAAAGCCCGCTCCAGCCTGATCTCTGAGGGTGTTCAGACATAATATTTAAGTAAAAATATAAAACCCCAGAGAGGCAGAGTGACCCCTTACCTGGGGCACCTCCCCAGTGTCACTCCCCAGGGACCTGGAGGCACTAAGCTGAAATTCAGAGACGTTTATCATCTCATGTTTGCATGGGTTCCTGTCTGCTTGGGCAGGTTGAACTCACATCTACTTGCACAACGCTTCACAGGCATACACCTGGATAAGCATAACGCATGAGGCCACGGGGCAGGCTTTCCAGAAACCATCTGTTCACCTGCTTTTGTCTTTTCTTCATAAAGCTTAGTTGAAGTACTGTGACTTCTCCCCAGGAGTCTCCAGTCACTTTCCTCTAAGTTTTCCTTGCGCAGAGCGTGACCAGGACCACGGCTTGGTACCTATCCAGTCACACCTGTACTAAATTAAACACGGGGAAAAAGCTTTTGGCTGCATTTTGGCTGTCTCCTGGACCCAAGGCTCAGCATTTCTGGCTCAGTTTACATCACCACTACAAATGCCCTAAACTGACAGTATCTGGTTTACATTTATGGCAGTTTATACAACTCCTTTGGCTGGCTTTTTGCAAAATTTCCAGTGATGTATATAGCCAAATGCCAAAAATCAGAGCAGATTATTGTGTTTTTCCCTGACAAATATCACAAGCTTCTTTCCTATACTTATTCTTACTATGATGGCAGATAGGCACACCAGCCACACACCAGGACCCCTTTTGTGCTTGACACTGTACAGGTGCAGAAAGACAAAGCCACTGCCTCACAAGGTTATGACAGCAAACACAAGTGAGAGCCCCAGAGGAGGCAGGAGTGCTCTGGGGTGCTGCCACCTCCCGGAATGAAGCGCTGACTCCTACACAGAAAGCTGCCAGCCACAGGGATCCCCTGCAGGTCACTCACACTAGAAGAGACACCTGGTAGTTTCAGATGCACTGACTGGCAAAGCCATCTCAAGAGTTTGGCCAAATTTGAAATGCACCAAGTGCTAGCAAATCTGAAATCAGCTTCACCACCAGAATGTTTGTAGGAAACTGTAGAGCAGAGCTGAACTCAGTAGCTAGGTGTGCTATGGAGAAAATCAGATCCTTGCCCTGAATGACTCCAAACACATTGTTCAAAGGATTGGTCCTACTTCCCTGCACCACCTTAGTCCTCTCATTTTATAAATTAAATTTCACTCCCATTTTATGCTGGATCTTGCTGTTCATTAGCTGTACCTTCTAGTTCAGTAAATCACATAGGCTTATCTCCATTTCTTCCAGTTTACTGTCCCACATATGCTTTGATTTAGTTTTATTAGAGGATTATTTTATCTAAGTCATTGTAAATAAAACACAGCAGAAGAGGGATGTCTCAGGTGAGGGCAGCCAGCACGCTGCTCCCAGCTGCTCACCACGGTCGCCCACAGGCATCGCTCAGCCTGCTTTTGAACCGCCTGGGTCTGCACGCTGAGGCTGTGCGGTGTGCACCCACCCACCTTGGCATGTGGCAGGGGCAGCTCGGGCAGGGGAGAACCAGGTTGTCCTACCGGGATCCAGCTTGCACCTCTCAGCTTCAGAGCTGCGTGATTAAAGCCATCCCAGAGAAATTCGGGTGCCCAGCCCGCACCTCCTGTAACCCAGTAAGGATGGCTGGCAGCGTGCCTCTGTAGTGGGAGGTGGGCTGCAAGTCAATTGCCTGATTACATGCTGGTAGTCCAATGCCAACATTCAACCACTGCGTATAGCCAAAGGACACACATCCACTCGGCATGCTCTGCCAACAACACCAAGAAGATTGATGGAGCATAACAGTATATGGAAGCAAAACAATTCTTACCATGACATTGCTGGATTCAGCTCCCCTTCTTTGCACCCATCCACCCTCAATGAAGCAAACAGCACAGGGGGCAGCTGGCCATGGTACAAGCTCCTGGAGTGCAGATAGGAAGCTCTCAGCTTTCTGCAAGCATTCTTGTGGCCAGAGTTTTACTCGCAGGAATATTTGTGGAGAGCATCTGAGTGTGGGGAATAGCACGAACGTGGCTTCTCAACTTTTGTCACACTCAAATTTCAGTATTTCCCTCCTTTAATAGATTCACCAGTCTGATAAAGATGTCACAAGGAAGCAGTGGAACATTTTCCCAGTTGCAAAATGTAAACCAGCAATACAAGTGTTTATTATTATGCTGGTACCACTACTACAGTACCCCACATGTGCAACAGTGGAATTAACTGGTACCTTCTGTAGTAGGCTGAGACTTTGCACACACTGACACTGCAATGTAAGGCTAAAGCCTAGCACAGTTTGCTATTAGTTGCAAGGCAGGGTCCAGCTGCCTTAACCCCAGCACTCAAACCTGCTGCTTGCCAAGGTTTAGCACCAGTCACCACAGCAAGGCTGGCTCAACCTCCTGTGCTGTTAGAATGGGCTGCCCATGCCCACGCCTTACAGACAAAGAGGCAGCAGAAATTAATACCCTTCTGATTTCTAAGAGAGGATAGCAAATAAAGAGTGAGTTTACAAACTGCCCTCTTCAGTTCTCTCTTTATAATAATCACGGCATAGTCACGGGCTCTGTGACCGCAGTAGCCTGTTAACACAGCAATTGCTACATACACTAGGCAAACACCACTTAGCTTACAAACATAGAGTGGCAGAGCTGGAAACACTGCAGTGTTTAAGCTGTTTTGTTTTTGTTTTTAAAGTTTCTCCTGCAAGCCTGTTGCCTCTCTTCTGAGCCCAAAGAGCTCCAGTTGCTTACAGCGTAAGATGAAACCCCACTGCATGTAACAAGGAAAACTCCTGTGTAGAAAAATGGGATGGAGTATCCACTAGCTCTGGGATGATCAGAGAAGCAGATGATTATCTTAGCACCCTTAGCTACATGTGCTCACGTTAATTTGGAGAGACAAGGAGAAAGGGCTATAGAAAAAGAAATCAAATGTAAAGCAACGACTTCACAAAACAGAAAGCTGCCATTTATTCAGTCTCATTGCTGTAATGCTGATCCTGACCTGACAAGCCTCCAGGCTGGATCATGAGATCCAGTGGCTTAGCTCTGGCAGCATGCTACAGGGATTGCAGCTGCTTTTTAGTGCCTGGGTATCACACACAGATCAAGAGCTTTCACAGCTGTGCAACTGTGCTCTGCAGCTTTAGCCAGCAGTTATTTTGATGCTACTGTGTATCGTTAGTCACCTCTACACTACCTTCCATCGTGTGTCTGCAGGTTGCGCCATAATTTCAAGCCTGTGCGTGGTCATAGTGATTTCCAAAGGGTCACTGGAGGGCTCGGGGGCTGCAGGTATGCTCTCCATAGTTCAATGTTCTTTAAACACTTCCCCAGATTTTCCCCCCAAGAGAGACAAACATCTGAACTTCAGCCCAGCAGACCAGGGGCTGTGGGGTTTGAGTCCCTGCAGCCTTACAGGGGCACCAAGCATGCTGTTGGGGACCCAGGGGCCGATGTAGTTGCTCATCATGTGGCCACATGGTTAATCTGGTGGGACACCCCCAGCGTCTGATCCCCCTACTGCTGCACGCGCTGCCTGCACCAGTGCTCAGGAAAGACTCTGGACTATGGTTTCCCCTCCCACCTTTTGACTATCCCAGGCAAACTGCAGCACAAGGAGGTCTCCTCCTTCCTCCTCTCAGTACATGAGTGTGCTACAGCTGGTCAGCAGATTATTTTTTAATGAAAAATGGCTGTAATATAATCACTTGCCAGAAAATCAATTTTCAGAAGCAATAGCTAATCTTTCTTCTGAAAACATCTACACCCTCTCCAATATTAGTTGTTGGCTTTTCTTTTCCTTTTTCTATTCTTTCTTTTTATTTTTTTATTATTATTATTTTTTTTAATAACTGTACCCTCTTAAAGTTTTGATTGCAAAGCACACAAACTCAAACGTGATCCAACACTACACATTTGGGAAAGGTTATGGCATTTTCTAATGAAAACTTTTTTTTTGGGGGGGGGGGGAGTGGTAGAAAATGTCAACAAAATAAAAGAACACTGAAATAACATTAACAGCAAAGAACTTGCAAAACCAACACCCTCAGCACCTAGACAAGGGATACCAGATGCAGGATGGAACTGAACAGTTGGCAGCATCATGAGCCACTCTTCCTAGTGCACATCTGCAGTGTCCTGCCTACAGCAGGACCATGACTTCACAGCACCAAACAGAACAAGCCCTTTATCCTACTTCAGTTCTGTACCAAATAATGAACTACACTGGATAATGAGCTTCAGTCAACTCTCCACAGCTTCAAGAGGAAACAGCTCTGAGTTTATTTGGGCCCCTACAGTCCTCAGCATGAGGGGATGTTGATCTTTGCTGGGTCCTGGGCTCCAGTCTTCATAATCTCAATGAACACCACAGTTTTCTACTGCTACCAATTTATTTGTCTGTTTGTTTCAAAACAATATATTTCCTCTGGATCTGGTTCTTTGAAACAGATCGATACAGGTTGTTGTACCAGCTGCTCATAGAGACTAAGGGCTTCAGAAACCGATGCTTAGCCCATGTTGATCGTCTCCACTTCCGTGCTCCTGGTAGCAGGTAAGAAGTTTGCAGCCTGACTGCAGACTCATTGCCTGACATGATGGTGCTGAAACCCCACAGTTACAGGAAGCCCAGATGCTTCCCAAGATCTAGATGGAAGCTTCCTAACGGCAAGCACTTGCACCAGGGCTGCTGCCACCATTCCCCGTGCTGCGGGCAGTGGCTGTGCTGTGGTTGCTGTCAGGGAGCCACCGCTGCTAACCACAGAGGAAGGACACGAGGAGGTGCCCCACAGCACCAGCCTCTGGCGGCCCTGCTGCCCCTGCTCCTCCTCTGCCACACCAACCAGTCTGGCTTCCTGAGAGAGGCCCAGCTGCCACTGAGGTCTAAGCTGAATATTCATCACTGCCACAATGGGTTTAAATATAACTACCTCACGATGCAAGAGGCTCACTTTCCTCTGCATGTACTGTCTCACAACTCTCCCATGTGCTTCTCCACTAACCCCTCTAGGGACCATGTGCCATTTCACCCCCTTTCGCATTAAGCTCCTGAGGGTCCTTCCCAGTTTCCACTCGTTTTCTCTTCCCTGTAGACCCCTGTATGTGTTACCAGGATACAGCACTTTGTGCCGCTATGTATTTAGGTGTCACACAGACAGTAGCCCTTATGGCCCCTTGGTCATGTTGCACCAGGCAGCTGAGCCTGATCTCCACTGCAGTCCTTCTCTTCCCACCAGGGCCATAAACATCCCCATTTTTTCAGGAAAATAGTTGAAATTCCTCAGAATGAAGAGCCTAAACCAGGCATGAATATGTGACCCTACAAATAAACAAACTTCCACGCATGTTGTTTGGACTCCTTAATATTTCAGTCAACACAGGAACCTTCTATTAAAGGATGGGGCAATATTTCAGACAGCAAAAGCAGACTGTTAGTAGGCAGCTGGGCAGGAAAAGGTCCCTAAAAACACAAAAGGGGCTGGAGAGCCCCATGGATGGGCTGTGCTGTAGGTGGGGAGGCACACATCCCCCTGCTTCAACTACAAATAAACAGCAGACATCGCTAATAATGATGGCCTTACTCTTAGAGGGGTAATGGATGGCACTCCCACGAAGAAGGCAGGCCACCACAGACGTGATGCTCAAGTCATGCAAATAATTCAGTCCTCAAGCAGTCAAGCTTACTGATGCACATTGGGAGTTCAGGTTAAACAAATAGGTGGTCTTTTTTTTTTTTTAATTTTTTCTTTACTTCTTTGTTTAGCACTGAAGTATTCAAACTGCAGCTGTTTCCAAACCAGACCAAACTGTTTCTCACCTGTTCTTGTGGGGAAATCCCTCTCTCCGCATAGCCACAAAGACCAAAGTAGCGGCAATACCTCCTGTCAGCTGAGCCAAGGCACAAAGTAAATGTACTTCAGCATTCGTTTCCCAGGGGCAGGACACTGTGCCTCCTCCCCACCTCATATAGCCAAGGCCTGTCTGCACTTCCATCTCATTCATATCAGCAGAAGATAGATTCCTCCATATCCATCCATAACCCTCTGGCGCTGGGCACCAACAGCCCTCAGGCCATTGTCCCTGAAGACACGGTCCCCAAGGGGTGTAAGTGTGGAGGGAGGACATTTTTGCAGCACCCCCTTTGTAGAGCTCCCCAACCCAGGTGTCTCCTCTCCCATCTCACAAGCAAGAAACAAACAGCAGGGAAAGCATGTTTGGTGTTCAGGGAGCAAGCAGTACCTCAGCCTTAAGGAGCTGCCATGCTGCACCAACCAGGTGCATTGCTGTTCACCCCAATTGCTCACCAGAGATAGGAGCAAGGACCAAGGGAAAGGGGACAGGCCCACCCAGCCCCCTGAGGAGCCCCTGGGGCAGTGGCTGTGCAGGAGCAGAGGACAATTAGAGCAGCAGCAGCATGGTGCTGACATCTGGGCCCAACAGGGGGGCCAAGCTCCACAGGGTGCAGTGAGGGGCTGGGCTCTGCCTTGGCAGCAGACAGGCAACGGCACATCTGTGATCTATTTCTTGTGCTAACAAGGATTCCCCGCATGAAGTCCTTTCACTTCCGATTCCTGTTCTTAAAGATGAGGCTAACGATAGTCCTAGGATCTCCTATACAGAAACAGGAATCTTCATTAATGCCTGCAAAATCCTTCAGAAAACAGCCTGAGGATGAGCAAGGATGATTTCACTGATAAGCTGTGCATTAACCTGCAGCCTGAGGAGTCAGATTTGCTTCCGATTGCTAAGCAGAGCAGCCAAAGGAAAAGTAGCTGTGTTAGAAATGCTTCTCTTTTGCCCACCCGGATTGCAGTGGGATCAGCTCAGAACTGAACTAAGCTTGGGGAGTCATTGAACTCTGACCTAAACTAGAATAATAGGATGTGTTTATGTCTGACAATGGGGGAGCTTTGCAGAAACCTCCAGTGAGCTCCATATGCAGCACTGTTTTTATGGTCCTCCTAAGAAGGGAATTTCAAGGGATCGCATATGCCTTAAGTGTAAATTATGACACGCATTAAGGACCACCCGCATCAAATGGATGGTCGCCCCAGCCCAGGGTTTTCATGGTGAATTGAGAACAAATTCCACAGCCCCTCTGGTTTGTGCTTCCACAGAATTATATATTTTCAGGTCAGCAGAGCTGTCTGCTTCTCACACAATAGGTCCTTTCTCCCTTTTCCCCATACCTGTCAATTGCTCTCTGCCTCTGCTGTAATTTATGTTTCACTTCCGAACTGTACAACTAAACTCTGGAAATGTGTGTGCATACAGCAGCTAAAAAAAAGCCTGTTCCCAGTCATGGTAAGTGCGGTGTTACCACTCCAGAGATACAAATGGGCACAAGGAAGCCTTAGAAATGCACTGTATTACTGCATAACGCATGTCCAAGGTGGAAATGCCTCTGCTGATGGGGCTATGGTTTGGAACTAGGTGACCTTTAATGTCCCTTCCACCTAAAGCCATTCTATGATCCTCTCTAGAATGAAGAATCACTTAACTCTTTTGCATTGGCTAAATTTGAAACTTGTTCCTCTTAAGGATTGATCATTACTATTATTTTCAAAATAGAAAGATTTATCAAGTGCTGAAAATTATTCTGCTGCAAAACTACCCTTTGTAAGAGATTACATACAGTCTTTCCAGAGGTTGCTTTTGTTGTGTCTCTCTAAACATTCCCTCCGATTCTCATATGTTTGTAAACAAGACAGTGCTGTTGCACAAACAGTTTTCCTGTTAATAAATCCAGACGGGTATCTATATTTCTTGTTCTGCCTCAAACAGCCTTTTCCATTATGATATTTTCCACTGTTTCTTTCCCAGTGTGCGGATTTGGAGGGTGAGGTGGGATTGTTTAATTTGGGGATAGTCAATAGTTCTTAACCCTAACAGTAGCCCTATAGTTGTTCTAATGTATTGCATTTTTACACTTTGAGCTTTCTGTGGCTCCTGTCCTTTGCCCATTTGCAAGAACAGAACGGATCTTTGAATTGCTGAGCCTTTCTCCAGTGCTCATCTGGAGAATGGTTTAATGAACGAATCCCCACCTGGGACTGCTTTAGCATGACTATTAGACAGCAGGACACATCTTTGAAGAAGGGATGCTGTGCAGACTCTATCTGCTTTTCTTGTTTTATTTCAGGCAGTAAGTAGCAGTGGAAAATGCCAGGGAACTTCCTGCTCTGGTGGAAATTCTTTCTAGTCTAGATCCCAAGCACTGGAGTTACTGGGATCCCCACAGAGACTGTGCTCTTACATCTCAGAGCCTGAGAGGCTAGAGATAACAGAATGGAAACAAATCTGGGATTTGGGGTTGCCAGGAATGAACTGAGCACTGAGAATTAGCCCTGAGAAACTACTGGAATATAAATGACCCAAACCCAAGGGTGGCCATCATAATTAAGAAATACCTCAAGATGTAACTTCTCAGCTTCCCCATAACACCCAGACTCTGGGATGTGACTGTTATCAATCTGGCTGAGTTGATTACTCCAAAGAACAAACAAGGATATTAACGGACATATAACACTACTCAGTTGTGCACCTGGCCCTCTGAGCCAGCCAAACCACCTGTAAGGACCTTGTTCTTAGTGAATTTTTAAATTAATAATACAAAGCACCAAATATAACTGCTATCTTATTCTAAACTTGCAGAACTATCTCTTACTAAAAAATCCCCCTTTTTTGTTACTCCTTTTTCCCATCACTAATTTGCTCCTACCCTCCAAGTTCTCTCTTCCTACCTCTGTTTTTTGTGCATATAAATTAATTTCACATCAGGTGCACCTTTTTATACTACATGTTTATATCACAATGCGTTGAAAACATCTTGTCAGTAGGTTGCATTTACTGCCAATGCTTACAACCTGACCCTGTAATAAGCACTTCAAGTTTTTTTCAAGTTAAAATGATTTAGCTTTTATATAACAAATATTGTGCTGACTGCTTTTCAAACTGCCAGCTGCCTGTCTATTATTAGCATCAGACCTTGACAATGGGAATATTCTGCTCATTAAATCACTGCTGAGAAAAGTGTTTAGGTTTTATCATTAAGAAAAAGGAAAGATTTCTCATGTTGTGAATGGTTCTCAGGAGATACGTACTACCATGTAAAGCCAAAACTAATAGGGTCCTCAGGAATCACCCAGTTTCATGTTTCCAGCTTCAAAACCAGAGGAATGCAGGCCTGGAAAAGACTTGCCAGATCATCAAGTCCACTTCTCATAGCACCACATAGAACAGTCCCTAGAGGCTTGGCTCATGTTTGGTTTCTCCATAAAGATTGGTAGCAGATGGTTGCAGTCATATAGGCACTCAACTTCAAGGTACCAGCCTTTAGTCAAAAGGAGTTGCTGATGCTCTGTAAAACTGAATAGTCAGGTCATTAATTTAAGTGTTGAAATACATTTCTGAAAGTTTGAAAATGATAACTTGATCAATGCTAAGCACTGGACCCATCTCAGCTCTGCCATGGAGAGGCCTAATCTGCAAAATCAGACTGACATTTGCATCCTGCCTCCCCTTGTGACTTCAGACACGATGCCACAACTGGTCTTTGCAAAGCAATAAATCCAGCAACGTTTCCTCTGCAGCAAACCTTCCAGCAGTAGCTAGTCTCTTTGGAAGAAGCAATATCCCTCCAGACATGTCCCAAATCTTGCAACAAAAGCTCAGCAGCAGCCTTTTGCAGTCAGTGAAACCTGTATTTAAGAAGAATCATGTAAGCACATTCCCTGCTTGTGCTGAGGACCAGGCAATGGATCTCTGCACACTGAGTGAAGCCAAGCCACTGTGCATGCTGCAAACCAGGCAGGATAACCAAAGAGAAGGTTCACTTCTGTGAGATGTTGAACACTGACATCAACTCAACGAAATCAACACACTGATTTCAGTTGACTGAGCATGCAGCAAACTTCTAGAGTCAGCTCAGATAGACAAAGGGCTCAGATATATCATCCTTGCTTTGAGAATGATCTTTTAATATTAGAGAAGTAAATAGGTGAAGAAAGAAGCCAGCACTAGAAAATAAAGGAGGTGTTCATTTCGCATCCAGTTGCTCTTCAGAGGAGCGAGACTACTTCCAAGTTATTAATAGTAGCATAGTTCAATACTACTACTAATAATTTTTAAAAAACATCTGGATGAGATCAGATGAGGGGAGCAGTACCACATGTGCACCAGGAACCCAGGCTTGTCCCAGGCTCACTCACATATTTTGATACAGCAAAGCCAGAACATTTCTTAGAAAGGGGAGGAAGCAAACAGCCAGAAAGTACTTGAAACCTGGAGCTTTGCTACTTTTAAACTAAACATCAGTGCATTTCTGCTTATCTCCTTACCTCTGCAAAGACAGCTTTTGTTGAACATCCAAATGTTAATGGAACAAGCCCACAGGGAAGGCAGCCAAGCTGAGTATCCCTGCCCAAAACTAGTTTTTCTCCTTGATTGTTCCTTTTTTTTTTTTTTCTCATTTGTCCAATGTTTCCCAGAATGCCTCTTTCACCTTATTATGAACAGAGATCTTCCTGACATCCTCCCAATTCATCTTGACAAGTACAACAGGCTCCCCACCCCAGCGCCCCTGTGGTTTGCAGCGATTAGGCAGGGCAGATAACAATTGCTTTACACATACAAATCCCTGGATGGATGTCCCTTGGCAGGGAAAGGGAGCTGCTTGCATTTCTCTGCCCCTGAAGGAGGAAGAGGAGCCAAGATGGAGTAGCTCAGTTACTGGGGCAACATGAGCTGCCTCAGCTATGCACAAGCTGAGACATCCTTAGACATGAGAGTGACAAAAGCCACACTATCCTGGACTGTGTTCCTTCCACTTGTTGATCAAATCCAGTGGATGACCAAACTCCACTGCTGCTTGAGAAGGCAAAACCAGACAAGGCAGAAAGCCAGATATATTGCACAGGATCACTTGAGGGATCCATGTGCTTCTTAGGCTGGCAAGTGTGTAAACATACAAGGGATGAGTCAAGGCACTCGTCATTTCTGATGAAGGCTGCCACAGAGCAGGAAAAATCTGAGATCCATAGGACCAGAAGGGAGGAACAAAAGCTGTGCAGATGACACTCTATCAGGAAAGGCTCATCTGTGCTCCAGAGATAGTTTAGACTATTTGTATGTAAAGATGACTGCCACCAAATTGGGAATCAGACATTCAGCCATGACCCAGAGACAAGTCACGAAACCTCCTTGTGCTCTGCCACAGCAGAGGAGCAAGCGAGTCCCCCCCATGGGAAAGGATGTTTAGAAACCCCCAAACAGCAGAGCAAGTGGAAGAGAAATATTTGAGATGAGGGCAGCACATGGGCCCTCTGATGGCATGCAGATCTCCTAAATTTACAGGGCAGCCTCTGACTCTATTCCATCAGTGTTTCCTTCATCCTTTTGAATGTTAATCCCTTCACATCTAGCTGCTAATCCAAGGGACTAAAAATTGTCACTGTGCCTCCATGGTACACTGCAGTTTTACCCCTGTGCAAGCAGAGATCCAGGAAAAACTGCCTCTGCCCTAAGCAGCTGGAGATGCTCTGGGGTTTCTTGCTGCCCTGGGAATCACCCCGACCACTCCTTGACACCCTCAGCTGCCTGCACCCTGTCTGTGGTGTGGCAGAAAGCTGGGAAACCAGAGCTTGCTGCCAACATCTGGGCAGACCCTGAACACAGACCCTCATAATCTAGGTCAAAGTGTAATGGGATCATAACGTCCATAATGCCATCCAGAACCACTCTGCTCCTTACACTACACTGACATCCTGGTCAGAGGATTTTTCCCAGAAGCTTCTATGTGCAGGCAGATAAAATCTGGGTGGGAGGGAGCACCTTTGAGAAAAGAAAAAAAAATAAAAAAACAACAACATCGTCTTAGAAGAACTGGAGAGCTGACAGCATTCCCCGCGTGATCTGATGACCACATCACAGGAAAGCTGCAGACTGACTCCAGCACAGACATGAGACTGAAAATGAGGATATATGGCTCAGCAGACAGGAGGTGATTAGCTTTTCTCAATAGTTACCTGGGGACTAGTGACCTTGCACAGATGAAATGGTGGGGCTATTAAAGCTGATTCACTGAAAATGCTCAAATACTCCTTCGACAGCTGGACAGACAGGGACCTTGCTGCAATTGCTGGCCAGAGCAGTGTCAGTCAGCACACTGCCAGGAGAATATGTTGCAGGAATGGGGTCTGCGTCATGTGATGCTCACAGAGCCTGCTGGAGCAACTTAGCCTGTAGTGAGCAATTTGTAAGGATGAGAAGAAGGAAATCCCTTTTCCATCACCTGAAATTAAATGACTTCCTACTTTCCCACTATTTTTGTGAATTCCTTTATCATCTGTTAAATAAATGCACAGCCTCAGAAGGAATGTTATTAGTATGGGACCAAGAGAGTTTAAGAAGAAATTATACTATGAGGCTGCACACGAGGAAATCCTGTGACACATAGGAAGAGGAATTTCAGGTAACTGGATTTTCCTGGGGCAGACACTCACTGTGAATGGAACAGTGCGCAACAGAAACAAGAACACCAAATTGAAGATCTGCATGGACTTCTTGTCTCAGACCAGAGTCCTTAAGTACCTTCTCCGAAGGCTTCAGGAACTTATTTATAGTAGCTACTTCTCAAATAAAAAATTAGCTTTTCCCCTAAATAGAAATAACATGGAAAACTGATCTAATTTTGAGCCCCAAAATATGTCTATACTACCAATGAGACAAGGAATGGAAAGATGAATCTTGGCGGAAACAGCAATAAGACATGAGCACTCATTTTTACATGATGTCTAGTGAACAACTGCGACACAACTGGAAAAATAAGCTAATGATTTTAATAACTCAGGAATGAAAGGACACCACAACCGGGAGCTACTTAAATGCTGACGTGCAAGTGAGTCGGGAAAATAATATATATATTTATTGTCTATTATAAATTTCAGCCATTTTTCTACTCCCTAGTGAACAAACAGCTCTCTCCTAGCTTTCTGAATATCAGCCAAAGAACTCAGTTATAACCTCCACAAAGGACCACAAAATGAAAGTCTGCCACTCCTCAAAGGATCAAACTAGAAAAAGAGCCCTGATAATTGGAGAGATGGTCCTAACCAACAGGAAACGTGGTAAGCTCAGGTATATTGTACCACCATCACAAGGAGAGATCAAGTGCAGAAACAGGAGAGAGGAGCGATCATTAGCTATGCACTGACTGAACAGGCAACTGCAGTGTATAAAATGATTGAGTCATAAACTCAATGAGACTACAGTGTGGTGTTATTGCAAACAAGACAAATTGACTCTTAAGATGTATTATCAAAAGTATTATGTGTATATAACACCAGAGCAATGATTTCACTTGCCTGGAATACTGTGTTCATTTTGGGGCACCACAATCAAAGAGAGATGTAGGGAACTGGAAAGAGTCCAAAGGACAGTAACAAGAATGATTGAGGCATAGAAAATATGGCCCAGGAAGAATAGATGAAGGAAGTAGATTTGTTTAGTCTACAAAAGAGAAGACTAAGGAGAGACGTAATACCAATCTCCTCACATTTAAAAGGTCAGGAAAATGGTGATCAATTGCTGTCCATGTTCACTGAGAGTAAAAGAAAAACAGTTTTACTTGAGGCAAGGTGGATTTAAAGGGGACATTAAGAAAGTTTTCTGACTATTGACATAATTAAACATTGCAGCAGGTTACCTAAGCAGGAATTTTTATTAATAACTTAGGCAAACAACCACAAGCATTGTCTAGAAATAACCCTCTTGCCTAAGTGCAGAGTGATGAAGGAGTTCTCTGCAGGCTCATTCCAGCACTACAAGACTGTAATGAATCTGTGACTTTTCATGTTAACTTTAGCCCTAGGAAAAACTCAACATCTCTGGCTTCTTCACCTGCAGGGAGGCTAAACTGAACTTGAGGGGGGGCAAATTCCATCCTTGAGTCACCTGCACCTTCCTGTGGCTGCTGAGCACAAATCACATTATTATGTTTAATGGATGAAAATTGATAAATATGTAACATACATGCAAGTGACCATGAATGCACATCTAACACACCTTCTTCTATGCCCAAAAGACACTATAGGTTGGTTCTGAACACGAAGCTTCTCAGACCTGTTGGTTCCCTTTCTTCCTGCACAGCCCAACAATAAGACTCTTGGACAGCTCTGTTTCATGCATTCATGCAGCAGAAGACACTGGTTTCTCTTTCCACCCTGGCATATCCCCTTGAGGGAGTGCAAATTCATGATTTCATTGAAAACCTGCCTGCCTCTCACCTTTACCTTGCTCTTGCCTCCACTACTCCACCAGCCTTTTCCAGTCCCCCTGCCAAAGGCCTTTCAGTCCTCATGCTGTCTGTGGTCTGTTCATAGTCCAGACTTGGCACATTACAAAACACCATAATCAACCATAATAACATGGAATTGAGAAGCAGTCTTGAAAGAGACAAAAATCATCCCAGCCATTCCATCCTGCTCCTTCGCTGCGTATGCATACATGCAAGTCAGATGAAAATGCTGCTCAGAGGAGCGTATCGCCGGTGGAAGAGACAGAGCAAGACGATTTCAGGGAGCCAGCTTGATTTGCGGTTGTACCAGGACCAAAAAATAAACGACATCATTATCAGCAAATTGAAAACAGATCAGGGGCTGAGCACGGGCTTGAATAATAATAGGAGCCCAACACTGCTAACAGGGAACATGGGCTGGGGGAGTTCAGAGAGGGTTTGTCGTGATGATAGATATCGTCCCTGGATATTTATCCTGTGGTATTAAACTGCTCACCAAATGCACTGAAAGCCTGATAGCCAACGTTCATAAAATTCCTATCTATGCTCCGGCAATACATCACCCTTCAGCCTCTGCAGCCCCCACTGCCAGCGGAGTGGTTTGGTACCTCAGGGGGGAAAGCAGCGAGGCAAGGCAGCCCCAGCCCTCAGCGTCCCATTTCCAGGACCCTTCCATGCTGCAGACAGATGGCGGCTGGTGTGCCTGTGGTTCAGGGACATGGGTCAAAGTCAGGGCTGGTTCACCAAAGCAGTTCACTGAGGGTTATCGAGAACAAGCACTTGAAAGCCACAAGTATTTAAATGACTGCCTACAAAGCTTTGGGTTAGTCAATGCCAGGAGGCAGGAAAATTTGGGGTGGAGAGTAGGCTTCCTCTGCCTGCCTCAGAGACTCTGTGGAGGCAGAGAACCCAGCAGGGACCTCATCTGGCCACCCTCTCCAGGGACTTTAATGAATCCCCCCCCAGTAGGCCATCCACAATTCCCCACATCTTCTTACCCTACGTGCAGTTCTCTCTCTAATCGGTTATTTTCCAGGTTGCTGATTTTGACAAAAACATATATAAATAAAATGTTCTTGAGATTTTTTTTTTTGGCAGAAAATACTGTTTTCTGCATCAATATTTATTAGCATTTGTTGACATAACGCTATAATTACACATTTTCCCATGAATCCTAAAATTTAAAGCTGTGTGGAAGGATACCGAACCTTCAACTTTTTCCCCCCTTCAGAGGAAGCTTTCTCCATGAAGCATGCAGACCTGTCTCCTGCAGGTACCAGCTCCACAGCACACAGGATGAGACAAGGCAAAATAATGGCTCGAGGGAATCCAGTTCAGCATCCCTACCCAAATATATGCTCTAGTGGGGTTACAACAGGCAGAATATAAGCTGAGTCTCAACAGCACTACAGGCACCCCACTCCTTAAGGCCCCCCTGTGGTGCTCCCGAGCCCCTGCTGCACGGTCAGACCCCATTCCTTCCCAGCCCGAACCCCAGTGCAGACCATGCAATCTGTTTCCACTGACAGCCAAGGCTTGCCAAGCTGCCAAATCGGCTGTTTCCTTGCCAGGCCCATATGTCCTCATCCTGAAGGAAAGCAGAAGCTGTAGATTAAAATTCCCACAAAAGACAGCCTTTATATTAAATTTTTGTTAAGGGCTGCTTCTGAAGTGCCTGAGATGTCCTTTCTGCAAATGGGCTCCCAAAACCTTGCCACATCAGATGTTTTAATGCCCATAGAAATAACACTGCTCTAGCCTCTACAGTTTGTCCTATCCAAGCCTGAAAAACTCTGCATATCTTCTCTACAGCCTGCAGCATCACTGAGCTGTGAGCGGGGATTACTGTGTGGAGCAGGATACCTCATACAAGTTAACTGATGTGCCTGAGAGCATACAAAGAATTAGCAATGAAGTCAGATGAAATCCCAGAAACCCTGAATTTTGACACTACATATTTCAGTCTAAAGCAAATGGGTGACTGATTCCTTCAGGCAACTCTGGAAACCCAGGCTCCAACCACAAGAAGGGCACTTGGTTAGGGGTGGGGGAAAAGACTCGTGTCACTGAGGCAGCTCTAAGCATCAGGAGTTCTGGATTCAGTTCCTGACAGTCTGTTTTTCCTTCTCCTGTATGTACTCAAGTACTCTTTAATTTAGCTTGAGTGACAATTCCTGCCTCAGAGGTGGTTGGTGAGCAGCCAGCAGCAACCCAGTAATAAAACACCTTCCCATTGCTGATAAGAGAGCATAAGGGAATTGTGCTGTGAAGCACCCGCCCTGGAGAAGGAATGCAGGTAGCCTGCGATGGATCAAGCCCAGCTTCCTCACCCCCTCCCTTCCTTCCTCCCCCAGAGTAGCCTGAGCAAAGCAGCAAAATCCCCCCCTTGCTGGTCTTGCTCATTTGACAGCTGCTTTTTTTGATTTTGGCTAGAGCAGCCTGCAGACAGGACAACTGCCTGCAACATTGCCTACTTACCCTCCTGCCTTTGCCACACGGGAAACTGGCTTCCGTTGGGGCTGCCCCTCTTCCCGGGGTCTAGGGGGCTCACTCAGGAGTCAGCTCACACCAACAGCCAGGCTCTGTTCTGTGCTGTGTTTTTTAGGGCACTATTCAGCTTCTGTACAAAGGCAAAAGTTGCGTGACCACCACACACCATGGCGTGGAGCACCATTTACACCGGTGGCACAAACAGGACATCAGGACCGAGCACCCCAACATCACACAGCTGGTGGACACTCAGAGGCTACCATTGACCATTTCCAATTTTCCAGGTAGCCATGTACCAGGGAACTGGTCAATATCAGAGACTGTCTTCCATTTCCACTCCCTAGCACGCATCTGTTTTGGCTGTAGAGTAATGTGGGCAGTGCCCTGCAGAACACACGTGGCCCTGGACAAGTGCCTCCAACAGTGGTAACCACAAACAGCTAAAATTATTACAAGATGGTCAGACATCTGGTTATGAAGTGCCAGAGTCTGGCTGCTTGTGCTGTTTGATAGCAAGATATAGGGAAGGCAAAGCCTATGTGCAATATTTCTGTGCATCGACCCAATCCACCATATCATCGCAGATGCCCACAGGAGGCCATCCCCACTCCAGCAGGGCACACACGCACCCCAGTGCAGAAAAATTGGTGGTGTAAAATCTCTGAAGCACATCATTAGGTCATGAAAATATACACTTGATCATGGCTAGATCATGAGACAGTGTTTACCAGGAACACAGGAGTTTAGAGGACGAAAAACTGAGGATGATCTTTCAATAGTAGCTGCTTGCTACCACAGCCCAGCTTGTGCAGAACAGACATATTGGCAAGAAACAACTCAACCCCCTCCTTAAAATATTCACATTTTTTATTTTCTCTCCTCCCTCCTAAATTCACTATTAAAATAATTGCAATTGTCTGAAAATTTGGCTATGAAAACAACATTATGCAGAGCTCCCTCCAGAACATCCACATTTTTATTTCTTTCATGTCTTTCTTCCTGGACTGCACAGCTTGCTGGACACTCCAAAGGGAGCTCATCCCATAAGTGGTAGGATCAGCTCACAAAACCCTGCCTCCAGGTCCAGCATCCTCCCAGGCAAAGCCAAGCCTGTCATTTCTAGGAGCACAATCAGACCGCAGCAGCATTTTCAGCCAAGCAGAGATGAAGTAACAGACTCAGTCTGGTCCTGTTTGGCTTCAGTAACTACCAATAAAAAGAACCTGAAATGGTCACGGGCCTGCTGATAATTTGGGATGTTTCAATTTGTGAAACAAGCTCCATGTTTCTCTTATGACTAGCTGTGGAATAACAAACATACTGATTTAGTTTCACTGCTGCCTGGATTGTCAGTTTGATTTGTTCACAGATGTTTAGGGTTACATACTGCTTTACAGAGACATTCAGCAAAGCAGATACACATAGAGCTCCACAGGCTAACACTGAATTTCCTACAGACTTCAGTTGCTGTAGTTACAAGTTTCTCATGAAATTGAATCATAGAGTCTCCCCTGAGCCCTCTTCACAACCCTCCCCCCACCTTTTTTTTGTGTGTGTGTAAGGGTGCTGTAAGTTTATAAAGCTTTGTCAATTTAGTTCCCTAAAGATCTTCACTGGAATCATTAGCGAGGTCTTCTCCCCTCTCTCTTAACACTTTTACAAAATATACTGGAGTACATTTACCTCTAAAAGAAAATGTAAATTTAGATTGAATTAGTTGCCACAGTAAAATGGATTGGATAGAGAAGATCAAAGGAAACTCATGCAGGTACAAATGGAAGAGTTTCATAACATTTGTTTCCTTAGAAAACCCAAGTTTAAAAAAAAAAGAATAAAGAAAATGAAAAGAATGAAAGCTACTGAAAATAAGGGTGTGACTACAAACATTGCAGGCAGCACACCAACCAGTGAATAAAGGTAGTGCATGTGCTTTCCGTTGCTCAGAGGTTGATAGGATGTTCTATTCTTTGCAGGAGAGCTTGGGCTTTAATTCATTGCTTGACATTATTTTTATTAGTAACCTGAATGGCTCTGGAAAGAAAAGGGTTTAAATTACAACAACAAAAAAAAGTTCAGACTCAACTGCCTTTGTGAACCCATAAAACAGTTTGCAAGGTTCATAAAACCTCAAAAGCCAGAAAATCCTCTACCCCCGATTTCCTCCCTATTTCAGCTCCAGCCTTACTTCAGTTCATTGTAGGAAATTATGAGCTCCCTCCGCTAACGGATGGTAACTTCTATACTTGGAGCTAATTACATTGCCTTCACTCTTCCTCAGCATCTCCCTGCTGGATTGAAGCTGACACTTGAGCTGAATTCCCCATGTAATGAACTTGACCTTCCTGCTTGCTTTCCAGTTGCGAATCAGAGTTGATGGGGTTACTAGGCTTTGCTCCAATGCCAAGTAATTGTTCACACAACAGCATACGAGTCCCTAATACCTCATTCTCTGTTTTTCTTTTCCATTCTGCTGAATGAAATATACATATATATATATATATATATTCAGTTTCTGGGCAAGGGGAGTGTATCTTGTATACTGCATCACCACCTGGGTGCCAAGCGGCCTGGGGGGAATAGCAAAATTTTATATTTTAACTCAAGCAGCAGGCTCCTAAGAGCTATAATTTTGTGTTCAGTAAAGCTCCCCAAAGGATATTTTTAGGGTTTTTTTAGAAGGAAGTAACTTACACTTTCATAGGGCACCAAATTCCTAGTAAACCCCTTTACCCAGCATGTGCATCAGGGTTGGTGCACCACATAGTCTTCAGCTCAGGCCACCACCAAGCCCCACCTGCCCTAGCAGCAGGTGGTTTCAAGCCCCTTCTGTGAAACTTTGCTGCAAAGGAAGCCTGTAAGGTAATGCTGTGGGCAGCCAAAAGAGGCTGATGAACCACTGTCCAGACTGAAAATATCAAAGAACAATGACAAGGTGAGCAAATTATCTCCCAGTGAACGAGTCACCTGTCACCCCTGAACACAGGCAGAACAGCAGAATTCCGCATTTTATTAAGGAAAATGCATACATTGGTCTGAGGAAGGCAGCAGCACCAGAAGCTTCAGCTCCAACAGCACAAGGCTGGCAAAAATACCAGCTCCTGCAGTGAGAGCTGTGCTGCCTGCAGGTGCTGGGGCAGCAAGCAGGGAGCCCAGCACACAGCAAGAAGCCAGAGCATAGTGCCTCAGCTTCACTCCTCCCCAGGAAAAGGCTCCACAGGGTTTGAAACAAGTCTTCACCACCCAGCCATCATCTAGAACATGATGGGAGCGTAAAGTGAACTGAATACTTTGCAGTAAACACTTGCTAATCAGTCTAGATAAACAGAAGCACAGTTAATTGGAATTTAATTGCTGTATTAGTCATTTACCAAACATGTGTCTTGTATTAATGGAGGCTTTTCCTCTTCCCACAAACCACATTCAGTTTTCTCACAGAAAATAAATGCCTCTAAAATCTCCCAAGGATCCACGATCCTTCATGCACAGCAGCCCCATGTCCACAAGAAACACTGAGCTGTGTGAAACGTGGTACTAATCACAGCGACTGCCAGCAGTCACAGATCTTTATTCAGAGAGGGAATTTTAACTCACTGAAACAAATGACTTGCTTATGGAAAAGGAACCTCCCATTTTGCAACCACCGCATTCAAACAGGCAGACAGCTCCTTTCTGCAAGCCAATACAGATAAGTGGCTGCAATTTTCTCAAGTTGCCTTTAAAACATGGGTTTATTTTCAGTTTAGCCAGAAATGACCTTGTGTGACTTTGGTTCTAGCCTCTCCTCCTCAGTCTGCAAATTATTGTTCCGTAATAAGCAGAAGGACCTAATTCATGTTACCAGCACAGTGTAACTGATGTGCTATTTCTTGGAAAGAATCAGGCTGCCAGAGTCCACGGCTAGAGTCTGAGAATACTCAGAGTTACATTCATTACACAGCAAGAGCAACTGAGAAAAATAAACACTTCTAGAGCCTATGACTAACCAAAGCTGTAAATTTCAGCCACTTCTTAGAGTCATAGCTTAGCAAAATGACACAGGATGTGTTACGTATCAGAGGGCAACCTTTAAAGAAGGACTTACACACTGGGGAAAAAAAATTTAAACAGAACAGGGTGAAGTTTGTGCCTTTTTTCATGTGGTTCTTATAATTAATCAAAAACCGTCACAGAAAATCATCCCAGAGGTCTGGATTCAATCCAGACTTCTAACACATCCAATCATCTTCTCCTGCTGCAGTGTCAGTTAAATAGTTAGAACTGGTGAACAGCTTTTCAGCATTTTTTCAACCATTCACTTCCCTGTTTACAAGCTTCCTCTGGGTGGATTTTAGGGATTTATCCTTCTTACTTTAATAGAGCCCAATGTAACTTCTCCCAAGGGACCAGAGCACCAGGTGATTGCCAAACTGCTCTTAACACTGGCTACCCAGTGCAAGTAATTTAATGCTGAGGCTTTGTGCCTGCCTTTTTTTTTTTTTGTGGCACATGGCATGGTTTGTGATTGTGTGACCTTACTTGACTTTAATACATTACCTTCATTTCAGAGTGAAACAAAACCCAAAATTTATTTCCTCACAAAATTAGCATTGGCCACAGGCTCAAAAATCACTCTCCATCAACAACGTAAATCTTCCCATGTGCAAGAACTTGCAGACCAGCAGAAAGGGGAAGCTGCACAAAGGGGCCAGATGGTAATTTAGCCTCTGGTTCATGGTTCAGTAAATTGTTTGCAAACAGCTTTCAGTTTCACAACTACCTCCCCATATGATCATAAATACAATGGGTCCTTGAATTATACTTTGGTCCAAAATATTTGGCTGTTCAGACCTGGATCTTGGCTTTTTCCATGACAAGGATCCAAACAGAGGGAACCTGCACTTTGGAAGGAGGCTAAGGACAGCCCTTGGCCTGAAAAAGTTTGGCTCTGCATATCAGGCATGGGCTGTCATTCACTGGAGGTCACAGTTGATTCAACAGTGACATGTCCAAAATTCTCTCAGACATCACTACTAGAAGAACAGCTGGGATGAAAACATGGATCAAGAGAAATGTTGTACACATTTCCTTACTATCTCTTCATTGCTTTACTCAAATTCAATCAGTGAGAAAAATCTGTTAGGAAACATGCAGACACAAGTGTGTTTAGCCATGTCAGTATCTGGAAAATGCCTGCTGTGTAAAAAGTTAGTGGAAACAGCCAGTGACTGCACCACTTACAGCAAGAGAACAATGTCTTGTCAAGTTGATAAACATTTTAAAAGAAAAGATCTAATGGAGCAGCAAGATATTCATATCTTATACTACTCAATGATGTACTGAGTTGTATGAAAAATATCTTAGACTGAAGTTGGGTTATAAGATGATCACTGCTCAGCATAGTCAGTTTAGTGTAAGAAGTATCTCTCCAGCTCTAGTTGCAGTGTAATTGTGGAATCATAAACCTGGAATGGTTAACATTGGAAAGGACCTCACGTCAGGAGGTCATCTGGCCCAAAAAGTTCACCTTTTCCATGAGTCAGGTTGTCTCCTGCCTATATCCTGACTAGGCTACATTGATTACACAGAGCAGTCTGAAAGAACAGCTAACGTACCCACTCACTCTTAGTTTTGTTTTTGATTCATGTGGGCAGTTGTAGATGCAGTCTGCTCTCCAGGTATTCACGTGGAAGTGACTGAGACATGTCAAATTTACCAGCAGCTTCTCATTAGTGGCTCTTCCTTGATTATGACATCTGCTGAGGTTGATGACAATAACAGAATAAAATGTGAAGTTCAGTCATTTGGAAATGACTTAAGTGGAGGCCGTTCTGCACAGTATGATGTTGAAATGAATGATTGAGGCCAGATTTATAGCTCAAGCAGTCTTGCATCTGTGTTTCATTTGAGAACAACCAACACAAAAAAACACCTTTAAAAAAAATCTTAATCATTTCCCAACTGACCAAGACCTCTGGATATTCTGTCAGCAATATCATATAGACCACAAAATGTTGTTGTTGAAAGGAATTTCCAGAGCATTGTTATATGGCTAGTCCAATAAACTTGTACTAGTCAAGGCTGTCAGTACACCACTTTGGGTTTTACAGAAAAGTCCTCGGTCACTGATCATAAGTTCCTAAAATGCCCCTGGAGAGGACAAGGAGACCATTCACAGACTTAGATGTGAAGAAAATTTGGAAGCAGCTTATATCTTCCCTTCTTTGAAGACTAGTGGCCATTCTGCAGTCTGGCTGCTGTAGTTTCTCCCCCACCACCCTCCACAGTTCAGTATGATTGAAAAGCATGCAGCCATAGGAGAAGAGCCAAGAATTTGGTGGCCAGACTTACTAAATTAAGTATTTTCTGGAGTTATGCAGAACTCCTTTCATTTGCATTGATGTTTTCTGAGTGTTGGATACTTGCCAGTAAACCTCTGATCCATTGAAGGCTCACAGTGAGGACAAACAGCTTAAATTGTATTACAGCTACCCAGGTAGACCCCATACACAACCCAAAGCAGAAAGCTCAGTCAGAACTATGAAACAATTAACATGCCACATACAATTAACAATGGTCCAAGGAGATCAGGTTTATAAAATAATGGAAGATATCTTATCAAGCTAGCCAGCATAAAACATACGCATATATTGATTTTCCACAATAGTTAAGCTAGTGAAATGCCCAATCACTTTCACACGGAGAATTCAGCCATAATACAAAAATGCACTTATATTTCTGCAATGATCTCAGAAGGACAGAAAAAGCGTTCCCAAGGATGCAGCTCTCCTGCTTCCACACCATGTAAGGCAAGGTGATAAGAAAAGTCTTATCCAAGATACAGTAGATAAGTATGCAGAACAGAGACATTTCTAAAGAAGTTGAGGAATCCCTGCCAGCAAAGGGAGGTTTTTGTTATTTTTGCATACATTTGAAGTCCATAGTCAGGTCATAAACCAAGATGTTGGTGATTAGCTTCAAAACTCCCATTTGCCAGTATTATAAACCTTTTTGCTAGGAATCATCTTTGTTACCTGCCTGCCAGACCCTCCTACAGGCTTCTTGGGAAACTTGATGAGTTTTGGTGGAAAACTTCGAACAGGATTTTCTGATGGGTTGCTGTACTCCCAGAACTGTCCTCCTGCACACGGACAACATTTAGCATTGCATTTGCAAGAAGCAATTGGAAAAGAGCAGAGATACCTCCCCCTTCTCACCATCTTTTCCCCCCTTCTACACGCAGGAAGGTGGAGTACATTGCCTGCAGTGATGGAAACTCGGACTGAGGAAGGGGAGTTCTCTGAGCATATGCCTATTGCTTATAAAGTAAATTGTTTACTATGGTAAAGCATGAAGCACATAGTAATATAGAAAGCTTTTGCTGTATTTATTTCTAAACCAGAACTTCTCCCTGCTCTGAAGGATTTACCGTCTCCTTTTGGCACAATGGTTATGCAGAACTCATATTCCCCATGCGCTAAATGCACATCTTAACATGCACTTAATGTGCTGACTTAGCAGCAACATGACCTCTGAATTTTCCATATTGTCTTGTAAAGTAGTATTAACCACATAAAAGTAGAAAACAATTTCAAATAACGCAATGGCATCTTCATCGCAAGGCTAAAAGGCTCTTCTGTCTTGAGCATGGAATGAAAAGCATTTTAAAGTGAGTTTCCTACATTTCAGAAATCTTGAGAGCTAGTAAAATTAAAAAAAAAAAGTGAATCTCTCTGAAGGTAAGTGGCATGCTCATTACAAGGCAAATGAGCATTTAAATCACCAGTTGTGGTTGCACATGCTGAATGCCATGTGGCTGAACAATGAACAGAAGAGCTGTCTGGGAGCCTAATCTGGTTTTACCAGACCAATTGTTCACAGATTAACACATCCCCATTGTCCATATGAATCTTTCTGGGACAGGCTCCAAGTCTCAAGAGAAGTTCACATCCATGCCAGTGAGAAGGCTGCCTGATAAGCAAGTGCTTGTGCTCAGAGCTGGTCCTGTGGGGAGCTGAATGCCTCAGAAAGCTACAGGCATCACCATTGCTGAGATGCAACCCTAAACAGGCTAGTACTTCATTTGGTGACTGACAAATGATATCTTAATTATTCAGAACCACCTGTGTTGAAGATCATTCCCAGATTAGGCCACAATCCAGTAAACTGCAGACTTCAAGGTAAATGTAAGGGTATACCCCTAAAGTCAAAAGCTGGTCTGATATACAAAAAATTAGAAGAGCTTTGCTGAATCAGTGGTAATTACAAAGAAAACAGTCTGCAGCAAAGGCCCCAGAAAGGCATCAATTTTTGGCAAACTCTGACTATTAGCAAACAAAAAGCAGTAACATCAAGACAAAGTAATTGTCTGTACAGAAAGCTGTAATATGAAACATGTATAGCAATGAATAAAAGGCTTTGTGAAACTGTCCGTTTCTCACTTCAATGCATGTGAACAAGTTGAAACAAACTAAGGATAAGCCAGGAGTTCTCAACACTGGTGCTAATAGCCTTCGAGAGCCTGGACTGGACAACACCTCTCAAAAGATATTTTCATAACAGATGCTCTTTATTTACTTGAACTTCTCCATTGGCAAAGACACTGACCAATTTCTTCTCTGGTTTCAGATTTTCTGGCTACTCCATCTTATTGTAAACATCAGTGTAAAACATATTTGTTTAGAAGCACTCCCCTAGGACAACCAATGAAAATTATTTCTCAAAAACCTGAAGCTTGGGCCAAACTTGAGAAGAATTCTTTGGTGTCAAAGTCTTGTGATTTTCATCCTACCTCTTAATGTGTAGGATGCTTTGTCCAGAGTAAGTGTTCAGGAAAGGAAATGGGAATCTTGGATTTTGTTTTAAGCCTCACTACTTGATAAAAAGAATGTTTATGGGGGCAGCAGCACAGGGTCAGCCAAGCACCAGGACACTCTGGAATGGGAAGATGGGAAGGGTTGACATCAGTGCAAGCTGGGGCTGGGGTTCTACTGGGGACATGGTCCCGCACTGAACAGGTAGCTTCTGGGCAAAGTAGTGCTTAAATTTGGCAGGCAGGTTTTGCTATAGGTTTTCCTTAAACATTGAAACTTCTGAACTCCTTTCTCTCATCTAAAAAGCAAAAAAATAATCAAGCTAATGCTCTGGACAGGAAAGCTTTCCCTGGAGCTTTCAATCTGCCTGCAGGGATGTTTGATACCAGCCCACTGTGGGAGCCAAGTGCTGCATTCCCCAAGCCCCTTGGACAACCCCAAACCTAAACAATCTCAAGTGGAAGGGGGGAGCTACCCATCCATGCTTGATTCACAAGTGTACACAGCCTACTTTTCATGCACAGGAGGGTGAATAGTAGGCTGCTGGGAGGTGGAGTGCCCCACACAGCAATGCTGCCCTCAGATGTAAGCATGCTCTATTTCACACCAGAAGACCCAACAGCAGCAGTATCTGCCTGCTTCTTTGATCAGCAAATCAAGAGCCCAAAGTCCTCCTGCTGAGCTGAAACCCAGTTGTTAATAGCCAGGCTTTGGGCATTTCCAGATGTCATGACATGAGCTGGAGAAAGCTGATTACCAGGTAGTTGCAAATAGTTTCAGGGAAATTATTTCCATCAACTGGCAAAATGGCAGTTTGCCATCAGGCTCCGCAAGTTCTTCAGACAAAGATAATACCCATCATTCTAGGCTTGCCATTTCTTACAAAGATTACTCTTGGTCACTATCCCTGCGCTCATGAAATATACTCACAGCAACCCAGCTAAAGAGGAAAGCTGCTCAGAGGGGTCAGCATGCACAGAGCTTCAATTGCATCTCCCATGTGCCCAGCATCCTCCTTATGTGCCTCATGACAGTATTTATACCCATCCCCACTTGAGCTATACTGAATGAAAGCCAAAACCACCATTATAACACAGAAGCTTCCAGTGTAGCTAGCATTAAAATACAGTTCATGGACTATTGCTCCACAAGATCCCAGCCTCAGTCAGCACACAGGAAGGACAGGACTCATTTAACAGCTTCTCACTATTTTCTTTTAAACTCCATTGCTCAGCACGGGCTCCTAAGCCTTGCTGTCTGCACAGCGCTCTTACTTTCACCTCCCTTCACATATCCTGCTCACCACTGTTCAGTCTCAGTGCCCCCCCAAACACTAAATTTAATATGCTCCTGTGAGGGTAGGGTAAAATTACCCCAATTTACAGATAAAACAACTAAAGGACAAGAGTTGCCATGCTGAGAAATCAAAGCCCGGTTTCTTCCACCTAGTTTTAGGTGCTCACCTGATGTGAGGTCTTCATAGCTCATTCACACTCCCCCCAGATGAACACTAATGACGAATGTCTACCTATCTGTCCCTCAGTCCTGTGCCATCCTGAGCATGTGCATGTGTTTTGGGACATGGATACAGTCTTTACACCATATTCCTATGACTTAACCAGCATAATTCACACTGAACATAACAGCATCACTCCAACTGCTCTGCAGCACTGCACATCCCCTCCAGACAGCCCCAAACCACCACAAGACTCTTTTCATCCACTCAACACACAAGTTGACAGTGATTAAGCAGCTTCACATGCAACCAATTACCCAACTTCTCAGGCAAGTCCCCAGGACTCCACACTTGTCTCCATAACACATTTTGATCATGATGGATAACCCATCTTCAGCACTGGCAAATCCCTCCTGGGACAGGTAACTTTCCTAGAGAGGTACAGGCTGTTTGTGCAGCTCTCAGGCATGTATAAAGCAGAATCTGTGAGAGAAAGAAGGCCCAGAGCAGGTAAAACTGGATGAATCTGACCAAAAGTGAACACAGATGGATAGGAAGAAAGAGATCCTCGACCAAGGAGTAGTCCAGGCAAGACTGACAGATATGCCATTACTCAAGACCATTAAAGGTAGTTTGGACAGTTCAGGAAGGAATAATTGACTTGAGTTTTTGCATGCATCATGCCAAATGACTACTGCTTCAGCTCTACTAAACTGCAGAATTGGCTCACTACTATAGCATTTCTGTGTTGTATTTTACGGATATTATTTCAGCTACAGAAGCTTCTCTTTTTTAATACTCATCTTAATCTTGCTCATTAGGTGGGAAGCATTACCTTACTCACACCTGACTGCCAAATCAGCCAGAGCCCATCCACTCCCTGCTGACACAGCCTGCAGCCATCAGTATTACAAAAACACTGCTGCATCCCCTTTTCTAGGCAGAACATCAAGGTACAGAGAGCAAATGCAAGTGATCTTCCACAGAAATCCCACTATATTCTTTGCCACAAAGTTCACTGAGACTTTTGGTGAAAGCTGCATTTTATTCCAATAAGAAGGCATCGGAACCACAGGAGGCAAGAGTGAACATGTTAAACCTAGCAGTACATTTATGCCCCCATTCTCCTGGAACTTGATCGGGAGTATAGCTAAACATGCAGCTGGCACCTACTGTCCCACAGGAAGTTTTTGCAAGGGAGGCAGCAGTGAGGCTGATGGAAATCAAGTACTTTTCTTATTACGTGGTTGAAACATGGCCAGGACAATGATGCCAGTGCTGGAGCCAGGAAGCCCCACATTCCTGCCACTCAGCATTGGGGTGTTTATCTGCACATGCCCTCTGTTGCAGTGTCACTGCAGGCTTGAAGGACCATGCTATTTCCACAGACAACTTCTTCCTGCCATAAGATCTCAAGGAAATTTTTCCAACAGCCTTGGGGGCTTTGCTTTTATTTCATGGGAATGTTCTGGACAGTCAGCTGAAGTGAAGAACTGACTCCCCTGGAACCAGCCACGACCTCCCTGACCCATTTAAAACCCAGGTGTACATCTCCTTCCAGAGCTGCTATGGAAGAGCATCCAGGAGGAGCCACCACCAGTGAAGATGAGAGGCAGTCATTCCTCTTAGCCTGCTCTGTATCACTTGCAAGCAGATTGTTCCAATATGCTGTGTTGGTTTTATGAGACAGAAGCATCCATTGGGACATAAGGTGTAATTATAGAGCAATTTCAATTAAGAGTCAAACTACAGTCCAATAAGGTAAAAAGGTCAGTGCTATATCTAGTAATGCAGCTGGATGGTGGTTTTGCACTTGGCTACAAAACGAAGGGAAATCCTAACTGGGGCCAAATATATCCCTGTCTTCAGTCATGATCTTCTGCCAAGCATCAATCCCAGAGCACATTCTGAAAGGATATTTGCTCAGATTTACAGTTTAAAAAATGCATTATACTATTCTTTGTTTTAGCAGGCCCAGGATGCAACTTCAACACTTTCCAGTGAGTTTTTTTTCTTTTTTCTCCTTCCCAGGCTTTGATTACAAAATAACTAAGCTGAACAGATTCTGTTCATGGTGAGAGTCTCAGCTGTCAAGTATTAGATTATAGCAGAAAAACATCGAAAAAATTAGCAGGCTCTCCTGGTGTGGTTTAAACAAGGATTTCAGGAACAAACTCAGAAAACACTCACCAGTTTATCAACACTGGGAAATTATCTCAGAGCACCTCCTAGGGGAAGAAGTCTGCGAAAACATCTGGAAGGGATAAAGCACTAGTGAGGACAACAAATAGCATGGCATTCAAAAAGGAGTCTCAAGACAGCAATTTTTGAGCTCTAAAATTCCCTAGAAAATTCTATACACTCAAGCTCTGCCCACTGCTTTGGGGAAATTAACATCAAAAATCAATAGATGGGCCAAAGCAACAACTACACAGAGACAGGCTGAGTAGGAGATTAGCTAAAAAAGCCAGAAGGAAAGGGAAGACCAGCAAAACTCAAATGGGGGCTGGGACAGGGGCTGTGGATTAGCCCTGGCAGTGGAATTGCTTATAGGGGGGTCTCACAAGTGGTTTAGGACATTTACAAAGCACTACATCTTTCCCAGAATTCAAAGAAGTATCAGACAACAGGACATTTTTCCTTCAAATGGATCTTACCCTGGAAGTAAATGCTTCCAACAACTGGGAATCCCTGGAAATCTCATGTTTGCTTCTGCACATTCGTAGATATGCAAAGAATTGCAGATTTAATGAAATCCTCAGCTTCTCATACAGGGTCTGCAAAAAGGCTGCAGGTATTTGTTCATGAACACTGCTAATCACAAGTGCTGGAGAGAGCAGCAAGCTTTCTATCCCAGCCCCCTCCTGCCTCTGCCATCAGCTGGGATACTATCTATCCTCTTCAGTTTTTGGCAGGTTTAAGATGGGAATCTGGTTTTAAGACTGACACAACTAAAACATCAGGCCATGTCATATCATCCAGTTTTAAATGCAAATAGTTTTTTTAGGTCTTATAACCATGCAAGAGGGCATCCAGGGGAGCAGCATCTGTGCAGGTGACTCCAGAAACAGATGAATCAGCCTGTGGAAGTGAAGACTGGATCAGAGCAGTGAATTTTACATTAGATTGTAATAGCAGGGCCTTTCCAAAAAGGCAGAATTCTGAAATGCTCTGTTCATCTGATGTCTGCTAGAGATTACCTGGAACTAGGTGAAAAGAAACAAAGCACAGAGCTGTGCCAGGGAGATCTGGACAGAAAATGGCTCTGAAAAATAACATGAAAAGCAGAATGTAAGGCTCTGAAGTTATCACCCCTAGTCCACAGTGGAAACTGAATGAACCCTGAAGAACAAAATAAGGTAATAACATGCTGGATCCCTTAACAGTAACAAACTGAAGTAGGCATATGGCCACACTGTCCGTGTCTCAGGTAGAACCAAAAGAAATATATTTCTGCCCTGAGCAAAACTGATTCTGTACTCCTTCTGGCATAGGAAACATTTTCACCCCATTTAACACTAAAATATTAAATTAATGAGTTCAAAGCTGCTTCTTGTCCAGAATTAACTTGCTTCCAAGAAAACTTTGACAAAGTAGTGTCTCCATAACAGATTTTAGACATCTTGTTTATCCAGACTTTCCAGAAAGTTGCCAAAGATATCTCAATCTGAACAGAAGTTAACTGATTTGAACTTGCTCATAGGAGCTGTCTGAATTGCTATTGACTTCTGAGACAGACTTACATCACAGAAAAGGGAATTCCCTGGAAGAAGATTTGTCTGATAATGGACACTAACAGTGCCCCCCAAATATACTTATGTGCAATTGAGACAAATGCAGCAGCAGACTCGTTTTGTTAAGGAGCTTAGAAGACATTAAAACCCTGGACAATCCCATCAGCATAGAAAAGGGTACCTTAAACTCCTGATGAGTTCACTTCTGCAAGCTATATCCTTTGTAAGCACCAGCAATACACTGACAGGATACTTCGTGATGTGATGCAAAGGCACGTGCTGATTGCTGGAGCCTCATGCCAACAGGAAACCTTGACAGCATCAGTACCAAGACAGAAAACCTCCAGCAGCAGTGCAGGAACAATACTGTCCAGCTCTGATGCTGGAGCCCAAAACATGGACAGAACAAAAAAAAAAAATCTGTGAGTGTCTGGTGGCCTGCAGCTGCACAAATTCTGAGAAAGCTGCCTCATTTCAAAGGTGCTGTGCAAGAGGACTGGTCATTTGAGCTCTGCTTTTGATGATCCCCAAGCCAAAAGGAAGAGAAGGTGATCCTTAGGGATTCTGAGTAAAAATGAAGGCAGCAGCTTTACACACTAGCAACTTGAATTAAACAGCTTAGGAAAGTATTGGCTAGCAATTCTCAGCCTTCTGCACCTGACAGTGCAAGAATCCAATTGGTTTGGATATCTTGCCATTTCCAGTTTGATGTGACATGGGAAACAACTTCTCCTTGTCCTGACTGCTATTTGAACCCAGCATTTAAATCCCAAAGGAAGATTCTTCCTTAAAGATGCTGGTTTCCTAACACAAGGCACATACCAAACAACACCCGGGGCTCTAGCTAATTATCCTTTTATCTCTTAAGCTCTCTGCCCTGTTGCTGGAATCACACCATGAAAACACCACTCTTGATCCTGCACCTGGTTTTCCATCCTTCCCTGTGATCCTAGTTAGCACCTTTGGCTGAGAGTCTCAATTCCCCTCTCCTCCAGACCAGCCCCGTGCACTCAGCTTCACCCCAGCCCAACAGCCAGATGCGGAGCTCAGCCTCAGGGCCACTTCACTTTTCAGTCTGAAGGGTTGCACCAACAACTACTAACTATTTGGTTATACTTGAAAATGATTTGACTTGCATATGTGTGATTGCCTGAGAGGTGCTCATGTTGCTGGCAAAAGCAGACAGCAGCAAGCCTACAGCTTGCCCTATGGATGCAGCATTGGAGGCAGGACTCAATTTCTCAACAGGAATGCCTCCAAATCACACTGAACACAACGATCAGCCCAGGAAGCCAAGCTGCTATACACAAACCATAAACTGTCTGTCAACACACAGAACTGATCCTGCTCAACTCTCTACATAACCCAGACCCATACTGTTCTGGTGAATCTCCAGAGTTCTGGCAGCATTTCTTGGACTGCCCATATCCAGCTGGGAATATACTGAGACCTATATTCTGCTTACAGGCATATTTCACAAGCAGAAGCTGGAGATGCAAGCATCACCCATTTCTAAAGCATTACCTCCACAGATGTACCTACAAGGTACGAGGACAAGAAACAGCTCCTTGTTCTTTCTACCCAGGTAAGAAATCTGAGCATGTAGGAAGCTTGTGGCTCCCAAAAACCTCCTCAAATGTCAGGTGCAGATGGAGCAGAACAGCACACTGTCTGGTACCTATAAGTAAATGATAAAATGCAGGAAAATCTAGCACTTCAGCAAGAAATTCAGGAACAATTGCATTTTACATTGATTTAAATCAAAGTCCTTATAACTCCTGCCTGAAACACTTTGGAAAATATAGTAAAGTACAGCAGCCATGGGCATGTTTTCCTGCTCCTATACAGAAAAGCTGGTTTAATACATCCTTGAGCACATCAGTTGCATACAGTTAAACAGGCTTAGCTCAGGGCTGCTACAGAATCTGTTCACACAGCTAGGGGTGCCTGTCATGGATTTGGGTTATATCTCATTTACACAGCTCTCATCTGGGCTTCAGAGCTCTTAAACATTATTAATAAGTTTCATGGAAGACAGCAGAGCAGAAGCTCTAGGAGTAGAGAAGACAGCAATATGTTCACTACTTCCAGTCTTGTTACAAACTGTGGTAGATGGCAAAGTTTCCAAATTCCCCTAAAATGCTGGAGTGCTGCAGGGATAACATGATGGATTTCAACTCAAGACACTAAAGAACTGTCCAAGAAAACAAAACCTTTGATTTACACTCAAGTAAATCTTCCCTAGGATTTATCTGCCTAGCTCTGAGATAACACGTAGATATTTCTTACACAGCCTAACATAAACAAATCTTCCACACACAGTGAATAGAGGGGCAGCAAGGAAAACAGTTTGGGAGCATGCACTTTCCAGGGAACGGAAAAACACTTTGTCATTCACTCCGGGTTTGGCTTTCAGAAGTGCTGCCAGGGCACTGAGTGCTTGATATGCTCAGTCTGCTACCAAGAGCTTCATTTCAGTGTAGAGCTGCCTGCATCTCTGGGCGCTGCCCAAAAGAGAGGTCTGGGCAATGTCACCTCACCCACTTCTGCTCTCCCCCAGCTGAACACGACAGAGCAGCGTGAGGGCTCTGCGCTGACAAAGCCAACAGGCACTCAGGCAAATACATAAACCAGTGTTACAGATCCCCAGGGAGATACTAGTCCAGGAAGGGAGACTGGCAGCTTTTCAGCAGTAAGTGAAACGAGCCTTCACAACTGAGCATCACACATCTTCTGCCATCAGCACATCGGCTGTTGTGTTTCATTGAGGTTTCACAGGACAGTGTTGCAACATCATGGACTAAGGTGGGACAGGTTCTAATTTGAGCTGCACAAGCCTTACCGATAACATCCCTTTGATCACTAATTTTGCAAACAGTGAGCCTAACCTGAGCAGTAATTAGCTCCCTGCCAGTCCTGGCTGGACCCAGCTCCTCCTGGCTCTCACTGGCCCACCCCTGCCACAAGGCCACTCACCAGGGCTGAGTTTGAGCACAGCTGAGACCCTGCCTTGCCAGCTGTGAACACACAGGTGCTGAGCTGTGTGAGGGAAAAGATCTCAACCCCACAGTTGTCTGCTTCAAAAGTCCTGCTGTGTCTGTTAGGTTTTATTCAGCAGCAATGTTTTAGGAACAGCTGAGCACTAGGGTTCCCCTTTTCCTGGAACAGAAAACCAAGCAACCCAGCTAGCACACATAGCTGCTCCTTCATTTGGAAGGACAGTGTTTTGCATTGAGCCACTCCTTAAAGCATGGTGAGAAAAAAACACCTGAATAACAATTACTACAACAAAAGACTCTTGGAAATAAAAGAACACTTTGCATATATCCTAGATGTTACTTCTGCAGCTGGGGTCTTCTGGATTTCTACTCCAGATGTTTTCTTCATGCAAGAAAGCTATCTACTTAAATCTGCTTGGAACATCTCTGGCACCACCTTCCTAAAGGCACAGACCTCTTGTTGGAATAGCCAAATAAAGCCTAAGGAGCCATATGGGTTCTTCAAGCAATTTCCACCCACCAGACTCCTACCATCAGCAAGTCCATGCCAAGTGCTGTGTGCATATTGCACCATAAGCAGTTAGAGATCACAGCTGCGAGTGACAGTCTAATAGTATTTGGCATTGACACATCCCAATATCTTTTCTCACTTGGCTACACCAAACTGCCTCACAGAAGTTTGAAGCAATAGCTTATACCCCTGTGGAAACTGGCACAGAACCATGCTGACCATCCCAGGCCATGTGGAAAGCCAAAGGAACCAGGTGAAAGCTCATGCCAGTTATTTTATACCACTGCCCTTCACCTACACACTGGGAGCACACTGGGGGGATGGAGTGGAAGAAGCCATAGGACCAGTCCATTCCCCACTACCACCACCAACCTTAACAGAGAGACCCTGGATCTGGGGAGTTCTCAGACAAGCGCAGCACTGAGTTACCATGCCTATGTTTACACATCCCAGGCGGCCACGCTTCCTGTACTATGAGCTCCACAAGGGGAAGTTAGCTTTTTTTCTTCATCAATGCCTGGCTCTGCTCCAGAAGTTTTGGGTTTCTGTCCCTGCAGGCACTTCCCTGGGGAAGCTGCTTCCTCACAGTCCATCTTCCTCTCATGCCCAGCCTGTGGGCGAGCAGGGGTCAGAGGGACCCCTCTCACAGGCCAGCCTGGACCCAGAACCACTGCAGCGCTCACTCATTTACTCATTTACACACTGCACCCCAAAGTTGCACCAGGGCTTCCCAGCAGCATGCAGATGCAGGAAATCAGACTCCCCTCCTCCCAGACAGCATGGCTGACACCTCCACCCCAGCCCCTGACATTTAGCCAAAAGGCTCATAGGGGAAAAGTTGGAATCCTGTCTCACCATACCCTCCCCCGTATACAAAGTTTCAGTGTGAGAGCAGCAAAATAACCCTGAGAAAAATCTAGTGACTGCATGTGACCCTAACCCTGCAGCACATTACCAACACTTTAATTTACTTCAAGATGAAGTTTTAACAGGTCCTGACCTCCAGCACCCCCAGCACACCCAGCCTGGCAGCCTGCTCCACTGTTCATGCAATGCCCACATGAGCACTCTAACCCTTGATGACAGAAGCACACCAAATTCTTAGAATTGTCAATTGTCTGTAGACACTTCCAACACCTTCAACTTCCAGCTAATTACCACACAGAGAACTCATTGGGAAATGCATCCATGACCATCCTTTCAGTGGAAATGTACTTCAAATGAGCCTGTAAGGATCAGCTCTGAGCCTGAAAGCTAGTGTCACTGCAGGAGTCAGCGCAGCAACCAGAGTCACCCCACAGGGTACAACTCACCCAAATCACCCAATCTCAGGACAGAAGCAGGCTACAGCCCAGAGCAGATAGGGGATGCATAAGAAAGGTCACAACCCCCCCAGGCCTGCCACAGGGGCTGAGATGTGCCCTGGCTGCCTGCTGGGCTGGCAATGCCAGCAGGTATGGCAGGCCCACTCATTGCTGCAAGCAGAGCCCAGGACAAAGCAGCGGGAGGGTGGGCTGGAGCTGTGCAGCAGAAGGACAGCCCGTAGGACACATTGCAGATCCTCTGTACAGAAAGGCTGAATTATGCACTGCTCCCAGGATCCAGGTGACAAAGCTAAAACCTGCCCCTCTGGCAGCAGTGAGACCATGGCAAGGAGGAGCACAGGGCTTCAGGAGAGATACCATTGTGAGATGGGTCAGACATGGAATAAGCCCCTTAACTGATACAACCACTAGTGAGAAAGCAAATGAGCAGAACAGCATTGCTACAAACCTACTTCACTAAATTTAGGGGATCGCTACACAATACAGCTGATGAATAAATAGCAAGCAATATCTTTTGTCAAATGAAACATTTACATCTTTTACAGATATTCCTGAAGTACAGATTTGCTTCCAAACTGCTACAGGGAAGATAAGGCTCATTTCCATAACCTTCCTTATGTACCTACCCTCCACCCCAACAGCTGTACAGCTTCAGTTCTGCCTAATACCTCTCCAGATTTATTGGATGCCCTGCTATAAGCCTGCTTGTTCCCTGTTACAGTGTTTGGCCATGGGTGAAGTATGTGGGAGTGATCTATAATATTTTTATGTCTATTGTATGACCTTCTGTTAGCTTGATAGGATGAGTGTCAGGGCTCTCCCCTAGGAGCAGGGCACACATCCCTTGAAATAGATGCTCATGGAGAGACAGAAAGGTCAAAGCAACAGTGGGGCCTGAACACCAGTAGAAGTTTTAATTATGAATTATGGATGTGGCTACTATACATTGCTATTTTGGGAGCTGATAATTTAACAGGCAAGTAAGAAACAGGAGGATCTCCTCAAAGGATAAGGCACTTCCACCTCCTGCCTGTTAAGGGTTGCGAAGTCCTGGATCAGAACTGGTGATTTGTGATGCCTGGTTTATCAAGGTCACAGAGCACCGAACAAAACCTTGTCTCCATTTCTGTCTCTCCTCATGCCAATGAGAAGCTAATCCCCCCCCAAGTCCATCTCACCAGCATAGCTTAGGTCACTTAAAAGATATAGTTTTCTGACACTTCACTTTACATTTTGGAAGCTAATGTTGGGTGGCTTCTGACTAGAGCAGGATAGCACAGCATTCTCATGTGATGTTACCTTCTTAAAGCTGAGAGTTTTTCAAAGTGCCATGAATCTAAAGTAAGTTTAACTTTTAACTGAAGTTATTCCATCATATAAAGAGCTCAAATTAATTAAAATAATTTCACCTCCCACCTAAGACCTCCCTTTTCTGCCAGACTTTCTGAACATTTAAAGTTTTCTTTGAATTTTGCACTACAGTTTAAAATCCAGCTTTTAAAATCAAATTTTGTCATAGGCTACAAGAGATGCACAATCCTATCACAACTAATTTCATAACTGCTAGCTGAAAATGCTGGCACACCAACCCATGAAGGTATTAAAGCCACTGAAACAGTGGCAGTAAGCAAAATTTGTATCTGCCGGCACTACTTAGATGCAGCCTTCGCAGGCCATGAAAGCAGTACCCTAAGCCTCAGCTCCTCCAGGGGCTCAGGATACCCCAACATGAAGGGAAAAGCTCCTCACAGGAGAGCAGAGCCACTGCAGAGTGCTGGGGTTTCATCTGCAGCTGGGGGATCAGCTCCTCTCCTCACCACAGCACCCCAGTGGCCCAGCCCAGGCACCCCTGCAAGCACCGCAGGCAAGCTGGCAGCCCCATGGAAAGGGGCTGTAAGCCCTGCTCATGTCCCTCAATTTGCCAGCAAAACACAAAACAGGCCAGGGAGCCCTGCACCACCAAATCTGGTGGAAAAGTGCTTTTTGTTCTCTTTATAATTAAAGCTCTTCTCATCAGAGGGCACAGGGGCAATTCGCCTCCTCAGCATGGGGGTTGCTAGCACTCAGCTAATGGGAACAGGCTGCTGACTAACGGGTGGTCTGTGAGCCCTGGCTGTTTGCTTAGGGAGCAATCCCAGCCAGGGCAGGTAAGCAGCACACTGACCTTGCTGCTCAGAGAGCTAAACTCATGAACTGCACAGATCAGCAGCTACACAAAGCCTGCTGGGGATGAGGCTGCTGAGCACAAATTCAGCACAGCCTGCACCCGCAGCACAAGTGGGCAGCTCCAGGCCCCAAAGGCCCCAGCAGTCCTCGCTGCCATGGGACAGCCTGGGACACAGAGGAGTTGACACCAGGCCTATGAAAACCCCATTTGCTCTGTCATAATAGCTGAAGGAATGTGATACGCTGAACTTGGCATTCCTACCAAACATGTTAATGGAAGGAAAAGTCTTTCAGTGGGGACACCAGATACCACTAGGGTCCCACTGCAGTCTGCCCAAGTCCCAGGCTCCCCACTGAGCCAGGCACACTGGTGGCTCCCACCTGCTATACCAGATGCTCTGACCCTAGGGTAGCACTCTTCTCTAGACAGGACACTCACCTTCAAAGCCAGACATCTCCAGGTCCTACTTGCAAGGTGCTCTTTTGGCATGGGGGGGGGGGAAAAAAAGAGACTCTTGAGGTGGGCAGTTTGATGGGAACTTCCAGCAGCAAAAAGGAGGCAACGCAGCCATTGTGGGCACGTACCCATACCTCCAACCAAGGCATCAAGTGACAGCAGCAACAGGAAAGCAGGACTTGTCCCCTCACATCTCAAAGCCCACTTCCCAATGAGCATGCAGTTTAGAGGTACTGCCTCCACGTGAATAAATCCCAGACATCTCCCAGCAAACCTTACCCACCTCCTGCCATTGATATTTAAGCATCCTGCTGTGCTCCCATAGGCAACCACAACCAGTCAAGCCCACCCTGCACCTGGCTCTCCCAGGTGGAGCCTATCTTGGCTTCTAAAATCCTAAACACCATGCCTCCAGGTGTAGTCTGGGAGCCATGAAAAAGGCTAGGGAAGGAACAAATACATGCATGTTAGCTAGCAGATGACTGATGGTATCTATTTGTGGCCCCAGATCACAGCTTTGAGTATTGGGACAACCTGAAAACAACAAAATTTCTGGAGGGCACAACAGCAAGCTGTACTTGGGCAAGCTGAGGCAGTGCACGGTACAAAATAAAGTTTGTGATCAGATACAAATTCGTTGTGCTCAGGCACGTGGTCTGTTTGCATAACCGTGTGCCTGAAATGTAGCTTTTTTCTTAATTGGAACAATCTGTAAAAAGCTTTGTACCACACAGAAAGTTATTACTGTGTCCTTTGAATTAATAAGAATGCTTCTCCTTTCTGAACAGTTGCTATCCTGAAAGAAGGCAACGAGCACTGGTTTGTAACATTCCCCAAACAATCAGCAGCAGAGGGGAGGCAGTCCAAGCAAAGAGCTTGTTAACAATCCACAGGCTGAAAGTCATTCATCTTTTTTAAAAAAAAAAAAAAAAACAAAAACAAAAAACAACTGCAGACTATTAGAAAAGCATGTGGTGGAGTTGGAGAAAGATATAAGAAAACTTCATACATCTTTATTCTGTTTTTCACTCCAATTTTGGCTCTAAGGTATGCTATGAGCTGCAGCACAAGCCCAACTGGACCACATTCACGGGAGAAGATCGTCTGCTGCTGCCTGTCCATCTGCCACCAGATCTTAGCTGCAAATTTCTGCAAAATGAGTATTATTTTCAACACATACTGTGACCATTTTTACCCAAACATTTCCTTTGAGGAATACAAAGGAGAAAATGAGACAAGTTACTTCCTACTTGGCACCAAAGCCTGTTCAGAAGCCATTCCTCAAAATCAACCCTGCTGCCCAGGGGCAGTCCAGACCTTTGCCATTCTGTTGTCGATGAGCAGCACAGTGCCAGCGAGGGAGTAGGACAACCAGCAGTCGCATCATGCTCATGGCAGGCTAGTGAGCAACAACCCCGCCTGATGTTTCATTTGTAATAAGTGTTCCCAATCGAAAGCAAACACTGCCTCACAGTGTGTTTCTAGTAAATGAAAGAAGACAAATGCATACCAGACATGCGGGTGTGGGAGGAAAAGGAATGCACAATCCGCTCCCAACTGTCATCACATCTCCTGCTCGGGCAGCTTCCCTGTCTCAGGGGGCTTGTACTGAGGGAGCGGCAGCAAACCTCCTGGGGACTCACACGAGGAGAGCATCGCTGAGAGCCCTGCATCGAGAAATCTCAGATGTGGCTCTGGGCAGGCCTATGTGGTAGCCAAAACCAAGTACATCGGTATAAGGCTGTGCCTGCTTAAAGGGAAGACACATGTAGGACTGTGTCAGGTAAAGGTACTTGTGTCATCTCAGAGCTCCTCAGTATCCTGCAGTACTCAGTACCCCCACCCGTGGATACTGTGACAAACCTCTTTTAAACCTGTACACTCTAACCCCTTTGAGACAACCCAGTAAAAGAGGTGATGGGTCCTGCTGTGCTTGTTTGCTTTGCAGCCTTTTGAAGGCAGTGCCAAGTAAGCTGTAGACCCAGAATAAATCCTACCAAACAGGAACATTTACATAAATAACCTCAGCTACACAGCTTGCAAGTCCTCATCCATTTCTTCATCTCTGTAGCCAAAAACATGTGTTTTGTGTTGCCTTACATAAATCTCTCTGGTTATTTATCTGAGCAAACCCTTCTATAAATTGCTCGCTGGGCCCCAAAATGCAGCAAGCAGGCTGTTTGATGTGTGTCTCAAGCACTAGGTGAGTCAATCACTGCTGCATACACCTTGTTTGCTCCCACGCAGGGAGAAGTTACCGGTCCCCTTTGCCAGAAAAGAGGGCAAAAAGTCAAATGGTTTTGATGGATGGATAAACGTCTGTGGGCTGAGCCTCCTGCGCAGAGCTTGTTTACACTGAGACTTACTAGTACTCTCTCCTCCTGCTGGCTGATAAAACACTCCTTCTCCATCTATCTTTATGAAATACTGCACATGAATATTTGATGCCTTTGTGAGCTCCTTTTCCACTACTGCATTTCCCCCTGGTGCAATTCCTCTCTGTACAGGAACAAGCAGAGCATCAGCCCCATTCTGTGGTGCCAAGGCTGGGCATCAGCCCTGTTACAGACCCACTCTGCAGAGGTGGATTTTACTCATCAGCATCACAGCACAGCTTTTAGCATTTACCCCGTGTCCTGTGAGCAAATCATGTTTATTTAGGTTACAATTTAGCTGAGTTACTGAAGTACCATTGGGATGTGCCAACTCGCTGGCAGGCATCCCAAATTCATTCGCTGCCCTCGGCTGAGCTGCTCAGGCATTGCTCCATGCCCCGGCTTCCCTGTGTCGGGAGATGTGTCGGAGCAATAACAAAACCAGGAGCATTTCTTCATGTCAGCACAGTGCTCCTGCTGGCAATGCCATCAGGTGTCACATGCAGCACATCATGGCATGGCCTGTCACGCTTCCCTAGGGCAAACAATCCCCTGCCATCACCCTCTCACCCCTCAGGGCTCCTGCAGGGCTGCCAGGCATTGCTGTCTCCCTGGGGGACAGGTCGTCTTAGAGATGTTTCTGCAGGGGGAGCCAGAGGGATGGAGGAGTTGGAAAAAGGGAGATGGAGCCTGTGGCAGTTTGGCCAGTGATCCCTTGGAGGTGGGATCCAACCGTCCTGCATGGCTCGTGGCACTGCCCCAGGGTGGCACCAGGCGCTGGGGCTCCACAGGCGGGTCACCTCGTCACACCACCAGGGGTGATGCAGAGGGGAAGCGAGCCAGAAACCTTCTTTGATTCCCAGCAGGGACAAATATCTGAAGGTACAGCACCCAAAACCCTGGAGGCAGAGGCCGTGGTGCCCCCAGGCCCCCTGACAGAAGCTCTGCCGCAGAGCTCTGGCAGCATCACAGTTTCACAGGCCAAGGTGCCTGTCGATGGCACAGACGTTGAACAGTGGCCTTGGTCACAGAACGGCTGTGGTGGCTGTGCCACTGCTGAATTTCTAAAGCGAAGCGTGGGGTGGGAGAGATGAAGGTGGGGACTAGCATTGCTATGAAACCCTGACATAAAACCCTCCAGCTCAACCCATACATCACTGGGAGCAGCCTGTAAATGTGAATCCTGGCTGGCAGCCAGTGTGCAAATGGCAAGCCTATGTGCAAAGAAAGTGGCTTAATGTGCAGTGGGGACCTCTGCTATCAAGCCTCCCGGAACAGGCTGTGCTAGTGCATAGGCTTTGCACTGTTGGTTACAGGTTATTAATCCCCTGTAAGGTCATAAGTTCTCAGTCCTCTTCCGACTGCATAAACTCACTCCTAAAAGCCGCACAGAACCCCCGAATGGCTCAGAGCTTCATTGAGGGTACCATCTCCCCACTGGAAAGGAGGCAGAATGACCAGAGACACCTCTACTGAGAAAGGTCAGGTTCATGTGAGGATGCTTCACAGGAGAACTAGTTAAAAAATTCCTAAATGGAGGGAAGGAACTGCTAGAGGAAAGTTGGTAAAAAGCCACCTGCGGACGCCTGTACTGCTCACGCCATGCCCCCTCCTGGGCACTCGAGTGAAAAGAAGCAGTAGTGCACCCCTGAATAGCGAGTGGAGAAGTCACCTGGGCCAGGAGACTCCTCGGGCAGTGGACAAGGACCCTCAGGAAGGCTGATTAAGCCCAATCCCATGACAGAGGTTGGGCAATAGCTAAGGGAATGATGGAAGGTTTAAATTGTTAATGTATTAATCTGCCTCTCCCAAATGGATTCTGTTCCTCCATTACCACCCCGCCCACAATTTTGCATTTATTTTAAACCCTGGGGCTTGTTCTTGGCAAGAAAGGAAACCTTGCTGTCGAGGGCACTCAAAGTCATTTTGTTTCGGGGTGAGACCTCCAGGGTGACCGAGCCCAGTGTGCTCCACCACTGGCACTGGCAGCAGGTCTCCTACCAGGGGAGGTGCCGGGGACCACAGAAGGGTGGGCAGGGAGCCCCTCTCTACAGAGCCAGCGGCTGCTGACACCTCCCAGGGCTGCAGTTTCTTCAAGCCTGGGCTAGTGGCTCTCCACAATCCTGAAAGACTCATTGCCTTCCTATGGTCTATGTACCTAAGCCATTTTCTAGCTTTTGCGTTTGTAAATAAACACCTGAAATTCAACGCATTGATGTTAAAAACCAAACTAAAGCAATATGAAGACAGTAAAGAAAAAGGCACCCAAACACTTTGCAGTCTCAGGGCTTTTAAGCCAGCTTGGTGATTTCTGGAGCCATCGGCAGCAGGAGTGCAGGGGGCATCCCCGAAGGCAGTGGGGAGGGAATGGGACACCCCAGCGGGGTCTGTTCAGATTCAGGGGGCCGCGCCTCTGGTGTGCCTTTGTTCTGTCCATCCCTCTTGAAAAGGAAGTGCAGACACACCACTGAGTCACCCATCAGCTGTGAAATCCCTAAAGTCCTACTTCCTTCAAACAGGCGCCATGGTGTGGGCAGAGGCCACAGGAAAGGAGAACACCCGTGTGCGGGGCCGGTGCTGAGTCTGCACGGGCAGAAGGCAGGGCGAGGGCAGAGGCTGCAGTGACTGGCCCCGCAGGTGGACTCATTGCCCTGTGAGCCCGCAGCCCCGCAGGAACCAGACGTACGTGCTGCCCACAGGGGACAGGATGATCTCTGTCTGTAGCAAGGGTCTGGAGCAGGCCAGCACTGGCCCATCCCAGTCTTCATGCCAAGGGCTGCCCCTCTCCAGAGGCAGTGTCCTGAAGAGGCAAGCCACGGACCCTGATGCCATCTACTAAAGCCAAAACAAAGAGGCCAGAGTGTACATGCACAGCCCTCCTCCTCTGCCCCCACTCCACGAGTCAGGACACTCGTGGAACCCCACTGCAAATGGCTGTGGGGCTGCTGAACAGCTGGGTGACTGCAGTACAGAAATAATGAAGTTTCCAAAAAGACAAATAGACATCTCTCCTTCCATGGCCAGCCTGGCTCTATAGGACCCTTGGGAACAGGTCTGACCTCCTCGTTCCTGTGGTTGCACACCTGCCCTGACACAGCACCACTCACAGGCTGGCAAGCAGCACCCACAGCAGGGGATCAGCAGCAGGAGACAGTGGGGCCGGGGCACCCTGGGAGCCCCACGATCTGCCAGGAGCCTGCTGCTCTCTTGCCAAAAGCAAGCACCACCATCCTCACAAACAGTTAACCTGCCAGGAGCCGCACAGCACTAATGACTTCACATGCATGTAATCAGCTTGGGCTTCCAGAGCTGCTGCTTCCAAGCAGGAAAGGCCACGCGTGCACCCCAGGTGCAAATGCTCCCAAAGCCGCACCCCCCCTTACCAATCATTAATCATCCCCGGGCCAGCAACCCCGGCAAGCGAGGAGGAAAAAGCCAAGTGTCCGCAGCCCTGGAAGCAGTGCTGACCGGTTCCCAGCGGTGGCAGCTTGCTCTCCCCCCGGAGGCCCCGTGGAGGTGGCTGGTCCTTCGCAAAGGTCACCCTGCCCTGTGCACAGAAGGCTCTGCCTGCAGCTGGGCGCCGCACACAGCAAGAGGTCTGAGGAGGGAGCTTCTGCCTGGCTGGCATTGCCGCCTTCATCTCCTCACCATGCGGCACGAGGCGTTTTGGAGTGCCCTGGAGTATGCCTGCCGATTGCTGGGCATCTCCACTGCAGCAGGTAGGAGCAAGCTCTCTTTTTCATTGCTGTCTTTTAAGGCACCGAGTAAGTGTCAGGACAAGCTAATGCACAAATTGGAGAGAAAACTAAATGATATGCTTGTAAATGATATGCTTGTAAAAACTAAATTATATGCTTGTATGCAGGGGGACAAGCATGATGTGAGTGGGACTGAAAAGCAAAATACCCAGGGCTGCACAAGCCGGGCAGGCTGCTCTGTGGGAGTCAAAAATGCAGGGGGAGCTCCTTGTGCTGGGATTTCTTCTGTGCCCCGGGGCCAGGCAGGATGGAGAGGTCCCAGCCTCGGTGGCACAGCCTCTGCCCTCTCTGCCCGGCTCAGGAAGCAGCTGGGGTCACAGCAGCGGTGCCAGCATCACTATCTCACCCACCGGCTGGATGTGGTGAACAGGCAGGGCAGAGGCTACAGGCACAGTGTGCTGGCTCCGCTGCTGACTCGCTGTCACAGGTCAGGGCGGGCAGCGCTCTCTGCCTCAGTTTCCCCATCAGCAAGGCAGGGATCAAAGGGTTTGGTTTGCCTCGAGGCTGGAGGTGTGAGCCAGAGGTTCCTGATGAGAGGTGTCTGGGGTACCTGTGTCAGACTCTGGGAATTTCAGATTTCAGACAGCACAGGGTAGGTCACAGCAGGCCTTCCTACCATGGCATTTCCTTTATCAGCTGCACTTTGCTCAAGTCAGGGGCCAAGTAGAAAGCACAAAGGTCTGCTGAAGAGAGCACAGGTTTCCAAGGACAGCTGAAGCCCAGCTGTAATGCTGGAGGCTGTGCTCTGCAGTGTACTTTGGAGGGCTGATAAGAGGCTGAGGTCTGAGTTCTGGAGTTTGTACGAACGCCCAGCAGATAAGTGCACATTATTATGAAGCTGCAACAGACAGGAGCCAGGACACAACTTTAACCAGCAAATGTAAACCTCTCCGTCCCCATCCCCCTCTGGCCCACATGAGCCTCATGTTGGTCATATTCACTCTTAAAGCTCCTGAGAGAAAACACGAGCTTGCTGCCATCAGAAAACTAAAGCTAGAACACAAAAATTGAAAGTAGCTTACAATTTGGAAGTGCCTTAATGGAATATAATCTCTCTCATCTGTTTTCTCTCTTTTCCTCACTGTGCATCATCTACATCTCTCTGTAGTTCTTGAAATGAGCAGTGCAGTCCCCTCTCAGCTGAGCCTCCCAGAGCACAGACATCACACACCACAGAGTACAGCTGGTCTCTGTACTTTTCCATATCTCCACTCTGATGCATTCCCAGTACCACCTGGTTTTCCCAAAGGGCCAGCAGAGGAATGGGAGGTGCCTGTGTTTTATTCCTCTGTCTGTCTCAAGGGGGTAAGAAAACAGCTTGATGCAGTGTTTAGTGCCTGATGAGGTGCATGAGGTTTATGCATGAAATGGAAACCATGCAGAAAAGAATCCCACAGGCTTTGCTGGAATAAAAGTATTAAAGGGAGAGGAGAGTGCATCAGCCTCACTAATTGATCCTGAGAAGGCCTGGCCAACTCCATAAGCTGCTTGCAAACACAGAAGGTTGCCCACAAAATGTAACCCCCTCTTCCCACAGGACCCTGGAGTGCAATGGGGCTTGTTGTGTGGGAGACATCAGACAGTCCTGCTGTCCATGGCTAGTTAGTGAGGAATAATCAAACAGCCTCACAAATCACTGCCATGTTTGGGGCATATCTGTAGTTCAGAGATTTTAGGCCTTGTGATTTCTACATCTAGGGAGAGAGTTCTTACTTATTTCTTAATTCTCAGGCTTTCAACCATTTAATTCCCAATCATGTGCCTTCAGCCACATGGTTTGGAGAAGATCCAAATCAAGGCAGCAACGAGCCCAAACAAGCACCTTGGAAACAACCCTTTGCTTTCGCAGATACTTCACCCAAAGAGCTTTGAGGATAAAGCAGAAGCTGTGCAAGATCAGGAAACCTCCCCAGGCACAGCAGGGACTCTAGCACAACAGCCAAGCTGTTGAATTCTGTGTTTGTCTGTAGGGAATGAATGAATGAATGAATTCTGCATTTGTAGGGGAGAGTATAAAGAAGGCTCCTCAATCACAGGGTAGCAAAGGACAATTCTTTGCACATAGGATTACACAGCTTGGTCCCTTCACAGCTCTCCGATGAGGCTGATTTTCCTGCCTATTCTTGGGGTTGGAGAGGCAGCCTCTGGGGAGAAGGGCAGCACATGGGTCCCATGTGTTCCCCTGGCATTTCGGAGATCAGCAGCTGCAGGTGGCACCACAAGAACCAACAGGATGACAGCATCCTGGTGGGGCTTTGTTTGGCTGGGCCAGAAGCACTGTGTGCTCAGGCACAGACCCTCGGCATTGACCCACCCCATGGGCTGAGGGACCCAGCATCACTGGCACCTGCCTCCCCACTTGTGAGCGTGGCCCCTGCTCCATGTGGGGCGAAGGCACAGCTCAGACAGTCAAAGCCAACTGGCTCCTGAGGACGTGGCCAACATGTATTGAGCAGGATCAGTGGTGATCCATCTCTCTGTAGCTAGTACGAGGCACTTCATTTCTGTGCCATTTTGTAAATACTCCTGAAGGATGTTGAAGGAAAGCTTCCATCCCATAAAGCTATTGGCCCCTAACGGCCAGTCCAGGGAAGATTTTAGCCTTGCTAACACTCTTAATCCCCCTTAAAATGACCTCCCAGTGTGCTGTGCTGGCTGGGGCACTGAGGGGATGTTCATTCCTCATTTTTAATCTGCCTGCTCCTGTTATAGCTTTTTCTGTTTGCCTAGCAAAGGATTTTAATGCCATGGCTACGGCCCTTCGCGAATGCAGCTGGCACGTTTTCCCTGACCTGCTGCTGCCCTACAGCCACGTGTGGGGTGCAGCAGGAGAGGTGGGGTGCTGGACTGGTGGGCATGGTGGGGACCTGGGCGCAGATTTCCCCAGCCTAGGAGAAGCGTGGGGATGAGGGGCAGATGGATGGGGCGGTGGGAGAGAAGTCCCATGGCAGCTGTGCTGGAGCTGGGGGTGGGAGAGACACAGGACACCGTTGCTCACCTCTTGTAGGTGCCAGAAGCTGGTATCCTCAGAGCACCTCTCCCCAGCCCACGCAGCCGCAAGGCTGTCCTGGCAGGAGTGACGCTGGGTTGGGTTCCTGGGCTGCACGTCGAGGCCAGCGCTCGGCTCTGACCCCGGGGTTCGTGTGTCAGCATGAGTCACCAGCGCTGCAGAGAAGAAATCGGGGCATGGATGCTGGCAGCCACCAGGACACCAGAGTCAGGGACTGAACTCAGCATCTTTCCTGCCTTCTCTTCCAGTGCTGATCGGCGTGGGGGTAGAAACTCTGCAGCAAGGGCAGTTCAAAAGCCTGGCTTTCTATCTGCTGTGAGTATTTTTGCCCTTCTAGACAGATCTGGTAGGGGTGCCACACTTGACCCCTCCACCATATGTAGTGCCAAACTAGCCTACAACAGCAGCAGGGAGCAATATCCAAGGCTTTGGGGAATTGAGATCTTTGTTAGGTTTCAGAAGAGTAAGCTGATCCTGTTAGAGAGAGTGATCCTCTCCCCACGCTACTTCAGACTCAAACAGGCCAGAGGTGATACTGGCTGCAAGCTGACCCCTCCTGGGTGGAAGGTCTTGGTCTTTCCTCCACAAACCCGGGCAGAGAGCGTTCAGAGCCCAGCACACAGTCTGTGTTGTGAACTGGGCAGTAAATCCCAGCCCCCTATGCTCCTTCTGCCATCTGCAGAGCATGATCCAGCCCAGCCCTGCCCCCCTGACAGCTCCACCTTTCAGTTTTTCAGGGGTTGCAGTCACTGTCTGTGAAGGCTTCTTCTTTATCAGTTTGTTCCTGGAGATGTGTTTCACGTGAGTAGCCTCTGGGCAGTCTTCTCCAGCCTTGGTGGGCCCTCTCTAAGGCAACCCGTCCTTTACAGGCAGCACCAGACCTAGCCAAGCTGCAAGTGCCACGCCAAAGGTCCTGCCCCTACTGCCATGGGCAGCACACTCAGGCAGGGGGGAGGTGAGTGGGGACTTGTCTGCAGCCAATTAAACCTGTGTTTTAACCTGAGTTTGTGCCATAATCTGCTGAGCGTCAGCACAACAAACCCTAGTCTGCAGCATCTTCTTAGCACGCAGTGTGAACTCCTGCAAGGCTCCGGGGTTGAAGAAAGAGATAGATCCCCAGAGCTCCCTCCCAGGGACAGCACAGAAATTTAAATTAAAATCTAGAAAATACTTATGCACTTCTCAGAGGCTGAGCCCTTCTGCTGTCTTGTAGCATAAACTCAAAAGCCCTTATAGCTAGGAGGCAACACCTTACCAGCTAGTAGGCACAAGCGTGCCAAGGAGAGGTCACCTGAGATGCGGACCTCTGGCAGATGAGGCCCCTGGCCTCTGCCCACCACAAGGAGGTCTCAGACTTTACTTACCCTCCCTCACCAACACACCAGTTGCACACCGGTTTCCTGGTGAACTAGAGTAAGGGTCTGAACCTTTAGGTGGGTCATGGTTAGGTCCAAATCTTCTTGTCATGCACTCGGTGCCTTATCCCACAAGGACTTCTGTTTCTCTCCCCAGATATGAGCCCGACTCCCTGGCACACGCCTGCTGGAAGCAAGCTAGGCGCCCGGGGAGCTTCCAGAAATTCCTGGGGTACACACTGCTCTCGGTGGCATGCTTCCTTCATCCCGTCCTCGTCTGGCACGTCACCATACCCGGTGAGAAGCTTGTGCTGGGGTGGGGAGGAGTGCGGATGGAGGAGGAACATGGTCTGTTGGGGGCAGTGGACCAGAGATGGTGGGGATGTGTGGGATGCTGAGCTAGCTGGACCAAACACTGCTTGGCTAGGACTTCGCCTTGGGCCAGCCCTCAGCCACTGTGCCCTTCTCCCCAGGCTCCATGCTGGTGCTCACCGCCCTGGCCTACTTCCTGCTGAGCAAGAGGAGCAAGAGCCCGGAGCACAAAGAGGCACACCCCCAGGCGGGCCAATACGTGGATCCTACAGCCACCACAGCAGCCTCCACCATCGCTGGTGACACCGAGCAGACATACACGTTCCACGGAGCCCAGAGAGAGCAGCACCGCTCGCTGCTGGGACACATGAAGAGCATCCTGAAAGGCAGCAAGGACAGGAGCCTGCCACCAGCAGTCCCTACCCAACCAGAGGCCCCACCAGCTCCTCGCAAGCAAGTTCACTTCCAGGAGAAGGTGGTGCAGATCATCCCCTCTGTCAGTGAGAGCCTGGATGACATGGAGAGCGAGACTGAGGAGACCACATCAGACACAGCACCTATCCTCACCCCTCCTGATGCCCCTGTTGTTCTCACTCCCCTCAGCTCCACAGGCCTGTTTTGAGGGCTCACCAGCAGCAAGGACGGGGCAGACACACTTCTGGTGCTGGTGTCCCTCCTTGGGCAGCTGAGGGACCCTGTGCCATGGGCAGCGCTGCCGTGCAAGACAGATCACCGCAGGCACCGCCATGGGCCAACCCTGCAGCCACTGAGGAGGATGAGGGGTGAGGGGGTACAGCACCCATGCCCCAGCATGGAGGGGTGGTCATCCCTGCTCCTCTGCCTTCCCTGCTGTGGCTGTGACAACCCTCCTCCAAGGGGCTGCAGGGCAAAGTGGTCCTGTATGTGGGGATGGATCCGTGGTGGTCCCCAGCCCCTGTGACACCATGCCAGGTACAGGCCATGGGCTTGCAGGGGACAGTAAGGTTTCTCCACCCAGGGAATCTTTCTCCATGGATTTATACACGGCTCACCTCTGTGTAACAGCACTACACGCCACAGCACAGCAGCAGCTCCTGCCTAACACCACAGCCCTAGCATCTGCCTGTCTCAAGGCAGAAAGAGGTAGCACCATCCTCCCTGAGCAGCCTCTGTGAAGGGCAGCTGTCTTCTGCCTGTCCTCACTGTGCTTGGAGGAGCTCAGGGAAACTTGGAGGCACATCTGGGGCTGGCACCTGCTAAGTGTCCTCCCCCGAAACACACTCTGGGCCCAGCAGAGAAGTCACCTCTGGCCTTGGAGACACCTGCCTGGGGCTTCTTGGTGTCCCCTGCCCAGACAGCACTTGTGAGTTTGAAGAGCTTTGGGATGCTGTAGCAGCTCAAGTTACAAGGTTCAGTGCTGTGTTGTTGGCACAGCAGACTGTGTGCAATTCCCTGTGCATGTTAATTATGGGCCCCAGAGAGCAAAGGCAATAATAAAGTGACAATGCTGCTGCACCGGTCCCCTCTACGCCAGCTCTTCCCTGAACTCTTCACCTCTGCCTTAATCCTCCCATATTTTCTGCCCTTTGAGTACCATTTACCTATCATCATGCATTTCTCTCCTGCTCAACCCACCAGGCAGCACCTGTCACCTCTCTGGGGCGCTCCCTTGGCAGTATGGGGGCAGCCAAACCTGGGCTCCTGTCTCTGCTCCTTGCCCCCTGTAGAAAGGGCCCCACAATTTAATCAGTGCCTACAGATACCCTCACCAAGCCCACCTCATCAACGTCAGGCAACTCTTTTGGCTCCACGTGGAGAAGAGCTCAGGCAACTGGGATTGCTCTGACATGGATGTGAGGCCACGTTGTCACCTCTGCTGGGACAAATAACCGTGACTGCTCCAAGCCCAGACACAGAGCGCTGCGGTGAGCGGTGTTTAGGAGGGAATATCTCTGAGACTTGCTTAGACTGATTGTAAAGCAGAAGCCAGTGGGGCTGGATGTTTTTCTTGGAAATACATTACTTTTTCTTTTTAAATGCTCAGATCTCTGAGTCACAATCACCACGTCCATTTAGGAAAGCACTCTATTTTGAAGGGAAGTGGGAAAATGTGAAGTTACAATCAAAAGGCAAATGATAACCCAGTGCTACATTTTAATAAATTCTGATTAAGTTGGTCCTGATTTGGGAGACAGATGGGGAAGAAGGCAGAAGATACTGACTCATAATGTTTGACTGCTTGTGTTTGATAATGAGACTCTGTCCTCAAAAGCAGCTTATGAATGGTCTCATGCACTCAGTTGTTCCTACAACCAGACATGAACAAAAAACTTGTTGTATCACCGACATTTGAAATGCTAGCTGCTATCAATCTGTTCTATACGTGATGCACAGATTAGAGATCTCTTCCTTCCAGCTGCACAAATTAACCCTCCACCCCAAAATTGCATGCTAGGGAAGAGTCACGTACACATCCGCCTTCACAGAGGTTTAGTCTCCTCCTGCACCTGCAATGCTGTCTCCAGAAAATTGCACCAATTCACAGCCTAATGCCACACCACTGATAACAGCAGGCCCAGGACCTATCCACAGCTCCACCCTCAAGCTAGGGTATTCAGCACAGGAAGAAATAAAAATCAAGATGTTTTCTGCCAAAGTAGGTGGTCAAACAACATACCTGCACCAGCAAAGGTCCTAAGCCAGCCATGCTAACAGGGCACCAATCCTTGCCCGCTCTGCCCCAGGAGGCTGTGCTCAGAGCTGACTCTCCGACTCTATCACACATCTACACCAATTCTCATTAGCAGGCTCTACTTCCTGCATCATCCAAGGCTCCTCTTTGGCCATTGCATAACTAATTATATAAGCAGAGGCAGGGGTTATCAAAAAGGCAGAGCTCCTCAGAGATCAACCAATCTGCTGACGAGAGAAAGATCACATTCATGCCACTGCCTCTTTAGCCCCGAGCAAAGCGCTGGGGCAGCCTGGGTGTGGACAGCCTCTCTGCAGCCAAATTTCACCCATCGGCCCTCACCCAACCAGTCCCACACTTCAGACCTGTGGGGCAGCGGGGGCAGCTGGCCAGGGGAGCAGCAACGGGGTGAGAGTGCCTGTGGCACCCTGAAGTGCGTGTTGGGGGCAGATTTCATTGTGCTGTGAAATGTGTATGTAGAGTTCGTAGTCATTAGTGTCTGCAGAAGCAGGCGCTTCGGTGCTCAGGATTGTCTTTTGAAAGCCAGCGGTAGGTTTCCTTTGGGAAGTGGGGCTGGGGGGAGCTGCCAGTGAGCCAGTTGTTCAGCCTTACTGGGGCCAGCCCTGGGCAGGGTCTTCTTTTCCTATCCCACCACCCTGGTTGCTTTTCTTGCCTGCTCCCTTGTGTTGGCCCGGCTCTTCTCCCACCACACAGCTAGCTGCTCTAGGACAGGAAGGCTGGAAAAACGCTGCTCATTCCTTCAGTGTTAAATTGCCCATTAGTTAAGGTCCATCCCTGTCTCACCCTGGAGCAACAGCTCCAGAGTATCACTGGAGAAAGGATGACCCTTCAAAGGTAATCAAGTTGTAGTCCAAAGCAGAGCTGAAGGATGCACTCCCACCCTGTGGGCCGAGCTTCTGCCCTAGGTCACCCTGTCTGTGCATCCCCAGCCCTGTTCCTCACCACCCATCCCACCCCAGTGCTATCTGCCAGCTCCATCAGCTGACAGACCTCGTTAGCACAGGGGAAAAATAATTAGGAAAAAGAAAGCAGGTTGCTGTCTTCTGGGATAATGAGCCAAATAAATCCATGGAAAGAAGGGCCAGCCACAAAATGAAGGGGACAGGGGATAAGAGCACTCCTTTCAAAAGCAGCAGACTGTTAGAGCAGCTCAGCTGCTCAAAGAAATGCAGCCTCAGGCATTCCTTAAAATCCCAGTGCAGAGGAAATGCCTAGCCTCAGGGGGTGTTGGATTACTTTGCAGAGGGCTCCGAGATTATTTGCTAAAGGGTTAGTTTCTCTGTTGGACCCTCTCCCTATGTCTTCCTCTGAGGGGCACCCCAGGGGCTACTGAAAGCACCAGAGGGAGCAGAGAGCTGGAGGTGGGGGAGAGAACTCTATGAAAAACTTGCATAAAGGCAGGGTAATTGCAAGAAAAGAAAGGGGAAGAACTTGACACCATTAATCATGCAGCGCAGCGATACCTGAATTTGAGCTGCCTGAACTGTAGGTCCACGCACCACATGAACATGATTTTTGCATGCATTGTAGTTGGTTCATGATGCAGCTAATCCACTGCAATTAACCCCCTGAGTTAGAGTTGACTGTATAGGGCTGTAAACTCCTACAGATTCACATGCTGAAAGGAAACAAGATGAGTCATCCAAAAGAAATGCATGTGTAAGGTGACACTCTGAAAGGTAATCCTCACAGAAACCATTTCTTCCAAAGTTTCCTCCAAAGATTTTCCTATATAAGTTAAAATTTTCCTGCTCTGCTTGTATATGTGCATTGGAAACACCCCACAATGCTCTATTTAACAGTAAAACTGGTGGCAGCAAGCACCACTGTTGGCATCAGTGGCATGGGTGGCTCCTGACTCAGTACTGATTCATGCCCACATGCAGGAGAGGGCCTGTCTCCATTCACTTCCCTGAGCTGGGAACAAATGCTGCATGCTCACATACCTGCAGCCCTACCACTCTTTATTCAGCCCTGCACCTTCTCCCATCCTATTCAGGAGTTCCTCCCATGGGCTAGGCCAGAATTGCAGGTCCTGTTCTGGCTGGACTCCTGCATTTTGTGCTGTGCAGGAATTTACAGGAACCAGAAACCAAGTCCCAAACCTGCCTGGGGTTCCTCAGAGCTTTCTCCTTCCTTGTGTGCTTGGCATGGGGTGGGTAAGAGCCGGAATCTGGCTGCTGGCTGCCATATGTCAGCCAGCATACCACAGGTACGATGACTGCACTTAGGTTATATCCTAGTAAATGATTATGATACCTTTAGGAAACTAAATTCTGAGCAGCTACTCACTCAGCATGTGACTCTACTGGGTCCCGTTTTGAGGCTCTGCGTAAACCACCAGGAACCTGGTTTCCCAACCAAGCTCTTCAGATTACATGCTAAGAGTCGAGAGAACGGAGTCTCTATGGCAGCCCTACCTCTGAAAGGCCCATCTGGGAGTGACTTTTTTGGTACCTGAAGGTGTTCAAGCCCTTTGGCAGATCAAGTCCAGAGATACATTGTCTTGGTTTCAAAACCGGAGTAACAATGCCTCCATGTCTCAGGTCTGCATCATCTCCATAACGTAACTGGCAGCCACGAGCTGTTTTGCCTGCACATGTCTACAGTGTCTTCTGCAATGCTCTCAAATGAACATTTTTGGTCCTCTATGCCCTGGAAGAAATAATTTTATGCAAATTAATAGTAATTCTTAAAATTCTAGAAGAAATTTTTGTTTCTTCCCCCACATCTTTGGAAAGCAAGAGAATACTGAATACATACATAATTTTGCCTTGTTATGAATCTTTTACATTCATTTGCTTGCCTTCTTTAATAGGTTCTTAATGATGTGCTTGGAAATATTATTTCAGGATAGTAGATGATGCAGTTTACCAGTTATTACCAGTTTACCTAGTTAGCTAGTCTCTGACTAGACTATTATGTTTAATAACATTTTTAATTATAATTTTAAAATAATAATTTTAAATCTTTTTTTTTTTTTTTTCTTATACCATTAATTAAATTAATTCTTTTCAGTGTGAAGAAGAGCATGTCTGAATTGACCAAAAGCACACTCCAAGCAAGTGTAATTGTTGGGATAGAGAATTTTTAACAGTTTTAAAACAATGAGAAGAATAAAGGAAGGAACTGTGTAGAGAGTAAATTGCTTTTCCTTTTTTTCTGCTGTTTTCACGCAAAACTCACCTTCCGACTCTTACTCCTGCTGATGTGCTACAAATCCTGCACCATTATAGAGCAAGGCTGGTTTTTCAGTAGCACTGTGCTAGACCGTGTTACTTCCTTCAACAGCACAGGAAAACAGAAATACAGGCAGATTTGTACAAAAAAAAAAAAAAAAAAAAAAAAAAAAAAAAAAGCCTTTGTGCACAAAACTGAGCTGAAGAAGCTTTTCTGTATTGGCTTTTCTCCCACCCACACTTAAGGAGAACACTGAGAACTTTCCATAGTGACATAGTGATGTTACTTTTTAATTTGATATAGTAGCATTAGATTTCCCCTTCTCAAGCTAGGAAGGCTTTGTCAGTGCTATTTATTTATTTTTTTCACGCTCGTGCCTATAAGGCCATTGCGGATACAATCCTGGAAAATGGGAGCAAGGTGCCTCTGAGCCCCATCAGATGGAGGGGCCACGTCCCATTTATGTCACACCGCATAGCTATGTTCCCATGCCACATGTCAGGAAGCCTGAAACACAAGGCTTCCAAGGAAGGCACAGGTGCATTACAACACACAGACCCTCTCCATGCTCCCAGACCTGCTGGGTGAAGCCAGGAGGGCTGGGCAGCCTGGAGTTCTTCCCTAGGCACGTGGGCATATGCCTTCATGCCTTTGTAGCAGCATGGCAGGGGAGCTGGAACTGGGAGGCCCTTGAGGGGAAGGGTTTGGGAAGGGAATTACACCTTCTAGCCATCCCTTCCTTCAAAAACCCAGGCTCGGGCATGAAAGTGAGCTTCAGCTCATCCCTCTAATTAACTGCTATTTCCTCCCAGCATCTGCTTCTCATGCAAGCATCTGCAAGCTCAGAAGAAATCATCAGCTACATACATGGAAGTCAAAGCATTTTCTCCAGAAAAAGAAGTGTTATGTACTTCACACCAGGACTACATGTGGAGACAGTGTAAAAAAATGACAATCTTACTGTCAGTATCTCTCATGTCTGAGTTCCACAAGAAAGAAACTGCAAACAAATGCTTGCTGATGGGTTTCGAAATGGAGGAGGCTCTGTTGCTGTCATTACTTGTCTTGGCTCTTACCCAGTAGTAAACTATCTCATTCATGATATCATTACTTTATCATCCCCATGCTAACTTGTTTTATGATTTCTTCACTTCCAACCAGTAGTCACAGGCACAAACATTCTCTCATTCAAGCTGCTTCTTTCCAATCCAAAACTTCAAACAAAAACACATCACAGTCCCTCTGCTGATGTGTTTATCAGACAGCTATAAATACAACTATCTTCAGTTGTTTTAGCCTGATATTGCTCATAATGTTGCTGTTACTCTACATTTTGCTTTATAAATAGCTTGCTTAATAATATAAACAGCACTTAAGTGGCACTTTCAATCATGGGAAAACTGGCACAAAATGACAGAATATTTTTTGTTCTATGTCTTGCAGCCACAACGCCTCAAGCCTATTAATTACAGCATTGCTATTTCCTGAAACAGCAGCGCATGTATGAGTTACCAACAGTGAACATGTATTTTATAGAAAAGTTACCATGACAGATAATGCAGTACAAACTGCCAGGCAAGGCAAAAACAAATGTACCCCACAAAATGTATACTGCCACAGAAATACTAATGCAGCCATTATGCTGATTCTGCCTCGAGAGGACCAGCTCCTTTCTCATTACTTGCTCAGAGCTGTAAATGACACCAGTGAAATACACACAGTTTGGCTCCAGATACCATCCTAGCATTTTCCATGGTTTCCACACCCAAGTGGCTGACAGCTATGAAACACTCGTACGGACACCTGAGACTGTGTGGGGCTACCATGGAAAAGTTTATTTTTGTTACTCAATAGTTTTATTAGCAAAAGTAATGATTGTAGATATTTCCCCACAAGCAACTAAGGCAGTAAAGCAATTAAAAAGTGGAAGAAAAATCAGCTTAGGCAATGTCTTAAACATTTTATGTGAGTGTAAATCCCATGTTACTGGCATTCTGATGAGCAATTCAGATGGCTTCTTTTTCCCTCCCTAAAAAGGATATAATCATAGAATCATAGAATAACATGTGCTGGAAGGGACCTTAAAGCCCATCTAATTCCACCTCCCTTCCATGAGCAGGGACATCTCCCACTAAACCAGGCTGCTCAAAGCCCATCCAACCTGGCCTTGAACACTGCCAGGGATGGGGCACCCACGGCTTCTCTGGGCAACCTGTTCCACTGCCTCACCACACACATACAGTGAAGAAATTCTTCCTTAGATCTAATCTAAATCTACCCTCTTTTAATTTAAAAGGATGGTATGTCTCAGTCAAGCCCACTGAAAATTATGAGTTGAATGGGATTAAGTCAAAGATAGTCTCAAGTAGAAAATCGTTACCAACAATTTGTAAAAAAAGATTTGCAGAGCTCTCATGTAACTGTAACTAGAAATTATAAGATAGATCACATTTCTGAAAACATTCCTTTCTTTTGGCAGTCTCAATGGTTTTAATGCCATACTTACTGAGATGAAAGGTATTTTTATTAATACCTTTTTGCCTTTGTTATATCCTTTAAGGAAAAAAAAAAAAAGCTAAAATCTTTAAGAAATTTTCTTATGAACCTGAGTATGTGTGTATATGCTTATGTTTCAATCTTCACACAGAACAGCTGTTAAAAAGCTGCACTGAAGCCAAGTAAAATTTCTGTTATAATACACTGTATTTTATATTTTTTGTTTGATCTATCTAATCATGTTTAAAATCTGACTTTTTTCAAAATAGTCATGAGAACCTTTAACAGCGTTTTGAGTTCACATATCTATACATTTATTCTGTCTCAAATGAGTCAATCACAAATAGATATATATGAAAAGCATTCAGGAAATAATTTTATGACCAACACCTCAGAAATAATATCTACTACACATGCCTGAAATACAGACAAAAGACCTGACACAACAGGTTGCATCTATTTTATAAGAAAGAATACGTTGACTTTCAGGAGGATACATAGGTCAGTACACAGACTGTATGTAATAGACAATAATGAATGGAATGGAATGGAATGGAATGGAATGGAATGGAATGGAATGGAATGGAATGGAATGGAATGGAATGGAATAGAATAGAATAGAATAGAATAGAATAGAATAGAATAGAATAGAATAGAATAGAATAGAATAGAATAGAATAGAATAGAATAGAATAGAATAGAATAGAAGAACTTCAGCTAATATAAATCTAATTCTAATGTAGGTAACACTTCAAATTTCTGCTACTACAGAAATGGAATTGCTGATGGCTGTTCCCTGAGGAAACTTTCCCAAAGTCCAAAGGTATGTTAGTGTTTCTGTTTTAAAACTATGATAATTTCTCAAATACATATATTTCCCCCCACATATACTTGTCTTCAACATGAGGTAAAAAAAGTCCATTCTAACTGGTGTATGGTCTGGTGAAAGACACCAATGGTATGACATTGAAATGTTTCTTCTTCAGATCAGAAGTTTGATTTAATTGAAGAAATTCCATAACTAAAAGCACTGGGATTTCAGCTGGGGCCTTGGTATGCGTGAGCACTTGATAGGACATAAAGGACTATGGTGGACAGCAGAAAAACAGTGGTGAGACAAGAAAATATGTTTGAGGATCATGAAGGCAGAGTAGAAAAGGGTGTGCAGGAAAGCTGAGAAACAGGAAGAAAGGGGATTTATGGACAGCTGAAGAAATGAAAAAGGACAGGTAGGTGAGAAAACATGACAAGACACTCAAGTGAAAAGCAAACATGAGGGACAGGAGGTGCTGAGGGACACACAAGAAAAAACTGAGAGCAGAGGACATTGACAGTACTGAAAAGAGAACTGAAGTATGGAAGAGCAAGGGACAGAGACTGGCTAGGTTAGGAGCTGGCCTCACCTCATAAACAGAGAGAGGTTAAAGGACGACTTGTTTCATTTATCCCAGGCAGATGTATGGCAACATATGGTTCAGTCTGAAACTCCAAATTGTGTTGCATAAATTAGCAGTAGTTCCCTCCCCTTCAAAGACCAAAAGGCACACTGAAAGAAACAAACAAATGGCAAGCATAAGCAAACATGTGGATATATACTAATTAATTATCCCGCATAACTTTTTCATCAGCTTTTTAATTCTGAGGTGGTTTGAACACATTGTGCAATACTCCTCTGCTTCTTGCAGCATAGCTGTGTGGTTTCATGGGAGGAACGGCGGGATGATGTGCACCACCTCACAGTGCAGATGTAGATGACTGGATGCGACTCAAAGACAAAGCACACCAGGGTGTGTATGGGAATGGGGCATGTTCATGGCACAACTGCAGCTAATCAGCCTTCCCTCCATGTGTAAGGGAGATACCACACCCCTTCATGCTACAATCGTATTTGGAAAAACAAGCTCATCCTAAATGGCCTCCCCTATCTATTATGAACAGACCACACAAATGTGCATTGCATAGTGAGAGCCTGCTATTTCATTCTGTGCCACTACAGTAATCCACATTGCTTTGATGGGAAGTATCATGATGATTGTCTCCAATTAGGTGCAGTTACACTACTTCTGACTGTGATTTCGTGGGCAAAAATGCATGTGTGCTTGCTGGGTAGCTGACGCATCATGCATTTGATGTTTCAAAGACAGCAAGCACTCCGGGATTAGCTCAGGAATCATGCCAACCTCTGCACCACATGCTCTTCAGTTCCCCACACAGACTGACTCAGTAAGGGTTGTACATATGTACACAAGCACAATGGCCTGTTGCTTGGTAATCCATGTAAGGAAACAGCATGATTAGAAATGTCTGGGCATAGAGTAGCCTTACCACTAGAGGTAATTCCAAAGCATCAGTAATAAAGTAATAAAAAAAAATCTAACCCACACAACATCAAATTACTAGATAAAAGGTTATAAAATTATCTATCAAGTATTTGGAAGTCTAAGGACAAATGAAACCCTATCTGCTCATAATTCATAACTCATAATTTGTAGCTTGTAAGGGCAGTGTTCACAGCTCCGAGCCTGCTGGGGTTCAAGTAGCATTTGGACAACGCTCTCAGACATGGTTTGATTTTTGAGTGGTCCTGTGTGGAGCCAGGAGTTGGATTTGATGATTCTTGTGGATCCTGTTCATGGCTCTGAATGCCAGGAGCTGTCTGGCTATTCTGCATTGCCTGTAAAAAGGAAAACTGTTCAGAATTCTCCTCATAAATGACCTCCCACTTTTCATTCATGTTTTCTGTAATGTTCAGTACAAAGAGTAAACAATTTGCAGACAGCAATGTTCACAAATATTATGGGCACAACTTGTGCCCATATCATCACAGACAGAAAGCTTCTTCTTCATTTCCAAATCTGTTCGCTGCTTTGTCTAAACCAAGAGAAGGGTGTCTGCAAACCTAGTCTTCATTATTTACTAGTATTTTTGTGAATAAAGTGACCTTTAACAGATAAGGATAAAACACTTAATACCTCCAAATATGATCCAGGAAGAAAGCTGGTTCGATCAAAATGAATGCACACAAAGCCAAGGAGAAATCCCAGAGGCAGGTAGGATGTCCAAGGACATCTCAACTAGCAAGAAACCACGTTTGGGTACTTTCTGTTGATGGATCAACACACTGGGTACTGAGGCCTCAGGTAGTCCCTTGTCTTGCTGTACACCTCTTCTTTTTTCCAATGCCCCATTAATAGCAGAATCCAGAGATTCTGGAAGGCAGAAAAAAAAAAAGGAGTGTGAGGCAGGTCAGTGGATGAAATTCAGCAATATTCTCCTGGCATTTTTTTTTCCCTAAAATTCACACTTCTGTGCCTTGTCATTTAGGGGAAAAATAACCATTATGAGTAGAGGGTTGCACACACACACACACCCTGTATTGTACATACACCATGTATTTATGATTTCACCCAATAGTATTTGACACCTAGTGTACCTTGTGTAGAAATAGGTTTGCCATAAGCAATTATCTAGTCTGGCTTTGATTTTATTTTCTAATAAATAAACTCCAGGGTGTAATTCTCTGCAGCCCCAAATGAAAATTACAGACTAGTTGTCACCAAAGCCATGTCAGAGCTGACCTGCTCCCCCTCCCTGGCGCCAGCAGCAAGGGACACCGTGGGGAAAGCATGATGCAGGGGGTGGCATCACACATGGGGAAGGCATCAAGGGGGAGATCACCTGGGCTAGGCAGTGTTGTGGTGGGGAAGGGAAGCCTCCCTCCTTCCGGAGATCATCCCAGTGGCCGTCCTCACTGTCCCTCACTAGGACCTCAGGTGTGAACAAGACATGATGTGGCTCATTTCTCTACAATGCATAACAACCTCCAAGGTGATGAACATGTCAGATGAGAACTCATACAACACAAAATGGTAATGTGTCTTTCTGTGTAACTGCCAAAACCCCTGGAGACCAGAATCTCATAAACATTTTTTTGGAGTCTTATGAGGTTTTCTCTGAATATGTCTTGTTTCAGTTCTTTCCTCCTCGAATCTCAACCGTGTTCAGCAGCATAGAAGGCAACAGCACTAACTTCAGGGTGCTTCTTAAGGTGGTGCCTTCTGCAGAGAACACTTTCTTATGAAATTAACAAGGCAGACAGCCAGTATATGTACCAGCCATGAGTTTTACACTACATATTGCCTATAAGGCCAAGGGCAAGTCTGTAACATCAGAGGAACTTATGCAAAACATTTGTACTTGTCTTTATCATATGAAAATTATAATGGTCTAAAAAAATTGTCTTGTTTTACAATAGTGCAGTCCCTTTTCAATACATGAAGCCAGTAGCAATCCAGCAAAAGTACAGAACCACACAGTGATTTTATGTTTGAGGATGGCTAAGCTGTTTTCCTAGGGAAACAATGCTCAAGGTATTATGCTTTCTGTGTGTCTGTCTGTATGTTCCTGCAGCCAGTTCTCACTGATTGCAGCATAATCCTGGGCAAAATAATTAAGCCTTTATCCAACTCCACAGAGTATACACATCAGGAGAGGAGGGGGCAGAAGAGCAAGAGTGAAACCTCAGACATTGTTGAAATGTTGAACATGAAACCAGCTGTAAGGTACAAACTAGTAAGGAACTGATGTTTGCTGTATCTCATGCTAAAAGAACAATATTTTAAACACAGAAGAATTCTGGTATGATCAAACAAACATTTTGACAGTATTGCTAGCTCCAATCTATCTGCCTGTTAAAAATGTGTTTACATCTTTATTTTTTTTTTCAGATATTATTCCATATTTTAAAAGCAAATACTCATCAGTAATTTCTTTGTCTCCAGAATCTACTAAGCCTTTGTCAATACACCTTGTAATTAATGACATTTCTGCTTTTATAGCTCATGTGAATCAAAGCTGATATCCCTTAGGGCATGAAAGCAAGGATTTAGCCATAATTTTCATTTAGTTATCAGCTAACTATCAGCAATTGGAATATTCAGATTAACAGGAATGCAACTTGAACTGAAATACAACTCAGACGCTGTTCAGACAAGTACTAGGAACAGCTTGTGCACAAAGTACTTGTAGTTGGAGGTGCCAGTTCGACAACGAGAAAGGAACAAAAACCCTGGAGGTTGAAGTGAAATGGGCACAACAGACTCAAGCAGCTTGGTGTCCTGCTCACTAGACCTGGCCACCTGTTATTGCAGGAAATTGGGATGACCTGGGTGAGACTCCTCTTGTATACCACAAGCACAGAGCACTTTGGGTGAGCAGCACTGGTTGACAGCCCTGTGCTGACCCCATCCTGGTGGTGCCACCACAGCGGGCTCTGTACCAGTGCCTCTCCTTACCATAAAATAGATATTTATTTTCCTGTGTGATGGCAAGAATTATGCCCCTGTCTGGTATCACTTGGGTTAATGAAAGAATATCGTCTTGTTTTGTGGAATTTTTGAATGCCCAGTGAGACCATCATAAGTAGTGGCTGAGTCCAGAAGCTTCATTTGTCCTGATTCTGTGCAGCAGCGTGAAACTACCTGTTGGCACTAGCATGTTAGAAGCTTGTTACATAGCAAGAGAATGAAATATTGCCAATGTAAGTAAAATAGAATGTGCAGGTTCTTCATTTGTTTTTGAAAAGTATTGCTTTGGGTTCGCCAGACAAATTTTATCTTTATAAGGGAAAGCTTGTATTGAAAATACAGCCCGTATCTGGTATGCAGCCTTGCTATTTAAAGTGCATTCTACAGATAAGGTTAAAACATTTCTCTCATGTTACATTTTCCCTGCAAAAGTTCAGAACAATATTCTAATCAGTAGGTGCAAAGTAATCATCTTAATTTTGTAATTAATTTTATTTTCTTTTTTATTACTTTTATGATGCACCATTTAATGAGAGAAAATTAATGCTGATGCCCTCACCAGGCTGCACCCAACTCATCTCAGTCCAGCCCAGTCGCAGGTGTGCCAAAATGCCAGGCTGAATGGAGGATGGAGGCTTTGTGATACCACCTCTAACTCCCCTAGTAGCCTCTTTCTGTCTCAGAGTAAACCCCTTACTTTAAATCTCACCTCTAAAAGAAAAACTCACTGTCCATAGACACTCTGATCCTTAAAATTAGCAAGGTAGCTCCTGCTGATGCCAACACAAAACTGAACTGAGGAAATTATCTAACCCAAACCCAACCACACTCACCAGACCAGCTTGGCACTAGTACTGGCTCTAGTTCTTCAGCCAGAGGGTTTGAGTTCACACTCCTGAGGCTTTAATTTAGCAACAAATGTATGAGAAAAATGCATACATAATGAACTTTTCTGCACACATATGCACATGTATGAAATCCTTTTCTTTCTAATTGAAGTTGATTCATGTAGGGGTAAGAAGAAATGACTGTATATTACTACAAAATAAGCAGAAGGGTAAAAAGAATTACCTGTGGATTCTGGGGCAAAACAATTTGAACAGTTATGCAAAACTCATGAATTGCAACAGAGACTTTGTCTCCATCCACCCTCAGAGGTGAAGAAATCCTATTTTGCATACATTTCATAAACTTCAGCATCGGCCAAAAGGTACTACAGAAATTATTTCTGTTTTCTGAAGCTGGGTTTTCTCTGGATAAATCAACGGTGAGGGGCCAGTGCTGAGCTTTTTGCCTGCAAGCTGCACCCTTCTCTGGGTGACTGAGGCTCTAAGAAGCTTGGGCAGGAGTTTCCCCCAGCATTTCCTGGGGCATTCCCAGCCGAGGTGTCAGCAGTGTGAGTGGAAGAGACAGGCGTGCAGCCCTCCCTGCTCCTCCTGAGCTCTGCCCGTTGACACTTTAACTTCACCTTTGTTACACGAAAGGTTTGTAATTGTGTAAGTGCTGATTCAGAGCCACCTCACTCATCACTCCTGAGTACCATGTCACTCATGGGTTGCTGGAACCCCTCAAGGCAAGCCCATGCTCTTTGCCTTGATGGTGCACACCAGGAGCGATTTTGCAGGCCTCAGAGAGCTGAGAACAATCCCTCACCCAGCTCCAGCCGTCCCCAGTGCATTGTGCTTTTGCACAATGTGTGTGGACTCCACATGAAGTGCTCCCTTTCACTGCCTGAACTGCAGGGGCCATTGCATCCACCCCGTTGGAAGCCAGGCATTGCCCCAGGGGCACAGGGAAAATGCATTACTAGGCCTTGTTCTTAGTTTTCAGCATGTTTTGCTCACTCTGGAGTAACGACTCCTCATACCATTATGGCATGAAGTATTTTTAAAGCCATAAGGGTGCATAGAGAGTTTCCTTCTGTTTTTTGCTGCTGTTTGTTTCCTTGGAGACTACTGGCTGGCAACTCGCATGAAAACAAGTCTGTCTCTTGGTGAAGCATACCTTGCTATAAAGGCCCTCCTCAGCACACTCAGAATAGCCAAATGTTCCTTCCTGATAACTGCGTACATAAGCTGGGTGAAGAAGCCAAAAGGACATATTTGATCCACGAAGAACTGCTATATTCAGCTGCTTGTAAATATCTTCCATTTCCAAGTCACTTCCAGGCAGAGCCAGGCCTAATCCTGAAGCAAGAGAGGATGGGAAGAGCAATGAATCTGCAGAAAACACCAAAATGCTAGAGATTATATCCCATGGATTTCTTTTTATCCAGAGACAGTACAGGAAGGAGTACGCAGCCAACAATTTATACAAACACACCTACTTATAATAGAACACCTAAATTCACTAGTTGAATGTCCATTTGAGCATGCCCACATTTGGGAAGCTGCAGCCACACCTCTGGAAGCACTATTTCAACCTTAAAGCATCTCCACTGTATCCTATGCCTGTTTATACTGTGAGTAACTACCCTTGAGGCTTTGTCAACTTAAACTGGAGTGTGCTTGTCTATGTTCAAAAGTAAAATAAACAGCTGAACTCTTATTTTTGGTCATGTTCTTTCCCCAGTTCAAACACTTGTTTCAAACAAGGGCTGCCAATACCCTGCAATGATCATTGTATCCACTCTTTTGCTATTTATGTTATTTAGCCATTAATGTGTTTCCCTTGTACTCAATATTTGTTTGTTGGGTTGTTTTTCTGTTGTTTTGTTGCTTTTTGTTTGTTTGGTCAACAAAACATTGTTTCATGCTAAAGAATGAAACTGGCTGTGTTCAGAGCCTGTTAACACCACACCTTAATGAGTTAGTAAATCATGAAGTACTGAGGACAGGTCTGTATTTAAACAGCTCGTTCATGCAATTCATGTTGAGCTTCAACAGACACTGGGACTTCAAAAAGGAGAAAACCTGGTTTTCTTAGAGGGAAGATGTAAGATGTTAAGGTGTATAAAAGGAAATAAACAAGTGATTCAAAAAAAAAAAAAAAAAAAAAAAAAAAAAAAACAACAACAACACACAAGCAGACAATGTTTGGAAACACATGCTAAACCAGCTCTGAAAACAATTTCCTCTCCTTCTTCCTTGCCAGAACCTGAACTTGGACTGTTATATTTCTCTTTGAAGACATTCTAGCCAATCTTGTAGGTACAGGTCTTCTCATGAGACTCTCTTTCATATTTCTGCCTGCTCTGTAAATACTAGACAAAATCCTTCCTGAAGTTATATTAAATAAATCTGGTCATAAGCAGAGTCAGTAATGTAAGGAAAAGATATACAGACTAACTATAATATAAATAGAAATCTCAAAGACTTTGCAAAACCTTGGGAGGTGTTCCTCTCAGGAAAGAAATTAAGAAAGAATTTAAGAAATCAAGAAAGAAATTAAGAAATTAAGAAATTAAGAAATTAAGGAAGGAAGGAAGGAAGGAAGGAAGGAAGGAAGGAAGGAAGGAAGGAAGGAAGGAAGGAAGGAAGGAAGGAAGGAAGAAAGAAAGAAAGAAAGAAAGAAAGAAAGAAAGAAAGAAAGAAAGAAAGAAAGAAAGAAAGAAAGAAAGAAAGAAAGAAGAAAGAAAAGAGAGAAGAGAGCTTCAACTGTACTCTTGCAACATGTGCATTACAGTGGTAGCTTGGACACCAGTTAGAGAACTTGGCTGGATTGCCTGTGCTTTGCACAAAGAAGAGCCTCAAAAAGGTCCCTATCCTGAAGACCTAATAATCTGCTCAAACCTACCTAACTTCTAGGGCTGGGCAGTACTGGTCAACTCCTGGTATGCTTGAGAACACTGAGACATGTTTCCTTTCCTATGTCCATACGGATACGGAAAAGCATTCTACCTCCCTACCTATAGACTTAGGGAATACCCACTTTGTTTTGTGGACACTTTGGTGGTGAAACATCATGAATAAAGGAAAATATTCTGAAACCACTCTTGCAGCAGTATTAAACTCTGGAACAGCAACATGAGCATTAATAGAATGAAAGAAAAACCCATGCAATAACATCTACAGAAGTATCAAGGAGTCAGAGTTTATCCCATCCTTTCTACATAACATGAAAAGCTGGAATTGGCAGGCTAAAGTAAACAAGGACGTTATGCCAGGTTTATTGACAATTTCATTAGGTATGATAAGGGATTCCTGTGCAGATATTTGTTCTCAAAATTCCTGATCCTGCTCTGCCACTCCACAGAGGTTGGTATTCTCCTTAAAAATACAGCAATCTGTGATATTAAAGAGAGCACTGTTAGAGCCATTATGGCTGAGAAGATGAAAAGCAGGTCTGAGGATAAAAGCAGTCACCTCTCTGCTGTTGCTATAAGTAAAAGCTCAAGCTCTAGCAGAAGGAATGAGGAGTGGGAATGAAATCAATGCTTATTGGCAAGTTTCTGCATGATTGTGGGAAAAACACTGCATGACTACCATTTTGCTGCCTTCTTTACCCAGCACTGCTTTCAATCATCTTCAAATTGAGTTTCCATTCCTCTGCCATCTCAGTCGTTCGGCAGAACACATGCTTTCTGGCACAAGGTTAGTAATACTTTAACTTACCTAACAGTAGATAAGTAAAAGGAAGTTTTTACAATATCTCTTATTTTTACTACAAAGGAGACAAATATTTTAAAAATATAGATTATATCACAATGTACTGTTAGGAAGTTCGGATATAAATTGTATGTTTGCTCTGTGATAAATAAATTAAAAAATAAAAAACTTCTACTCATGGGGGAAAAAGTCACACAGTCTTGTTGACTGGGAGAGCAATAAATGCAGTAGATTTATTGGTGAACTCAGTCTACCTCATGAATGTGTCACTGGGATCGCAGAGGTTTAGATGCGGGCTCTAGGTGTTGGTTTGTATGGTACAGAGAATGCTCATTCAAACACCCTGCATCTTTCAACTGAGAGCATGTAGGCATTCATAGATTGTGGAGCTGCAACCAAGCAGGCTAGTTTACTCTCAGTTTTTTATTATTTGCCATTTCCTGAACAAAACTGGATGTCATTACACATAGTCTGTATGTATCACTACATTTAGCAAAGCTTTCTTTTCCTTTCTCCGTCCTCATCCTACAGAGTAGACACATTTTGACATTGAGGATTTTTGTATAAATTATACTAGGCAACTAAAATAAGTACTTTATTCAGACTCCTAAATCCTTAATTAAATATTATATAATTTAACTTTCAATTGTCTTTGTTGGTTTCCTTTTTCAGTTAGCTATCCAACAACTTGGTTTCTTCCACTTTGAAAACTTCCCTTTAGCAATGATTTAGTTATGAGTTGCAGATAACTTTAGCATTCCCCAGAGTTAGACAGAAGTTTTCTAATTAACCTACAGAACAAATATGTGGCATTGTAATGCAAGTGGTTTGCTTCTCATAAGAACGAGTGAAGACCATTTCTCCAAAAACTTTGCTCTTTTCCTTGGATTCACTGATGCTTTGCACCCTGATGGAGAGCAATGTCCTAGTTCAGTCCTTAGCAGAGAAACCAGACTGCTGCCAAATTCCCTCAGACATGTTTAAAGTCAGTTTTGTTCAGATTAATTAACAAGTAGAGAGCACCAGCTCCATTCAGCTTTAGGCAGCACTTCTCTCAACCAGAGAGCACAGAGCCTGTCTAGATGTCAAGTGCAGATCATGAATCCTAACAGATTAATATGCTGTTTTATCCAGAGAGAAGATATGGCTGGGTTTTGCTGTGATGTATTTGTTTCAGGGAATTACTTGCTCAGAAGAATTCAAAAAAATGAGGAGAGCTGTGGATCCAGAAGCATTGATGAATATTGTAAGTTTCTTGGTGGATTTACCTGGGGACAGAAGGAATGCATGACTCGTGGCAGAGGGATTTCTAGGTATTGGAAATAACAAGGTAGATAAGCTGCCTTCATTTAACCCATTCTCTGACTACTGTTTTCTATTCCCTTCTGTCTGTACAGGTAACAGCAGTTCTTATATTTGACAGCAATCAAGACCAACCCCTTTCCTTAGTACATCTGCAGAGTTACTTTTCTTTTTAGTGTCACTTACTAGTTTGGCACTATCCCTGTATCTGGAAGAATGAGTATCTGGAATGCCACCTTTTCATCAGCTCCAAATAACAGTGACTTATGTTTCCTCCTTTGAACTACCAGGCTAGATTGGGAATGGCCAGCTTTTCAGAAGAACATATCTCATGAAGCAAGCTTGTTTGGATCTTTAGTCACTTGCTAAAATCTTTTTTTTTCTTTTTTTTTTTTTTCTGTCCCATGTGAAAAGATTACATTGAATAATTCTCTGAATAAAATTACAAAATAACATTTTTTTTTGTAAAATAAATAAATAGAATAATAAGTAGATAAATTATTATTTCAGAGCTGACAATCAGTTGTGGTAATGATATCTAGTGTGACTATGCAAGGGGCTGGCCCTGTCTTTTCTGTAATGTACTCATTTGTACAGTGGTACTCATTGCACATATGCCATCCATGAAAGGACAGTTGTGAAGCTCACAGGATTTCTCTGAGGGTCATATAGGTGAACTGGGTTCACTTCATATTGCAGCAGATCAGGAGCATGCACCCAGGCAGCCCCTCATCTCAGCTATGGGAAGTGTAAGCTCCTGCTATCAGGTTAAACTAGTTCTCATATCACTGTAATGCAAGAGATTGTGAACATATGGTATGTGTAACACAGTTTTTAGAAAAAGATTTTAACTGAATAGTTGATAGATCCTGGAGATCGGACAAAGACTGAAGGAAATTTGTGGTAGATTCGGGTTATATTCCAATCTGATATTGCTTTATTCAGATGCTTAAAAATATAGACTAAATCCCCAGATGTAGCTGCTCTCTAATATTTCTTCCTTACGAATATCTCATGCAGGTAATGTATGATATGGACTTCTGCAATCAAATGCATTTGTTCTTTCTCTTGTAGAATGAGATCATTACGTACAAAGGGTACCCCAGTGAGGAGTACAAAGTGATGACTGAAGATGGCTATATCATTACCATTAACAGAATTCCCGATGGTATACAGAATCAGAGAAACCCAGGTACAGTTCTTTCATATGAGACAAAAACAGCCTAGATAGGGCACGTTCTGAAAAGAGGTACCTTCCAGTTGTAAAATGTTCACCAGAGCTTGTATACACAAGTGAAATTTAAGTAATGAATTCTGGCTGCCCTGAACAGCTTGCAAGATAAACAGGATTTATGTCAAGCACCCTTGTTTACAATAAAACACTGCTACAATATAAATTAAGTATAATAATATCTTCATAATATGAGTTGGTGTGCAAAAGTAGAAAGAACGAACGAACGAACGAACGAACGAAAGAAAGAAAGAAAGAAAGAAAACAGAAATTAAAGTAGTGTAAAGGCTGCAACCTCCCAGTCATGCTGTTTTGCAAGAGCAGTTCTAGCCTCTGACTTTACTTTTGCTTACACCTGTTTAATTTCAGTCTGATTCATATTTTGGATACAGGAAACCACTGGAAAGGATCCCACACCTTCCTTTGTTATATCACTGTTGAGAATCTTAAGTTGATGAGGCTGAGCTATACAAACAATGACCAGAGGCTGCCAAGCCAGAGTTCGCTGATACCGGGTTTACCTTTCTACAGATCTTTACAAAACTTTACAAGCTCTCTCTTTACAGAAATGCATGCTTTGTTCCTATGATCAGATGTCTCCCTTTAAGTCAGTGCAGGCCCAAATCCCAGTACTGAATATGGGATTATAATGTCCCTGAACTACCAGAAAATCAAGAAATTTTATAAAGGTTGTTTTGTTTCTGATTTTGTTTTCAGTTATGAAACCTGCTGTATTTCTCCAACACGGGCTATTGGGAGATGCCAGTAACTGGATCTCAAACCTGCCCAACAACAGCTTGGCATTCATGCTAGCTGATGCTGGCTTTGATGTTTGGATGGGAAATAGCAGAGGGAATCGCTGGTCCAGAGAACATCAAAATTACTCCACTGATCAAGATGAGTTCTGGGCTTTCAGGTAGATCAAATGATTGAGACTGAAGTTTTTTTTTTCAAGCTTTTATTTGAATGAACATTTAAAAATACTCTTTAATGGCAAATTGTGTAAAATGTGTGATTCTACGGAAACATCTCTGATAATATAACATCTGTTCCTTGTGTGTAGACCTTTACAGCTCAACCTGATGCTTCTTGTAGTCAGAGTCCTCCTACTGATGTGAAGGGAGAAAATAGCCCAGAAAAGCTCGAATAGCGTCTCCTATATCCAGTGCCCAAAAGGCACAGATTCTAATACAGCTGAATGATTCACACAACAGTTCATGCTGTTCGTTTGCTAACAAGTCTGTAATAAAATGTAAATTCAAATGGTATTTTAATTTATACACACCTCTCTTTTAATCTCCTACCTGTAGTTTTGATGAGATGGCAAAATTTGATCTTCCAGCAGTGATAAATTTTATTGTGAAGAAAACTGGCCAGGAAAAGTTGTACTATATTGGCTATTCACAAGGCACCACCATCGGTAAGTTACACAGAATGGACCGATGCTTCAGGAAAACACAGGAGTAAAACCTGATTTGAGACAATGAGATGCTGAATGTACCAGGGCTTTCCAACTGCTCCTTGCTGGTATATATATATTAAAAAAAAAAAAAAAAAAAAAGATAAGCTGTTTTCAGCATGTAGGCAGGCTTAATTTATTATAAAGATGATTAAACCTGAAGGGCCAAATGTACTGCAGCTTGAAATCCGTCAACTTAGAGTTATACCAGAAATTATTCTGGGCCCTGCAGATTTTTTTTTTTTCAAGATGCAAGGGTGTGCCCAGCAGCAGCTGGTCAGCTAACAAAAATAAACAAAATAGGAAGATGACAGCACAGAAAGAGAAGTTGGGCAGTTTGTGGCACAACAGAAAAAAAAAGAAAAAAATTGATATGAAGGAAAACATATGCAACTCCAGAGTACTGTATGAAGTGCATGTATGTACATCAAAGTGTGCATTTAAATAGGTTTAGAAAAAAGCCATAAAGGCAAAATATAGAAATTAAAATCTCTGAAGTGAGAAATAAGACTACAAGCTGATAACACAAGGAGAAGAAGTATTTTGCACCAAGCTAGGCTGAACCAGTTTCTGATAAGATAACAATGTTTATTTGTTGGTATGAAATTGCAGATCAGCTTACATAAATGCTAAAAACAGTCTAATGTACAAATAATGGTTTTCTTATCACTTTATTTTTATTTCCTCAGCTTTTATTGCTTTTTCAACAATGCCAGAACTGGCACAGAAAATCAAAGTTTATTTTGCATTGGCACCTGTCACTACTATTAAGTATGCCAGAAGTGCAGCAGTAAAGCTTCTCTACCTTCCTGAAAAAATGCTCAGGGTATGTATTATTGTGGCTTCAAGTGTTGAACCATGCAATTGTTCACTCAGCTCTTAAGGTATATTTACAGAAAGTATGGGGCTTTATGAAGCATATTCATTTGCAGCTAGGTAGGTTTAACTTCTGACTGCAGTTCTTATGAGACAATAAGTACATCTTTTCTATAGGTGTGGTTTATCCCAGCTGGCAGCTAAATAACAAACAGACTTCTGCTTACTCCCCCCAGACACAGTGGGATGGGGGAAAGAATCAGGAAAAAAAAAAAAAAAAAGAAAAAAAAAAAGAAAAACTCACAGGTCAAGATAACAATGATTTAATAGGACACAAAAGGAAGGGAAAATAATAATTATTATGATGATGATAAAGGAATATACAAAGCAAGTGATGCACAATGTATTGCTCTCCACCCGCCGATCAACGCCCAGCCAGACCCCAAGCAGCAGCTCCCCCAGGCAACCACCCCAGTTTACTTGTTCAGCAGGACACCACATGATAAGGGAAATCCCTCTGGGCAGTCTGGCCCAGCTGTCCTGGTTCTGTCTCCTCCCAGCTCATGTTGCACCCCCAGCCTCCTCTCTGTCAGGGCAGTACCAGAAGCTGAAAAGTCCTTGGCTTCGTGTGAGCACTGCTCTGCTACAGCTAAGACATTGGTGTGCTATCACCACTATTTTCATTAAAAATCCAAAACAGAGCATCATACAAGCCTCTATGTTACATTGGTTGTAACTATCCTACAGGGCAGGGGAGATGGTGTGTGGTGTTGGGTTGTTGCATGCTGAAGCCAGTTCTGGTTCCACCACCCTGCGCTTTGCTCAGTTCCATCAAAATTCACTCATTGTTAATCTGGGTGATTATTGCTCTAACACAATTGATATGGCATATAACAACCATAGAAGTAGTGCAACACAGGGGCAGGTGACCCAGAGAGGCACAAAGATGCAGATCTTTGAGGTTTCCAAAATTCTTCTAGACAAAGCCACAGCCAGTTTGGTCTAGTTCTGCTGGGAGGAGGTGGTTGGATGAGACTCACAAAAGTTCTTCCAAATGTTTTTTTGGTGGCTCATAAGCCAGATTTGAATTTCCTCTAAACTTTAGCTTCTTAAAGGTATGAGAGTGAGTGTAACATGCACAGACAGTATCTGTCCTTTTTCTGGAAAGGACACAAAGCTGAATCCCAGAACAACATTGTACCTGCCCTCAAAATATACATTTACTCACCCCATCAGTTGCCGTTAATTACAGCAATAAAAAAAAATTTCCTGGTCTACAATCCAGCAAATATTGAAATCGGAAATGAATGTAGTCACTTGATCACAGTGCTAGGAAAAACAGTGTTAAATCAATGTGGTTGATCATATATGCAAAGTTACTTTTACATGTAAATATCTGCAAGCACTTCGGGTGCAAGCACTTTCGGGTCCAGAGAAGGGTGACGAAGCTGGTGAGGGGCCTGGAGAACAAGTCCTACGAGGAGCGGCTGAGGGAGCTGGGCTTGTTCAGCCTGGAGAAAAGGAGGCTCAGGGGCTACCTTATTGCTCTTTACAGATACCTTAAAGGAGGCTGTAGTGAGGTGGGGGTTGGTCTGTTCTCCCATGTGCCTGGTGACAGGACGAGGGGGAATGGGCTCAAGTTGCACCAGGGGAGTTTTAGGTTGGATGTTAGGAAGAACTTCTTTACCGAAAGGGTTGTTAGACATTGGAACAGGCTGCCCAGGGAAGTAGTGGAGTCACCATCCCTGGAAGTCCTTAAAAGACGTTTATATGTAGAGCTTAGGGATATGGTTTAGTGGGGACTGTTAGTGTTAGGTCAGAGGTTGGACTCGATGATCTTGAGGTCTCTTCCAACCTAGAAATTCTGTGAAGCTTAGAGCTAAAATATGAATTGGAGTTAACATTTAACATATACACTCATTAAAATGATGTAACGCAAATTGGGCAATGCCTGAGCAAGCTGATGCAACAGAAAACACCTAGGTTGTTTCTCATTTGTGGGAATGTCATCTGACAAATGAAGAAAAGGTAAGTGAGAACAACAGCATGTGCTGGGGAAGAGGAACAGAGTAAAAACACATTTTAAAAGTAATGTTGTACAATGTACATTCTTAAATGAATGCTACTTTTGTCTTTCACAGGGTTTGCTTGGCAAAAGAGAATTCTTTCCCCAAGCTGAATGTCTAAGAAGGCTGATAGTCCCTGTCTGCAGCCACCGTCCTTTTGCTAGGCTTTGTAGAAATATCTTCTTCAGTCTTGGTGGCTATAACATGAAAAACATTGACATGGTATGTACAACTCTTACCATCTGTATTAAGAATTTGATAACTTCCCTAAACCTACCTTCAATCCTATAGTATGAATCCTCAAATTCCGTTAATCCACATCACACTGCAGGGAACAGCCCCCAGTACCAGCCAGCAATATCTGCTGGTTGCCCCATCACTGGCAGGACATCACTGCCTTGCTCCTCAGAAGAGCTCTTGGCATCATCCCTTCAATGCAGAACTGCACCACCACAACCCTGCAGGCTGCCCTCTGCCAGACCTCACCTAGGGCTCTGTCTCCTGTTCATACTGTGACTGCTGGTCTCATCAGAGATCCTCAGCTTGCTGTCACTCCATGCTATGTCCAGCTGGAGACCAGGCCACCTGGACTTCAAAGTTTTGCTCCAGTGTTTTCAAAAATATGCCTCAGAGTAATCTCAGTAGAAGGACCACACAGTGACTTGTTAAGAAACCCCTGCAGAACAAGTGTGGGTTTGTTTCAAAAACACACACACATTCCTCAGACAGTTGCAGTTCCTTTTGTTCTTCTGTCTGACAGCGGTGCTGCTTCACATAGGACCTGCTGCAGACTCCTGAATAAATCATAGGTTTGGGATCTAGGCTGCTGACTTTCCATTCTCCCCTCTCTATCTGTTAGATTCTTTCAGATACTCACCTGTCCTGGAAAACAATCTGGGTGGGGTCTGTTCTTTCACTGCTGCTCCAAACCTGATACACCTGGAGGAGCTCTCAGGGGAGTCTCTGATCACACCACTTTGATTTCTCTCAGTTTTATGGATCCATGACACTGCTGTGGCTTCTTTTGATGCACACATGGGTAAAAGGGAGGAAAATAACACTCACTGATTATTTTCTTTCAGAACCGGATCAATGTGTATATCGCACAAACCCCTGCTGGAACATCTGTGCAAAATATAGTCCACTGGAGCCAGGTACTAGTGAGCTTCTGGAACACAAACTAGGTACTCACCTCTGGCTGTACCATAAGGAGTGGGGGTAGCTGATAATGTTGCTGTGAAGCCATTGCTAACTGCTTGGAAACACAGCACTCTGTGCTTTACATAGATAGAAATGACCTATGTGATACAGGTACATCTGAAGCCAACAATGAGACACTGCATTTGTGTAAATACATGTATGCTGGAAGTTGTGCATGCAGATACATATAGTGTTCTTTTTATGGTATATCCGGAGCCCTATATAAATGTCTAAACTCCAGTGCAGAACTTGCCTAAAGAAATGACCATTACTTTTCCAATGAGGGTCAAGAAATGAGCAATGATGTATGACACTTTGTAGAATATAAAATTTGACTAATAAGGCCCTTGTATTTTCATCTCTTGCAAAAGCAAAGTGTTCAGTTTGTGGGCAGCAATAGAACTGTAAATAATAAACCCTTCATTCAGTGGACTTGCTGTAACACTTACTTACAAAACACTGTGCTCTATCACAGGACTTCCTCAGCAGCACTGCTGCTGGAAGCTGCCTTTGTCTCTCTTTGGGCTTGTCACACAAGCTGCTGTAGGCAAGACAGGTTTCCTGGCAGCACTGTGGGCTCGGCAGCACAGCTGGAAGCATTTGCAAGCAGGGTGAGCTTGCAGGAGGGCTCGTGCACTTTTCAACATAGCAAACATGTGGACATGTTTGAGTTACAGCTGCACAGGCATTCACTCAAAATCAAACAATACTTTTGGCTGTGAATTTACATGAGATATTAGATTTGATTACGTTGCTTTCATAACCACGGCCTAACCTGTAAAGAAAAAGGGTTACAAAGGCACAGTGGGGGAGGTCCGCAAATTGACTCGGGTTTAATTCGGCATCTAGCCACAGGCTGGCAGGCACAGGCATGCAGGAGAAATGCTCCTAAGCTTTTGCTGTAATTGCTGTTATTACTGTTACAGGAGTTAACAGACACCTTGCCCTCAGTATTAAGATCCCATTGATGGGGTCTCTCACAACACATGCTGTAGGGAAAGCCAAGGAGATGGAGGGAAGATCTAGAAATGGTGACTTCTGTATTTAGACAAGAGAAGGAAAGGAAAACATACGAAGGAGCCACTCACAGAGCTGAGTGATGGCAACATGACTGTCAGAAGGCAACACAGCAGCAGCATTTAGGGAAAATAGCTGGAGGCAATTGCTACTTGCAGGCTTACAAACTAGAACATATCATCCATGAAAGTGACCCTAGGTCTTTCTACAGAAGCAGTGAGTCTTTTGATGCTTACAAAAGCTTTGACTCCTTTTCACTGCTTGAAACTTTTAACTAATTTACCACTGTCTCTTTCTAACCTCTTAAAAGAGAAAAGCTTCAGTTGAGGTTTTGGATTGGAGTCAGACACTTAGCAGGGAAAGATCCCATCACCTTCCTGAATGATGGATTTGTAATTACCCTTCTCTGGTTCATCCTACTAGGAAGCCCATTCGGGGAAGTTCCAAGCTTATGACTGGGGCAGTTCAAAGAAGAACATCGAGAAATACCAGCAGGTACCTTTTGGTGAAACAACATTGTCACCCTTGAACAACACAGAAGCACAGAGGAAGAGAGCAATAATGTAGTAGGAGACACATTTTCTGAATACATGTAGATGGAATTAGCCACCACCATCTGTATTATGACTTTCCAGTTTGGAAGTTAACAGAGAAAAAATGCAAGCTTTAGTGGCAATAATATTAAAAAAAAAAAAAAAAAAAAAAAAAAAAAAAGAGAGAGAGAGAGGAAGACCAAGCCTTGTCAATGAAACAGTCAATAATAATAATAACAGGAAAGAAGGGCAGGAAATATGTAAAATTAATTTTGAAGAGTATACCTAGTGGATCAGGCCAAAGAGGAATCTTGCCTACTAGGGTGGCTGACACAGTTGCCAATATATAAATACTCAGGGAAACAATACTATGAAAAGTGCAACTGGAGAGCACTAATGTGTCTAATAGCTGCTCCTATATTCTGGAAGCCAGAGACAAAAGGACTTTGTCCTTAAGCAAACCCTGAGGATCCTCTCCTCCATCCAAGACTCTAATCCCATCCTCGACCCTCCTGTCCTTTAGGTCTCCACAACAGCCTATCATTAGCAGTTACTTATTTTAATGATGGCTTTCATGAAAGGCAACTTCCTTTGGTTTGTCTTGAATTTGCTTACCCCTGGAAAGTCACTGGATGCCTTCTAGGTTTTGTGTTATGAGAAATAATGGGGTAATTACTTCCTGTGCTCTTTCTTCATACTGTTCATGATTGTATAAGCCTGCTTCTTGTCCCTGTGCTGGCCCCTGTTTTCCAAACTGAGGAATCCTCAGCTACTTCCTCTCTCCTCCTACAGAAGTCACTTCATGCTCCTTTTCATACTCGTCACATGTTCTTTTCTAACCAGACCACGTATGTCTTCTGGAGCTGACTGGTACTCCAAAACAAGTATGCAAGATGAGGACCAAGACGAGGGTTTATCCTGACATCCTCTGTCTTTGTATAGCCCTTTGTATAGGGCTTCTGCCCTATAAATTCCTAGCTGAGAGAGCAACGATCCAACAGTAACTCTTTGTCAGTTCAGGAGGTGCTTTTCCTTTGGCCATACTATCAGCTGCATCACCCCTGTGAACATAGACAGAAAAGGCAAGCGAGGGCATTTCCCTCCAGATTGTTTTAGGCACCTCTGCTTTGAACAGTGACCTAAAACAAAACAAAACAAACAAACAAACAAAAAAAACAACATATACATGTTTAAAGTTTGCTCTGCTTTACTGAACATTCTTTCCAGCCCTACTTCATGTTTTCCAGGCTACTCCTCCTCTCTACAATGTAGAAGAAATGACTGTACCAACTGCAGTATGGACTGGGGGACAAGACTTGCTTGCAGATCCTAAGGATGCTGACGTTTTGCTGTCTCGTATTAAGAGGCTTATCTACCACAAGAATATTCCTGAGTGGGCACACCTGGATTTCATCTGGGGATTGGATGCACCTTTGTGTATGTATAATGAAATTATTGATCTGATGCAGAAGTATCCTTAACTCACAAGCAGTAGCCATACCTGGCTCATTCCCTTTCCCTCTGCCATAGCTGGCTCATTCCCTCATTCCTCAGCCTTTGCTGGGTACAAAGGAATCATATAGCATCATACAGTTTCTGCTGGAGTCAGGGAGAGGGTTTCTCCTGGCTGATGCTATTTCCACACTACGTGTCACTACAGTGCCTTTTGGATCCTGATGGTGCACTTCATACTTTGTGGCAACCTTGTGATCAGTAATCACTTTGTAGTTGATAAAGCCTAGATTCTGCAACACATTGTACTTTGCTAACAGGAACCAGGGTTTTCTTGCAGCCTGATGTCTTCTTTAGACCCTAACAGTAATGAAAGTACTGACTTTCTCTGTATATGGTCAATGATGTCAAAGTTTTCCACTGATCATATCATTTCTCAGTTTACTGGACTGGAAGTTCCTGAAAAGCTAGTGTAAACTGAGACTAACTCTAGCAGCCATGGCATTTATGTTTTATTATTTGATAAGATGATCACCAGAAAATAAAAATTGAGTTCACACAAAATACTCACTACTGAAAAAAAAAAAAAAAAAGGTAAAAAAAAAGTTGGTTTGTCTTAATTTGAAAGGGCTTCACACTTTTTTCAAAAGGAAGAACAAGGCACAAAAGGAGGGAAGACAGCAGAAAACAGCAGTTTTCTGTCAGAAAGAAGAAAGCCAGTCTCGTGGTTCAAGAATGCACCTGTAAGCTGGGAAACTTGTGTTCAAGGTACCTCCCAAGACAAAGAATTCTTGTCAGACTTGATCTCTGCTGACAACACTTTCAGGATCTGTGTACCTGAACTCTCCAGGGTGGGAGGCAGGAACTCACTTCATCTTGGCAACAACAGCACTCCAGTTCCATCAGGAACTTCACATCTCCTGCTAATTTGCATGGAAGCTACTAACTACTACAGGGTAGAGCTGCTTGAACATATCACAGCTCTGAGAAGCCTCTCTGGGGAGTAAACATTCAAATAAAGGGCACCCAATCACCTCTAGAAAAAAATCATTATCTTCAACCCATGGGTACAATTTGCCCATCAGCGGAAAGGATAGCTTTAAAACAGTGCTGAAGAAATGTCATCCTATTCCATTTCCTGGGGGAAGTCTGCCTCTACAAACCTCATCGCAGTGACATAGTTACTGCGCAGAGGCACTCACCTGAAGGGTAGCCTCCATGCTATTAGCTTACAGCGTTATGGCTCACCGTGCCTCCACAAGGAAATGACATTAGCTTCACCACGAAAAGAAACACAGTGCATTTTAGGGGGCCTCTTTTCAGAGTGAGACCCTCATTCTCCACTTGAATCAAGTGTCAATGTGGGTGAAGCCTGGGATGATAACCAGGGCAGGTACAGCTGTGACACTTAAGACAGTTCACAGGTGACACAATATTACTCTATGAAATGGTTCATTAGCCAAACAAATTAACCACGGCCAATGCCGCTTCTATCCCTTTCTGAGCCCACTGCTGAAGCCCATCCCATTTGCTTGGGATCAAGGGCTCCACAAATGTAAATAAAGTTTGACCCAAAGAAAACAGCTTCCCTCCAGGCAGGGATATCCCTTCCACCCAATATAAATTCCTGGGGACAAAGCATTCCAGAGAGTAAGCCCATCAACTGACTTACTGCTTGTGAAGGAAATGCATGAGGACTTGAGGCCTATTTATGAGTTTCTAGTACTTAGGATTGGAAGTGCAATAGCAGTATGTTTGAAAGCAGTCAGAACATCCTTCAGATTCACCTGGGAAAGAGATCAGAGCTCTACCCCTATTTTGCTACTTGGGAGACCACATAAGAATCAGGGTGTTGAATTTTCTGGCGTGGAAAACCAATAAAAGCAGGCTGGACAAGGAGCACTGGAAACATCATGGGGACTGTTGATCCCACCTTGGGACATGAGGACAGATATGTTTCATCATGTCTCAGAGCCCTTCTGAGTGATGAATTTATGCTCTGCTGAAAGTTTTTGTCATGCAGACATCAAAGCTGCTGAGCTGCAGTGCTTTTCACTGAGAAATCACCCTTTCCATCATCCCACAGAATGCTCTTGTTGTGGTTTAGCGCCGGCAGGCAGCTCAGCACCACCCAGCCGCTCGCTCGCTCACCCCAGGTGGGATGGGGAAGGGAATCAGAGAAGTAAAAGTGTGAGAGAGAATTCCTGGGTTGAGATAAGGACAGTTCCTAGGTAAAGTAAAAGCTGCACATACAAGCAAAGCAAAACCAGGAATCCATTCACTATTTCCTACTGGCAGGCCAATGTTCAGCCCCTTCCAGGAGAGCAGGGCTCCTGAGGCCTGATGGTGAGACTGGGGAGACAAACATCATTGCTCCAAACATCCCCCCCTTCATCCATGCTTTTGTTGCTGATCATGGTGTCCTATGGCATGGGACATCCCTTTGGGTGGTCTCGGCCAGCTGTCCTGGCTGTGTCCCCTCCCAGTTCACAGTGCACCCACAGCCTCCTCACTGGCAGGGCAGCACCACTATTTCATTAAAAATCCAAAACACAGCACCATACAAGCCTCTATGAAAAAAACTAACCCTATCACAGCCCAAAGTGTGACAGTTCTGTGCTTTGCATGTAGAGCACAACCACAGTAATGTGGCTACTCTGACACCCTGTTCTTACATCACTCCTCTCCTTTCTCCACCACCCAGCAGCAGCATGTTATTTGCAGCCATGTTCCCGAGAACACATACCTTTCACTTGGTCTTCTTCTAAACGCTCATCAGTCCATGACAAAATACAAGTTCTTCCAAAGACATTTATGACTTAATTAGCTGAAAGGACTGGTGTTCAGGTAGGAGAAATCTACTTTGCAGCCTTGCTGCCTGGGGACACAGAACGTGTCCTTCTGGCCACGGCCACCAGGCCAATTTTAGTGAGCGTTGAGCCCCTGGGCTGTCTGCAATTAACTCAGCGGTTAGGCAGAGGTCTCTAAGGACACTATGTTTTCAGAGTTCATGGAAATGGCTTAGGAGAAACTAGAACCCTTATTTGTTCCCCCCCTTCCTCCCAGTGAGAAAGATTATATGAAGTGTTCAAGCCTTCTTTGGCACCAGAGGATCCCTGCAGAAGCCATGTCAACTCTGAGAGACTGATCTAGAATATGATGGGTATCAGGAGCAGTGGTGCTCACTGCAAAATAGATTTGGAATTAACATAAATAAATGCAAAGCAGCAGCAGAAAGAGTGTTCTTGAGAGAGTATGTCGAGGGTAGCTGGACATTTCCTCCTCTTCATCCTAAAATACTACATTCAGAGCAGCCACCAAGACAGGCAACAGTACAGGTCAAGGTCTGCCACAGCCTCAGGGAACTGGGACGCCCAGGTCTGTGTTAAATATCGTAACCACTGGTATGTAAGCAATTCTTAACCTCTCCTGCTCCATGGTTTTGTGAATTTAACTGGAAGATCTTTTTCATCACAAAGATTTCCTCACTTCTGAAGTACTGCCAAATCAGCACTTAAACATGCTCTTCAATACATGCTGCCAACTCATGACACTCATTGCTGCTACCCTGAAGTGCTCATTGTGTTTTGACTTCCTTTTATTGGCATAGGTTTCTGCCAGTGAATCAGTCTGCTGGTGGAGACAGACAAGGAACTGCAGCAGAGGACTCAAGTCAAAGCAGAGGTAAGTTTCTTGTACATACATGATCATGGTCTCTCTCTGCTGCCTGTCTCCATAAAGTTTTGCAGTCTTGGTTTTGTGTCGTTGCTTGTAAGAATAGACAGCTTATTTCTTCTCTGTTCATAAGCCTACTGCTATGCACAGAAGTGCATGTCTGCTCAAGTCAGAAGACAAAGAAGTTCAACCTGAAAAAAAAAAAAAAAAAAAAAAAAGAAAAAAAAAAGAAGAAAGTGCAACTATTTTATTTTTCTCTACTTGTTTTATTCAGTCTGAGAGCAAGGGAATGAAGGTCTGCAGCTGTGTGTGTAAATTGGATGTTCTGTTCTTGCAGTCCCATGCACATGTATGTTTTATTAGTAAGCCAGCAGACTCTCATATGCATTCAGTCATAGCTGTTTCTGTGGTTGGTGTGTGTATGCCTTACAGCCAATATGAAGTAAGTTTTATACTGCTTAAAGCACAAAGCTAGATGGATAAATTTCTCAAGTCTTATAACTTAGTTTCAGCAAATCTTAAAAGTCCCTAAAGATCTTTCAAGGGCATTTCTCTCTCTGACCTTTTTTCCTTCTACGTATGTTTTTTACGAGTTTACCAAGTCCAATATTTCCTTATGACTTCATTTCTCTCAATAAAAAATGGCTGTTGAAAGCTCCTAACTGTAAGCCTTTGCTCCTGAAGCTTAAGGGAGCATTGGCCTGCCAAGATTGATGTTACTTAGCCTGCTGTATCTGATTTAAAAGGTGAATACCTGGAAGTCTGTGAGTTATGCCAGCTGAGCTACGTGATAATAGAGTGCATCGAGAAAAGTTTGCCCTAAAAAACCCAAAGTAATTTTGCCTCTACATTGCCTCAGCTAGTCTTGCTAGTGATTTGAAAGCAAGCTGAGACATTAGGAAAATGCTTTATTCCCTCTTGCACAGAAAGGGAGATATGTTTTATTCCCATTAGAACAGAGCAAAATGTCAAAAACCAGAAAAGAGTGTTGTGCTGACTCAGTGTGTAGCTGGGAGGCTTCCTGTTTGGACAACAAAAATTAAGAAGTATTTCACATATAAAGGGAATTGAATGGTGTTTGTTTTGATGTGAAGTTTAAAGCTTTGGGTGTTTCCAAACTCTGCTTCATTCCAGTTGTTTGATGACTCAGGAGGTTTGGCTTCTTTCAATTTGTTCAGTCAAATTTGAAGGTTAAATTGAAGAACAGAAAAAAGTCAGAATTCCTTCTCCTATATGGATATTCAGAGAGTGCTTGAGTACCTTTCCCTCACCCCCACAGATCCTGATCACCTTCCTCATTACTTGCCAGGGAGTACTCTCTTATCTTACCTTGATCGACAGCTCCATTTCCCAGTTGAAATAAACATCACAGCAGCACGTCTTGCCATAGCAGATGTCTTACGCTAGAAGCAGACTCCAGAAATGTGACTGCATGAGGACCTCTGTCCTCCATTAAAAATTGGATTCTCTGTGTTCAGTGGACCTACCAACGTGTGGTTTCAGAAGGACTTGTTTCCCAAGACTGCTTAACTTCCTAACGCAACCTATAATTCATATGGGTCTCCTATGAAATTCCCTCACAAACCCTCCTGACCAGCCACACATGCCATGGCTACTTTGGAGCCGTATGAATGCTGATTAGCTGGCTAGTTTACCTGTGCTGACTGCTCAGCTGGTTGCAGAACATGCCTCAGCTGCCTTCCCCCAGCTGAGCACGAACCCCACTGAACAGTCCTTCCCCAGCAAACAGTACTCAGGGGTTCCTGATAGCCCCACTACTTTGCAGGCTTGTATCTCAGTGTTAAACTTGACAGAAACTGACATCAGAAGTTAATAGCAGGATGGACAGAAAGGTGAGCTAGGATAAACACCCCTCAGTCACAGAAGCATGCCCTGTTCTGAGGAAACCCGGCCTACACAAGCAGCAATGTCCCCAGTCATTACTGGTGAGGCAGTCCTACAAGAAGCCCTGATGAGCTGAAACATTACGTTGCATTACTCATCCAGGGAATCTATTGTTGAACTTTAGGTAGCCTTCCTGACCTTTAAGATTGTTATCTACAAGCAGAATGGTTGCTACTTTTCTCTTCCCAGCCCTCATTTTCTCTTCACACAGGCAGGTTCAGCATACAATAATAATTAAGTGTATAAGGGCATTTCCAGAAAGTGTAAGTCCAATTGTGAGCTTCATGGATGAATCATTTTTGTACAGTTCTTCGCGTTAGAAAGAAAAATCCTATCCCACCTCCTTGCAGCTCTCTTGTAAGTAAGGATCAGTGTGCGTAATAGCACTTCTCTTGCCATTCTCTTGCAGTTTTAGCTCATACTTGCACACTCAGTAGCTTCCTATGGCATATAACATGCTCTTCCCTTTTCTAGGGAACTTTAGAAACAAAATTGGCATGATGACAAAAAGGTCAGGGAGGCTCACAGATTGCAGTGTTCCTATACTCATTGACTCAGTTGTGGAGAAAAATGACTAAGGCCTGGAATCTTATCTATGGTAGGAGGTATCAGTGTAATCTGGCACTAGATAGACTGCACTCTCTAATTCCTATTCAGAAAAGTTCCCATGTGATCATCAGTGGGCCCAGGAAAGAGCAAGGTGTCACCTCCCTGTGACCAGGACAAGATCTGCAATGACAGCTCTCTCAAAGAGAGAAAGGATACAGGGCCATGGCAACATGCAGGCAGTCTCCATTGTTTACTGCTCTAAAAATGAATCATTCCACAGTTTCTCGTTGGTGATATGCATCAGTTTCAAGACAGATACTTTGGGCTCAGAAGTAGCGGAAGCACAAACGCAGTTATCTGGGGATAGCAGAGGAGGCTTTTGGATGAAGAGGGCAGCAAAGGGCTGATGAAGATGCTCATGGGGATGCTGAATGGAGACCTGGATGAGCCAGTGTCAGCCTGAAAGGAAAGGTTGACTGGGAACTGACTCATGGGGCTTTTTGATGGCCACACATAGTCATCTTTTTAGCACCATCATCTCAGAGGAACTAATTTCCAGAAGAACTGTAACATGGTCTGGGGCAGATCACCCATGGTGAAAGTACAAGCTGGCACTGGTCTGGTGCAAGTTTGTTCCGCTAATCCCATTACGCATCCTCTTTGAGCCTCTGAATCACTCCTGGCCCCTGCATAACTCTTCACCATCTTCCCTGGCTGATCTCTCACCCTAGCACACTGCTGACCAGCACCAGGAATGGCACTGCTTCTGAAGGAGGAGGGGGAAGGTGGAAAGAGGGCCCTCACCAAACCTCCACCACCTCATTCCTGAAGAAAAAGGAATTCTCCTCTCACTCTCCTGCTGGCAGAGAGGTGGAGGCTCATATAGGTAGCCAGTCTGGGTGATGGTCATCCCAGGTGACTGTGCTTCCATGTCAAGTTTCTGCTTGACTCAATGCAGGAGCTGGCCATGCTTACCAACCACAATTCACTTGTCCTCTACAAAATGCTCAGGAATATTCTCAGATGGTGTTCCCAGGTGTTTTCCTCTACCATTCTGCAACTGTGGTCTGTAGACAGTCCTTCCTCACACAGGTATGTGCTCCTGTCAGCCCCTTGGGGAACACCTGGGGCAACCTCCAAGAGATTCCCCACCTGGGTCTCCCTGTGGAATTCCCCAGCTCTCCCTTCCTACAGCAAACACATGTGCCTCTGCTCTTTCACACAGCCCTGAGATGTGGTGCCTCCTTGTGCTGCTCTGCTCCCAGGGAGCTGCCTTTTCAGCAGGGTTCACAGCACCCTTCACTCTTGGCTCAGAGGGAGGACAGCACATGAAGCACCGCAACCCTGAAGACTTTATGAACGTTGTAAGTTGTGGCACTTTCTCTGCCTTTCTTTTAAAGTTTCTCTCACAATACAACCACCATGGTACCAACTCTAACAAGCATCTCCCCTGAACCTGCTGAAGGGCCCTGGAGATCTGGGCTGCTGAATTTTTACCCCAGAAGCAGGACTCAGCTTTAGACTGTGTCCAGAGCGCACACAGCATCGTGTATCTGAACATGATGAACACGAGGCTGGGCTATACTTATAACTGTGACTTTCTTATAAAGTCATCTTTCTTAACAATCTCTGGTAACAACCTGTTTGCTCAGGATGGTGGCAGGAGAAGCTTAACCCCTTCTTCAAGCAGTAGATTCTCACAACACAAAGTAATCCAGGACCCCTTGCTCTGACTCACAGAACTGGCAAAATTAGGTGTAGGTGGTCTCATCAGGTTCCTTGTGACAAGAGCTCCACACTTGGTTGCCTTGCCTGCCCATTCAGCTTGTTTATGCTCCAGAAGGGGATGGCTTTTATATTAACGAGCTTTCCTTTGGCTTCCCACAGAGTGAAATTATCAGGTATCACGGATACCCCTGTGAGGAGTATGAAGTTACCACTGAGGATGGATACATACTTGCTGTTTTCAGAATTCCCAGTGGGAGGAACATGCAAAATACAGGTGTGACATGGGCATAGGACATAAGGAAGGTCTGAGATCCAACTCTTACATGAATCAGGATACTCTTTTCTACATGCTGTTCTGCCTTCAGCATTTTTCAGCTGTAGATAGCTGGTTTCAATGTAGGACCTGTACACTGGCTGTCTAGCACAAAAGTAGGTGGGGACTGGCCACCTCATTACATTTTTTATCTGTCATTCCTGTCATTAAATGGTTAAACTGCTTGCATGTGACAAATTCTTAGGTTTTCTCAGCCCAATATCTATACATAGTTCTCCTGGGAGCTTCTATAAGCAGGAAAGATTTAAAGCCTCTCACAGACTAAACCCTGCACTCCAATCTCAGAATGACATTAACTACTGCTCCAATATGAGAATACTTTAATTTTTTCCAGGGAAAAAGCCTGCAGTCTTCCTACAGCATGCTTTTCTAGGAGATGCCACCCACTGGATTTCTAACCTGCCCAACAACAGCCTAGGCTTCATCCTTGCAGATGCTGGCTACGATGTCTGGTTGGGAAACAGCCGAGGGAATACTTGGTCTTCAAAACACAAGACCCTTAAAACCAGCCAGAAAGAGTTCTGGCAGTTCAGGTACTCTTTGGATGGGGAATTATTCAAGACAGAAAGTCCAAGGGAACTAGATAGCTTCAGCCTAAAGGTTTTTTTACTTAAAACATCATCAGAATAGTGTCCTTGTTACAAGCCAAGGACAGTAAAGATCAAGACGAAGAAGTATGGTCACTAGTAGTTGTGGTTGGAAGTACTGGCTGAGGAAGAGATTTCAGACAATGGGAACTGAAAGGGGATGCTGAGAAAAAGGGAGACAGCACTGTGAGAAGGAAAGCAAGCTGGAACAGGCTTAGCAGCCCTGTCTAGAAATCTCTAATCTCTCATGGCTTAAGTCAACCAAGAGAGAAATGTGTTTTGTAACCCCTGCTAGTGAAAGCACTGATTAAATTCACTTCCCCAAGGGCCACATGTGACAGACAAAATTTGCACCTCCTCTGCAGAGAGCCTGAGGCATCAGGCAACCTGTCAGTATGGCTGCATCCTTCTGTCCCCTTCTTGTCTTTGAATGGGTCCTGCCCAGTGCAATGAACAAGACTGACATTTCAGTAACACACACTGTGATAGCCAAACAGTCTGCCAGCTTTTTGTGTTTCTCCCCTGTAGCTTTGCTGAAATGGGTAAATATGATATTCCAGCAGAGCTGTACTTCATCATGAATAAAACCGAACAGAAGGATGTATACTATGTTGGTCACTCTGAAGGCACCGCATCAGGTAAGGTCAGCACATTTATGTGCACAATCGTTCATGTTCCCATCTGATCAGGAGGCGAGTTTCCCCATTGCCTCAGCAATTGTTCTTTTTTGTGAAGAAGTGCCTTCTGAGTTGAGGGCTGCAAAATGTGACACTTCTAAAGCCAGCTTTGGTTACCATTAATAAGCAAATAAATCTAATAGTAGATCTAAACATTGTTCAACCAATAATTAGAGACATAAAAGCCAGTCCTTATTGGGTACTCCAAGTACTGACACTGGGCACTCTTCTGAAATTCTCAGCAACAAGAATTTTCATTAAGTTCATCTTTTCTATTAAGGCATACAGTTGTTTTTCTTGTGAAGTGTAGGGAAAAACTAGTAAGAAAAAAAATGCACATAAATGCAAAATTTCAAAGAAGAGAAAAGTAAAAAGAACCTCCACATTACTAAGTTGTATGACTTATTGCCAATCCTACAACTAAAAGCACAGTTCATGAGTGTATATAAAACTGTCCACGTTACTGTTTAAAAACACATTGTTGGAGACTGAAAATTAGGAAATAAAAAGTATTAATAACTTAACCAGCTTTGTAGTGTTTGAATGCAATTTTCTTTCAGCACCAGGTAAAAGTTCCTAATGTTTATGGTTTATGTGCAAGACCCGTGAATGAACATTGACTAGAAGTGATCAACTGCCCATTCATTAGTGTTAACTGCCTGGAAAAAGAGAAGAAAATGTGGAAAAGTCATATATTGTTAAATCTCCAGCCCTTTTCTTTCTTTTCCTCTCATAAGAGTATTTAAAGACTCTGATGGCAAAACAAACTTACCATTCATGCTTTCGTCAGCTGCCTTTGATGCAATCAGTTGAAAATGTTTAAAATTCCCAGTATTCAGCATGTTATTCTACTGCCCCATGGAAGCACAAACATACATAGTCCTTCAGAGACTATAATATGAAAAAAAAAAACAAAAAAAAAACAAAAAACAAAAAACATTTTTTAATAATAGCTTTGTGAGGAAATCTGATTTTATCACAAAAACCTCCTAGCCATGTCACCTGCAAAAACTGAATAAAAGCCATGTCCAGATATGCTGTCAACCTCAGGATGAACTCTACTTCCCAAATAAAATGTATTTCAGGATTTAGCATCAACACTTGCCTTAACTAAAACACACAGCAAAGACAAAGAGACAACCGATGACAAATCTAGTCTCACTTCTTGTTTGCTACCTACTGTTTATTCGTTTGTTTTTGCCTGTGGAAGATGTCTTCACTAACTCAGGCTCTCTCTTCTGTTTGTAGGCTTTATAGCATTTTCTACATATCCTGAGCTGGCTGAAAGGATAAAAGTGTTCTTTGCTCTTGGCCCAGTAACCACCTGCTCGCATGCTACAAGCCCTCTGATGAAGATAGCACATCTTCCTCCAGCACTGCTCAGGGTATGTCTTTTTTCCTCCTCAGAGGCTCAATGTCCATCTTACCCTTCTAGGGTTCCTCAACCCGAGCTAAAGTGCTTCCAAAGGGGTGAGATGCTTGGGATGAACAAAGTGCTGTTGAAAAATCTCTTCTGAAACTCTGGGGGGGAGCACTGGAGAACAGGAAGATGGGGCTTGCAGCAGCAGGTTCCAGTGAAGCAGGAGACTTGTGAAACTGTCTTGTCATAGGACTCTTGCTGTTAACTAACATCATGCTGGCCTTGTGCAGGAGGAACTAAAACAGAGCTGGAATAACAGCCATGATGATCTCAGACTTCAGAAATGAGTGAGCACTGAGGTCACTACACTAGAAATGGAAGGATGGTTTCCTCCAGGACTGAAGACAGTAATATGAGTCAGGAAGGACCTGTGGTGCACTAGGGGAAGAAGATGTTTTAAGGTGTACTGGGAGGGCAAGCTGTTTCAGAACTCTCTGACTGTAGTGTTAAGAGGCAAGAATATTAGCAACAGTTTCCTGCATAAAATGCTCCTCTAACAAGAAAAAAAAAAAAAAAAAAAAAAATATTGCACTTTTCCCTTTCCTCAGTTAACACTTGGCTAGAAAGGAACCATGCACCAGATTGGATTTATGAAAGGACCTGTGACGGAGTTCTGTACAAACATGGATAAGTTTTGTGGCCAAGTACTCTGTTATATAGCTGGGGGCAACATACAAAATCTGAACACGGTAAGTACGTGCAACAACACCTAGTCAAAGTAAAACTAAAGCCATTTTGGAAACTGCATTTTGCACTCCATCGTTAACTAGTAATTGTCACAAATGTAAATGTACATAAAACACAACAGTTCTCAGCAGGCTGAGGGAATGCAGGACATTGTGTGAACAGTACCAAATAGGACTAGACCTAATGATGGGACCAAAAACCAGGCAGAAAGGACTGAATTCAGTCTGGAGCTATACTGCATATGTCTCTATCTGTGTCCTCTTTTAGAGCCAATCTGACCAGATTTTGGTCATACACAGATGCTCTTCAAAAAGAGACAGTGGATGATGGAGTCAGATTTCAGTGTTCTTCCTCAGCACACAGACACCACGGTCTTCTGAACCCTGGAATAATTAAAAGACAGGAAAAGCTCCACTTCTCTTCCCATATTTTAGACTGCTTGCATTAGAACATGGTCCCAAAGAACTACCCTAAGGAGCACATCCCATTTTTGCTGTCCTCAGAACCAAGCCCAACAGTTCAGTCCACAACACAGAGGGCTACAGAAATGCCTTGCCTGTGCCTGAGGAGTGCAGCACAATGGGATTCACAAGGGCTAGTAAGGGGGACAGGACGGACAGGAGAGTTGGCCCTATACTTGCCAACATATGGATCCTGTAGTCTTAATTCCCCTCTACAGAGGCCAAAGTATGCAGAAGCTGGCCTGTGCAATGCTTATTATTAAAATCTCTCGAAAGACTAAGGCCCATTTTTCTCCATCTGTGACGACTTATAAAAGCACATATGGTAAAGCAATGAGACTCAAAGGTTCAATGCAAAAGCAGTTAAAGGCATAACAGCCTTTTTGAACAACAGAGTTAAACCTTTTAGGATCTTTCTTGACTTGTGTTAAGTCACCAACCAACTTCTCAGGGCAAGATAACAAGCCTGAGGAGGAACCTGAGGGGATGGACTTAGAACATCTCCTCAAGAGAACTATAAAAATGCAGGCAGAAGAAAAGGCAGTCTGTGTTTTGTAAGCTGGCTTCTTTAGCACCAGGAGAAAAGTGAAGACAAAAGCAAATCTTCAAAGACTTATGTCTGTGAAGGGGTTAATGTAAGGTGAGGATTCTACTTAGAAAGGACAGGAACGTTTTTTTCTGCCACTAAGGAACCACATGATTCCACAGTGTCACTGTCTTCATGAACAGATGCGCTTTCATGAGAAAGCTCTGCATGCAGATGTGTACCATTAACCAGCTATTCCTAAGTCTGCCTATAAGTCTTCTGTTTGATATTGATATGACTATTATATTGATTTGAGTATCCTATTAAAACTGGGCTTTAACACAGCAGCAATATGTTACTCAGGTTCTTCACAGCTTTACTCTGTCACAACAGTGAATCCCTACCTTTGTAACACTTCTGCTTTCTCTCCAGAGTCGAACAGATGCTTTGGTAGCACATTCTCCAGCCGGGACATCAGTACAGAACATCATTCACTGGCATCAGGTATAACTGTGTACTGACATAAGCAGACTCGTACTACTGCTTTTTATGCAACTGACAGCCTACAGGGAAGTCCACAGGTGCTGGTTCTGGGAAATTACCCAACACGTCTTCTCGCACAGTGCCGTAAGCAGCTGCCACCAAGGAAGCACTGCTTCCCATCGCTCACCAGACCATTACCCACATTGTCCCTTTCATATCAGACCTTTCTGCATGTTAGGGTCTAGTGGCTTCCAGCCTTCAGTTCCATTTGTGAAGGCAATTGCCTCGAAAGCTGCAGAGAAGCACAGTCGAGGCACTTGGAAGGCACAGTAGGAAGACGCTGAAACTTGAGCAGCCAGGGGATGAGCCAGAACAAAATGATCCAGGATAAAGCTTTTCTCCCAGAAGGTTAATTGCAGCCTGGATCACCTCCCAAAGCCAGTTAACCACACAAGTGCTTCTGCTGGCACAATGGAAAAGTGGGGAACTACTTTATAATGCTCCAGTACATGACAAGCAAAATTTGTTCCCAACAGCCAGGTTTTTAGAAAACCCTCTTAGCTACTCATGCCAGTGTCCATCTCCTGGATTCCAATTCTTTAAAGGTGGGCTTCTACTTATACACGGGCAGATCTGAGCTCTTTTCTGCTTGTCCTCTGAATCAGACCAGGGCAAAAAAGCTCCAGAGCAGAAGCACATCACTGCATGCCTCCAAGGTAACTCACACGCTGAGTCAGGATCCACCTGCATATATCTTCTAGACAGATCCCCCGTTTCTACAGACATGATGGTGTAAAATATCTGTGTGCATCCTCTGACAAAAATTCCTGACAGTAGACCACTCGGGATACATCCACCCAGAGCCAGGAAATGAGGACCAAACCATTGACAGTCAGTGGCTTTGCAGCCTATTTTGTCAACCTCTAACAAAGTCAAGTGGCTAGAAAGTAAACACAGATACTATAGAAGAAAACAGCAAAACCAATGATATACCAAGTATATTTCTAGCACATTCCCAACTACTTAAGCCTTGAAGTCAAGATTTTCTAAATCACAAAATCCAAGTGGGATACTGGCATTCTCTCACCATGTATTACACAGTCACTTAAAAATGAAATTACATGTCAGGTTTGTGGAAAAATAAAATAAAATAACAATAAAAACACAACAGATATGTATACACTTCTTCACTCCTCAGTCCTACAGGGCATATGGCATGTCTTCTAGACAAGAGAAGCTCAAAAGGCCATGTGTCTAATGTCCCTCCTCAAAACTGCTGTCAGAGCACAACTTACATATAGCCAAATTCTCTAACAATTACAGGGGCACTGGAAATGTGACCACTACTGTCAGCAGATCAGACACTGCTGACACACAAAACAACAAGCTGTGGGAGGAGAAATCATAAGCTACACTAGATAGCCACTAAGAGCCCTGACAGGTACTAGACAGCCTGGCCCTCCTGCCAAGGTGAAAACTGAGCACAACTCCGCATCACAAACGGGAACACCACCTTAGTTAACTTGGTCAAACAGCACTTTAAAAACAAAACATAACAAGGGGGATAGTTGAGGATCAGGAGAGAACATTAGCAAGGGCAAAAGCAATAAAGCCTCTCACCCTATAACCCATCCTCAGTACCTGTGGAAATCTGAAACTGGAGGAAGGGGTGGGAGGAAGCCACAAGCCACCATCTGAGCCTTGGGTCAATCACAGGGAAGAAAATATCTCCTGCACTCTGCTCTGTCTCTTAACAATACACTTTCATTTTATCTGTCCTTGTTAAAATATTCACAGATATCAGAGGCAGGCCAATTCCAGGCTTATGACTATGGCTCGAAGGAAAACATGAAGAAATACAACCAGGTAAGGCAATATGGTTGTCACATGCAGGTAAAGCAATATTGTTAAGTAACAAGTCACAATAAGTCACAAACAAAACAACTAAGACCAACTGTTGCCCCAGCAAAAGTTAAAGTACCCATGCTAAGTATGCACACGAATAAGCTCCACAGTCCTTCCATGATAAACAGAAACATTGCTCTTTCCTTATGACCACCTCTGAACAGCACGAACAGGTGTCAAACTCCAGGACAATTTCTTGCCTTGCATTTCAGAAATGTTTAGAAATAGGATGGATCGTTCCCTTCCAGAGTAGGTGGGGACCAGGGCTAGGGACATAAACATAACTGAGAGGCAGCTTGACCCTTGCTGTTTTCCTGGAGCAAGTGCAGAAGGGAAACAGAGAGATGTCTGCACAGTATCCTTTCTTTAAACACAGCTTCTGATTAACAGCATGCACTAAGGTCTCCTCCCTTCCTTGCAGCCTACTCCTCCTGCATACAACATAGAGAGGATAAGCACACCCATTGCTGTTTGGAGTGGAGGACAAGACAAATTTGCAGGTCCAAAAGACATTGCAAAGCTACTTTCTCAGATTACTAATCTCTGTTACCATAAGCACTTTCCTGAGTGGGGACATCTTGATTTTATCTGGGGTCTTGATGCGACTGAGAGAATGTATCAGAAAATCATTGAACTAATAATAAAATACCTTTGAAACCACATGTAGAGTGTTGATTCATTTAGTGTAAACTTCCAAAAATTTTATTTGGTGATAAGGGTGATGCCTAGGGAAAAGAGAAACACACAGACATGCAAAATGAATACCACTTTAGGTGTTCACATGTACTTGTTTGTTTCTTGCTTTCCACAAAGTTTGAGGTTTTACATTATGTTATTGTGACCATCATCTTCCTAAGAAGGTTAATGTGTATGTGAATGAAAATTGAAAACACAAATATATTTGGGCCTACTTTTCAGAAATCACTTAATTTAGACAGCTTTTATTTGTACAAGACTGATTTTCTTGTGTATCTTATGTATCCCACAGCACCATTATCCCATGAAGACACAAAAATGGGATTTGCTCATCTGTCTGTTAAAGGACAACTCACCTTTGTTTAAATTAAATAATTTATCCACTTGCCAGAGAGCTTAGCTTTTTTTTTTCTCTTTTTCCCCTCTTCATGTTTACCAACATTGTCATGACCAACAAGATTATTTTCACTCATAAGAGTCTGAGGAGACAATCAATGACTTCCAAATACCAAGGAAAGCAACCTCAGAAAAACTGTGTCAGCCTTTTCTTTTTGGACTCATCCCAGTTTTCTCCTGCCTTCTATGATCACACATCACCCAAGGCTTTGTTCATACACTCTAAACACCCCAAAAAAAAAGACCACAGGTGGCAGCTTAAGAATGAGGAGATGCAGATGCATCAGGCAAGCTGCACTCCAAGCAATACAGCTTCCTCCCCATATAGTATTCTTGACACTGTCAATTGAGTTGCTGAAAGCACTCTGGGCTTTCAGCTTTAACTTCTACATAATACTATGTCTTGATCATTCTGTGTTCACAAAATTTCTTCAGTATAGGAAAACAGTCAAAAGTTTTCCCTTCCAGCCCAAAGAGATAGCAGCTAAATCCATACTAAATCCATGCTATCCAAACAAGTGCCTCATATCTACTGACCTACAAGTTGATCTGGTAAATACTGTCCCCAGGCTATACCCAAAATGGTATAGCCACTATATATATTATATATAGCTATAGGCTCAGACAGGGTAGTTTATTTCCCAGGTGTTTCTGTGTGCGGCCTTGACCCCATATTGCTCAATCAAGACCCTCTGCAGCTGGAATCAGTATCCAATAGGACAAGTACACTGAAAAATACACCGGCTTTCTGCAACACAGAAAACACATGCTTACTTGCCCATACACCTAGTCTAGAAGCCTTAGCAGTGTTGATCATGGCACTTATTTTCTAAACTTATGACATCTTACAGAAAATGGTCAAAACTGCCAATAAAAACAAAGATCCATTAGACCAAGGAAGAAAGATACAGCAGTGTTTGAAAGAAGAGATTCCGCTTTACTAGTGCGTTATTAAATCGCAAAGTGCCAGGCCACATTTACAAATCATTTACGACTGCTGGTTTTCTACTGCCTTCATATATGCAAGAGAAGAAACATGAATTTATTATTATTGTTTTGGTATGTGCATCCTCTGCTGTGCGCACCACTTTTAAAAACATACTATCCTGTCTAGTCCCCTGGGAATGACCCATCTGGCTCCTATCATCAGCATTTCAATTATTGATTTATTTTCTATTAGTAAACTGTTTATATTGGAAAGGTAGTCAGTCTAGACACTTGCTTCTCTTCTGAGACTAACATATTTTCATTGTTATTTATTAATGTATTAAAGCAACCTGGGAACTGGCTTTGTTTGTGGACTTCAACAACTTAATCTCTTCTTGCTCTTTCTTATCTGAGAAAAGAGAAGATAAACCTTCCCTCACAGCAACAAGGTGTGTGAAATTTGTAGCAGAGATGGAAGGAGGTAGAACAGAGAGATCTGTTTGACAAGTCATTTCCATTGTTGGAAAAGAAATACTAAGAGGAAGGGTGCCAGACCTTGTATAAGCTGCTGTGGTATACTGTTCAGTTGTCAAGCATATCCCCTAAAGAACCAGTAACACACACTAAAGGATATTTTATTACTCCATCAGCTGCCAATCCATCATGTGCAATGTTTAGGTTTACAGAAGTCTTACCATTGACTTGCTTGTCTGTGCAAGTCAAGCAGTAAAACTGGGAGAGCAGATGGGAAGGGCAATATTTTGACCACTATTGTAATCATTCACAGCTTAGTAGAAGCAAATGAACTCCTTTCAGCCCACACAGCCTTGGGGGTACTGACAAGTCGCATAAAAAACAGTCAAAGTCTGCAGCAAAGAACAGGCCGATTTGGACCAAAACTCTATCAAGTACCAGACCGCAGTCCTCTGCAGGACTCCTGCAGTTGTGGGAGGTGGATTGCCAGATGGGGTAATTTTCTGCATGTTCAAGAGTCCTTGATAGCACCCCATCCAGCACTAGGAAGTTTTCCTTAGCATGCTTTCAATGTTGCTGAACTGTAATCTTCTCGCAATATCTAAAGGAGTCTCCCCATTCTGAAAGAAACAAATGAAATACATTGTAATATGATAAATACCAACATACCAGGTCTAATACTACTCTTGCTAAAGTCGGGGACAGAGTCCTTGTCCCCACTTAGGTAGTGATAGCCAATCCACTGTTTCCTGGAGCTGATGTCCAAAGACACTGCAGACCTGACTTCAAGATCTATACAGGCAGAAGTTCGCTCATCTCAGCTGAGCAGTACAGGTATTCCCAGGTCAATATCTCTTGGGACAATGTTTGAGCTTCTCTGAGGACAGCAGCAGCTTGACTTAGCTCCTTTCAGAAGAATGGTGCTCAACAAAGCACCTAGGAGGGCTCTTAATACTTCCCTGCAACCTGCATCTTAGGAACAAATGTATCACAGCTATGAGTTAGGCAGAGGTATTCTACAGACAGCTAAGAGATCTGCCAATCCTCTAAACATCTAGGCAGTTTTGAATGGAAGAAATCTGACAGTGAAGAATGTGGACTTTAAAGTTGATCTTGCCAATGAAGGCAAAGGGGCAAATATTGTATTATACCCCCACAGCAAACAAGTCTGATGCCAAGAAGCTGTGCACCTTTTGTTGTCTTTTTTTTGTCTTGTTTTGTTTTTTTAACTGCTGTACACCAACCAAGGCCTACAACGTAATTATTCACCCTCTTGATAAGGAAATACAGTTATTAACTCCACTGTCTTACCTGATTCTTTATAGAGGCATCTGCATTAGCTTCAAGAAGCAGAGGAATGACTGCCTGGTTTTTCATTTCACAAGCATAGTGAAGGGCTGTGCTACCAGACTGAAGGGAAACAGTAGCAGAAGAATTTTAGTTTTATCACTTCTTTAGTAGATCTTTGTTAATTCTATCAATTTTACTCTATGCCTTATAATTTTTCCCCTAATAATTAGATGCATAAAAAACATATCTCATTTCCCAATGCACAACACAGTAAAATACATTCTCATAAGAGCAACAGGAAAATAAAAAATCGTTCCTCTCCTCAGATGTAGTTGCTAAAACAAATCTGATTATCAGGAAGCCAATAGTTCTTTACTTATTTCAAAGGATTCCATAATCTTTTGCTCAACAACTATGTCTTAAGTTTGAGAAAACAGTATTGCTTAAGTGTTTTATAATTTGATTGCTGGTGAAATTGTGGTTTCTCCTTTTCTACCTTAGAGGAGAGGAGCTCTTTGCCACACCCAAGGAGACTAGTCAACACAGACATTACACGTGGTAGATCAATGCACTCTGAAAACCAAGAAAAGACACACGGTCTAGCACTGGGACATGACCTTTGCCCATGTATCTACTCCAGTCCAAGAACTCATAAATGGTGATAAACCCAGATCCTTATATTACTAGAATCTTTGTAGGATCAGGTATTTAATACATCAGTATTTTGACCCAGCTGGCCTGGATTCTCTTCTAAGAGACTTTGGTCAGAAAGGGACTGACAAAGTTAAAACAAACAAACAAACAAACAAACAAACAAAAAACAGAAAATCTTTCCCTCCAGGGGTACATATCACAGCAGAGAAGAAGCTGATAGTCAATTATAATAGTCTAAAGTAAAAAGTAAAAGTGCACATCTAACAACATCACATTGTTTTTTAGATGCTGTGTTTGTAACAACTGTTGTTCTGGCTCTAAAGCTAAGAAAATAATAAGCTTGATCAGAAAGCTGCACTGAGCTGTCAGCGGAGAATTAGCTGTGTACATTACAAAACTCCTGCCAAAGTGTCAATGTGAAACACTGAATCTTCCTTTTACATCAAAATCAGTTCAGTCCCTGGTCCTACTCTGGAAGCAGTATTTTATAGCCAGAAGACTCTGAAGTTTGCTTTTAGTAACATTTTATGCATAAGAGCCAAATTTACATTTGTATAATCCCACTTACAAAGTCTGTAGCATTAACATCAGCTCCAGCCCTAAGCAACATCTTGATCAGGTTTTCATTCTGCTTAGTTTTTGAGATCTGTTTGGTGCAAGGAAAAGAATAACACAGTGAGACAGTTCATCTGCGTACATAATTAAGTAGATGTTGGCAGATACTGTTTTTCCTTAAAAAATAATAACAATAATAAAAATGTCTGGCTTCTGCAAATGCCAAACTGATGCAGTGATACAATTCTGCCCCTTCAACAGTTACACTCAGCAAAAACACTGCTTCTTCCATTGTTCTCCATCAGTTCTTGTTTCAAAGAGAGCATTCTGTAAGCATTCCTGGCCTAAAATATCACCATAAGAAAGGTTATAAGGGGAAATGTAACGATATCGGGGCTTTTCTGCTTTCCTCCAGACTCACCATGAGAAGATATCCAATAAGCAAAACTGGCATGAGTATTATGATGAGCACATAGTCAAGGAAGGTAAATCGTTTTCTCACAGCATAATGCAGACAAGTGCGGTCCTTCTAAATACAAAATAACTCTGATTAGTATCAGATTCACTGATCTGATTATATTTGTTTAATACTGACAATACTCGATCCTTTTATATTTCACAATCTTTTTTTTTTTTTCCCCCCAGGTTATCTACTATAAATAGTTCTCTGATTTTCAAGCAGAAACTGACACATGCATTTTGCTTCCTTCAAGTGGTAGCACATTTAACTCATAAAGACCCATGAAAACTGGACTCCACATGAAAGAAGGATGTGGGATCCAAAGGATTCCAAAAGTACATCTGCAAACTTGGCTGCAGAGGGAAAAACAGAAGAGTGTAAAACTGTAGCCCTACCTAGCAGGTTAAATCATCAGGAAGAGTCCCCACAGCTCATTTTTACAGAGGTTCGGTTACTGAAGCAAAGACTTATAAGAGCTCGATGTCACATAGAGATACACACAGAGGAAATAGCAAGATCCCTAGCAGACTCTCAGAACAGTTTCAAAATCTTTGAGTATTGCATGTACCAGAGCTAGTAAAGGGCAGAGCTGTTGACTTGGGTGTTAAAGAACACTCATGTTAAACACCCTACAGTTCCTCAAACTGGAGTCTTACAAACTAGGTTATGGTGTTACATCATCGCCCAAAATGGACATGCTGTAAGAAATATGGACAGGCTGTCCTTCAGACCTTCCTTTTTACTAGGGTGAATAAAAAAAAAAATAAAAAAAAAAAAACAAAAAAAACAAAAAAAAAAAAAAAACAGAGGAACAGAAAGAACAGAAATAAGCTGGAGTGCAGGACAAATGTGAATTGCTGCAGGCAGAATATACTGGGTATGCCATGCAGTATTACCTAAACTGGGATCATGAACATAGAAAGAATATTAGGTTGGCAATGTTTATTGTATCCTGTGTGCAATGGCAAGTCAGGAGATAAAAAGAAACATAAAGGTTTATTGAATTACAATTTGGGGGTTAGACATGCCTCAGCTGGAAAAAAAAGTAAGGTTTGGAAGTACTGGCAATGTTCCCACACATGTACTCCAAGAGTCTTAAAGAGCAGTCAGTGCAAAGGGTGAGTCTGTGGCCACTTACCTTGTTTCTGAGGTTGACATCAGCATTTCTTTTTAGAAGATAACTAACTATTCTGTTGTTTCCCTGTTTGCATGCACAAATTAAAGGGGTATCTCCACCAAAGCTGTCCTGGATATTCACGTAATTGCTGTTTTTATCCAAAAGGAGCTGAACTTCATTGAAATCATTATTATACGCTGCCTGGCAAATGGGCTGAAAAGAGAAGATAATATTCATCAACTGACATGATTCACTAAGACATTTGTACTGCCCATCCTGGCTTTTACTTGCACATGCTACGAAACTGCCCAGCATTTCTGACAGAGGTTGTAATTCTAGGTGACTTCCAGAAGATGGTGGTAAGAGATGACACAGCGAACGAAGCTGAGAATAACAGGAATGCTATGAGTTTCTAGTATCCTAACACAGCCCAACAGTGGGATGTCTGGCAGACTGGTAACATTTGAAGTTCTCCATTCAAAAGGAAGAGTTTTCTTTCTTTTCTTTCTTCTTCTGTGCTGGGGTTCTTCATCATTTTCCAAGATAGGACATTTCTAAATATCACCAGCAGTGTTTCCTTCTCATCTTCCCTTTGTCACAGTCTAAATATGCTACAAGACCTAGCCCTGAACACTGAGCCACTTCCCCACCCCCTCCAGTTGTTAGCTTAATTTTTCTCACATTGAAAAACATTCACCTTATTTATATTTTCAAACAGGTCTTTTCTTTAAATATTACCTACAGTTTTTCTTTCTTATCCTTTATCATTGTATTCATGGATTTATTATTTATAATTCGTTATTTATTTATTAATTTATTATTTTAATAATATTTTGATTCAATAATATATTTGATAATACATTTATTTATTAATTTATTATTTATTTATTATTTCTTATCCTTTATCACAGTCTAAACAAACAAAGAGCACTGAAGCAACTACAGAGTTCTGACAACGTAATGTACAGACAGTAGATTCCATGTTAAGCCCTAGAAAACACATTTCATGTCTACAGAAAAGCAAGGAGACTGTAAGTCAGGAAGCCCTCACCCAGATTTCCACAGTGTTAGAAGCCTGTCTCAGTAGTGGTGCAGCTAAACAACCAGCTTCTGATGTTATGGTTACTCTATTACTGTTAGCTGTCCATCATGCATAAGAGGGAAAAAAACTCACAAGATGCATACCCAGAGCAGCTGTGAGGCAGTATCAGAAGAATCCAAGATTCACAACTTGGACTGAGACTGACTCAGCTGTGGAGAAGTGCAGGACTATGACAGCAGAAGTCTCAAATAGCTGTTGCCCTTGCCCGGAAGGGTATAACAGCCAGGAGAACCACCACAGTTACCTTGTTAAAGATGCACTGCCAACTGGAGGACAGATATAAGTCTATGGCCTCTCTTTAGGCACATGAGATACTAAGGCCAGTGCTCCCAGAGAGAGAGAAGAAAAGAAAAAGAAAAACAAACAAACAAACAAACAACAGCAACAACAACAAAAACTGAGGAAAATATCAGTGGGAACTGAGCTCACAGTTTCTGGAGAGGTTTGCAGTCCATGGCTCTCCCCTACACCACATTACTTGTCAGCTCCCAGTGACCTGAGCACCCCAGAGAGCTCAGCAGAGGCCTAGCCCTGCTCCTTGGTGTTGCAGAGGAGACATGGCTTTCCACGCAGTACAAACAAGAGCTCCAGGTCTGAAAGGCAGGGAGCAGGACCAACAATTTGAGCTCAGGTAAAGACGAAGTGAGCACCTCTTTGAATGGTCTCACAGCAAAGCCCCTCACCTCTGCTCACACCCTCCTGCAGCACCACCTACACTGACACAAGCTGCACACCACAACCTAGCAGCATGAATCTGCACAAAACATACGATAAAAGGGCCAGAGAACACAGAATCCCAACACCAAACTCATCCCACCCTCACCAGGGGTGCCCTTTCCCTGCTGCAGGATCAGGGCTAAACAAGAACTGCCTCACACCCTCCATGGACAGAGCACACAGCTCTGCCCGACTGAAGAGAACAAAGAGCAGGCACTGGGGACCGTGCTGTGTGGGAGGTGAAAGAAGGGGGACCTGGCAGCTCTTCAAAACCTGGCTGTGTGGATACAAGGCTGACAGCAAGCTCACTCAGCTTGGGAGCAGCCACCAAGGGGCACTCAAGGACACTGGCATCTCCAGAGAGCTTTCAGTGCTCTGCAGGAAGAACCAGCCACAGACACAATGCTGTGCAAGAGCCTATCTGTATGGTTATTATGAAATCTGGGGTTGAGGATTACACATGGTAATGACTGATGGTCACCGAAGTCAGGTGTTCAAAGAAAAGCTGAATATGGACTTTTAAGCAAAAGCTCTATAGCTAGATCAGAATCTCTCATTATACAAACACATTTTACGAGCCCTTTAGAAGAGGATTACATTGTTCAGTATCTGAGGCTACAGGAAAGGTGAGAAGTAGTCATAGGACAGACAAGGATTTTAATGTTTAAAATCACTCAGTACAAGATCACCAGATAAGGGGTGAAAGTAAAAAACATTAGATGTCAGATAGAAGGACAATGCCTCTACGGAATTGTTTATTTATAGAATCAATTATGGGTCATATGTCTGAAATCAGGACCTGGTAGTTTGCTCAGATTCAGATGAATTGCCACATGTGAATTTCCTAGTTTGTTTTTGGAGCTTCTTGTATTTTCCTCTGCTTAGATTTGCTGAGGTAGTGGTAAGCTACCAGATATTCAGCAAATTCTACCAAACATGACATAAAAGTGTGAGGCAAAGCACTAAGGACAAAGCATTCAGCCACTAGAGAAGAAGCTAAAGGTAAAGCTGGTCTTGCAACTGGGACAATAATTTCAGGTGATAATTGCCTTCAAGAACTACAAGGAATTGCCAAAGTTACATCAGACGCCAGCTGTTTAGACAAAAATGGAGTCACTTCATAACATCCAAATATTCTGAATCAATTCACAGTCTTCCTGTGTGCTAAAATTCATGCAGAAGCATGCTACGAACTTAACAGGAAAGTCTAAATCATATTCGGGATGCTGAGGAATGTACTATCATCCCTTCCATACTTCTCAGCAAATAAAACTTGGACTTTCTTATTTGCACTTGTGTAGATTTTTATCAGGTGTAAATGATTTGCTTTTACCAAGCAAATTTCCTCTCACTCAAAAAAAAATTAAAGGAAGGATACCAAACCATATGAAATTATTAATTAATAAGCATGGAAGATAGAGACAGCATTTGAACATTCTCTAAACACCACTTTAATTCAGCTAGATGACTGGTTTATTGTACAGTACTATCTCAGAGTAGTAGAACTGGAAAGAGGAAACAAATACTTTCAGAATAAGACTCAATCTACTCAGCCTATCAGCATATGAATGCACAGATTCAAGCTTTCTATAATACTGAAAGAGGAGAAGATGTTTAATTTCACTGAATAGCCTTTTAAAAATAAAAGGGTGGCTTTCGGCATCAAAATGTAACCTTTTAAAGGAGCAGCTATCTGATGTTATCTCCAGAAAGATAAACAGCAGTAAAACTCACTGTATTCACAACCAAAAAGAACTGAAACTTTCGTTTCTTTCCAAGTCTACAAATGGAAAGGTTATAAAACAACTAGTAAGTCTAGGTAGCACCTACGCTGAAATCCAGAGTTGTGCTAAATGGACAATAGTCTGAGGATAAACCCATAAAGAGATAATTTTATTATTTTTTTTAAACCACATTCCTAAAGCAATCCTGGGGCCGGGGGGTTTCCTTAGATACTACCTTTATTATTTGTATTCAACATAAGACGAAGAGTCTGCTTGCAGTCCTTAATTACACAGTGCTCAGAATCTCTCTGATATTAATGCAGAACAGCAAAAAAATGTTGAACAAACACATACTTTCTTTGTGAAGTCACAACAGTTACACTGGTTATTGCACTTTCTTTGCTCCTACAAACAGTACTTTTACAATTTGTAATAGCCAAAGCACAGCATTTCCAAAGGAAAAGAACTTCCATGGTTTTAAGCCTGTGTATGTGAGGACGTGAAAGGAAAAAAAAACAAAAAAAAACAAACAAAAAAAAAAAAAAAAAAAAAAAACAAACCACAGGACTACTGTATATCCACAGCTCCAATAGCTTCAGTTACTGTGCAGAAAATGGTCACGTACCTCTGAATAGAGTATTCCCATGCCTATTCTTCACTGCTTGAGTTCTTTCTTGTTCACCAGCCCAACAAGTTAACCTCACTTGAAATGCTCTTGAGCTCGTTTAATTCTGGTTAATATTTAACTTAAAACATAGCTATCTCACTTTCTTAAGCTACATTTCCTTTAAGTGCTTTCTACGTGGTAGCATGAAACAATTGTCTTCAGAAACCCAACCCAGTGAGGTAAACGTGAGAACAGCAGTTTACGGGAGACTGACAGAACAAGTTACAACAGAGAGAAGCATTTTCCTTTGTTATTTTTGCAATAACAGCCTCTGGTTGCCTAAAAAGGAAGGCAGCAGAACAGACTAGGGGGGTTGGGGAAAGAAAAAGAGAAGAAAATTTCACTAGTGAAAAAAGGGAAAAAAAAAAAAAAAGTAAGAAAACTAAACTTGGAAACAAGTAACTGAGAACAGTAGCTAGTTTGCCAGTCAGTCGACTTCCCACTTACATACAACTCAAACTCTCTGCAAGAACACGTCAGATGTCTACCAGGAAAGATCCCACACCTTTGATGAGAGTTCCAGGTGTAATTAGCTTCAGTCTCTTATTAAACGCACCAGCCCATTTCATCACCATCTGCTCACTCATTTCTTCCTAGCCCAGCCCAAACAATGAACATGACTCATGTTTAGGCTGCTCATTTTACACATTAAATGCTGTAGAGCTTACTTGGGAAGAGATTTATTCTCAATGCCTCCATTCTGCTTGAGTGTTCATGGTTCTAAGAACAAGATGATGAACATTTCTGTATTATGCTTAGCCTTTCTGAGCAGGATATGTGTATTTTCAGTGTTTAAGACACTCCAAAATCCCTTTTCCCTTTATACTTGGAACCCACTACATGTCCTCTATTTCAAAGTTTTAAAACAAATGCGTGCAACTGCCCATCTTAAAGCCAATCCATCTGCGTTACATCTGAGAACTTTTATTACCATACAATTTTCAAACTTATTCTCCAGAGAGGTGGGTAGACATTTAAAACTACTTATCCTTCTCTGTTTAAAGTTGGATAGCTCCACCGACTAGTGGCAGTTTGCTGGCACCAGTTCTAACCATTTCACTGGCTCCTTACTGGAAGAAAATTAGGTTGGATTGGAACAGAAACACACGGTACACCTAACTGCAACAAACCTCACTGGTATTCTCCCAATGAATTGATCAGAGTAGTAACACCTCAGAAGTAAAAGGTATTCACAGAATCACAGAATCACAGAACTGTAGGGGTTGGAAGGGACCTCAAAAGATCATCAGGTCCAAACCCCCTGCCAAAGCATGTTCCTCAGAGCAGGCTGCCCAGGTAGGCGTCCAGACAGGCCTTGAATATCTCTAGAGAAGACTCTACAACCTCCCTGAGCAGCCGGTTCCAATGCTCCATCACTACAAGAAGGACATCGAGGTGCTTGAGCGGGTCCAAAGAAGGGCGACGAAGCTGGTGAGGGGCCTGGAGAACAAGTCCTGTGAGGAGCGGCTGAAGGAGCTGGGCTTGTTCAGCCTAGAGAAGAGGAGGCTCAGGGGTGACCTTATTGCTCTGTATAAGTACATTAAAGGAGGCTGTAGCGAGGTGGGGGTTGGCCTGTTCTCCCATGTGCCTGGTGACAGGACGAGGGGGAATGGGCTAAAGTTACGCCAGGGGAGTTTTAGGTTAGATGTTAGGAAGAATTTCTTTACTGAAAGGGTTGTTAGGCACTGGAACGGGCTGCCCAGGGAGGTGGTGGAGTCACCATCCCTGGAAGTCTTCAAAAGACGTTTAGATGTAGAACTTAGGGATATGGTTTAGTGGGTACTGTTAGTGTTAGGTTAGAGGTTGGACTCGATGATCTTGAGGTCTCTTCCAACCTAGAGATTCTGTGTGATTCTGTGATCACCCTCACCCTGAAGAAGTTCTTTCTCATGTCAGTGCAGAACTTCCTGTGCTCTAACTTGCAGCCATTGCCCCTTGTCCTATCCCCACAAACCACTGAGAAGAGGTTGGCTACATCCTTCTGTCCCCCACCCCTCAGGTATTTATATATACTGAGGAGATCCCCTCTCAGTCTTCTCTTCTCTAGGCTGAACAGACCCAGGTCTCTCAGCCTTTCTTCATAGGGAAGATGCTCCAGGCCCCATATCGTCTTTGTGGCCCTCATTCCTTGTCAGTATTTTGTCATGTCCAGATCCTAAGGAATGGGCATTCTCCAACATCAGCTGGCAAGGTTGCTGGAATTTATAAATGCTTATAAAGGCTTCCCTACTTGGAGCAACCTTAGTAAATTACTTAATTCTCTCTTAACACCAATATACAAATGTATGGTATTAAGGTGGTTTTGGCTGGGACAGAATTAATTTTCTTTATAGTAGTTTCATGGTGCTGAGATTTGGATTTATGATGAAAATGGGGTTGACAATACACCAATGTTTGAGCTATTGCTTGGCAGTGCTTACACAGCCTCGAAGCCTTTTCTGTTTGTCACGCTGCCCTACCAGCAAGCAGTCTGGGGGTGTACAAGAAGCTGGGAGGGGGTACAGCCAGGCAACTGGCCCCAAATGACCAAAGGGATATTCTATGCCATAAAACATCACATCAAGCAATTATAGCTAGGAAAAATAAGGAGGAGTGTTGGGGGACTTTTGGAGTTACAGCTTTTGGCTTCCCAAGTAAACACTACATGTGATGGAGCCCTGCTTTCCTGGAAATGGTTAAACATCTGCCTGCCAGTGGGAAGCAGTGAATAAACTCCTTTTTTTTTTTTTTTTTTATGAGCTTCCCAACTCTTACTCTTCTGATTCTCTCCACAGTTCCCCTTTGCTGTCTACCAGAGATAACCCACAACAAAAGGAAAATAATTTTTTAAAGAAAAAAATAAAAAACCTGTCTTCAAATAGCACAGAGATAGATAGCTTCAGGCATCACCTTTCCCTAGACAGTGTAAATTACCATTTAATCCAGTGTCACATCTCTGGCCCTCTTATAAATTATTGAAGTGACCGTTGCGGTCAGAGTTTTAGCTGGAAAAGAGATAAGCAGCCCAACTGCGATGAGATCTGAACTCCCAACTGAGATGAGATACGAGTTATGGAAATTCGTGTAGTCACAGGTTCAATTCTGCTAGATGTATATCCTTACTGTTATTTAACATGATTATAAATGAAGATTCAAATCCTGACTGTTTTAATCTTTTTGTTGTTGTTGTTGAATAAGTTGTTTTTTTCTGCAAAAGATGCCAAGACTGGGTGGATGGGTGAACTGGGAGCTATTTAGTCTGTGTACTTCCTGAAAGAATTTACAGTACTTGAAAAGTTTTCTGTGAGCCAGAATCGAACTAGGAATTTATCAGAAGGGCCTTCACCTGAGAAACGGTAAGGGAAACTTAGTGGGAACTACTGAATCTTGTGATGCTTGCACATGTGTGTCTACAGCTGAGATGTGATGGGTTTCTTTGGGGTGACTCAAGGTGACTGGTGACTTCCTAGCCTTACATCCCAATGCTCATACGGTTGCTACTGGGGTACCGCTGTTACAGTCCATCCTGTGCCTAAGACAGTTGCTCCAACAACTCAGCTACCCTCAGGAATGTTCCCAGTGCACAATTGATCTGTTCTATCTCCTTCCCAGTTTCCAAATGCATGCCTTGAACTCCCAAAGACTGTTGGAAATTACCATAAGCAAATGGGGAGAAAGCAAACAGAGAAAGTAAAAAAGCAAAATTGTTATCTGGACATACAGTAAATGCAGAAAAGCTTTAGGCTCCATCATAAGCTCTTTCTGCTCCCTTCTTGTACCAAACACCTGTCTCTGCACTTATTTCGCATTTCTTTTGGTCATATTAAGAAAAATGGCTATCGTCTCTCACATGTTCTCACATCCCCTTACTTGAGGAAAAGGATGACTTTTGGTTTGGAATTTATTCACTGCACACTTGGTTTTAAACATGTGCTGGACCTAAAAGTGGTGAGACTGATATGTAGGCTGGGATAATTAGTTCCAGAAAATCCATTTCTTCAGACTTTGTCTAGTTTTAAGAAAGTTCTGTCCCAGGGCTGAAACTGTTGATTGACTATACCTGCAGAGTACAGTCCATTTGAAAATCTCCCCAACAACAGCAGGTGCTACAAAACAGGACACAGACATGTGCACACTTCACAATTTCATTCTGAGGACAGAATACAGGAGCCAGAGCTACTGAATTTCCATCTTTCCCTTTTGCATCACTCTTAGGATTCATCACTCATAAAGGCTGATCCTGGCCTGCCTGAGCTACTGACCTCCATAACCAGTTCTTTGGCAGTATTGCACAACGTGAAACACAACGGCCCCTAAAAATGAGTGGAGCTTTACATCTGCACAAACCTGCAGATGCACAAATATTTGCAGCATCAGTGTTATCCCATATGGTATCTCTTCATCTAAATTATCCAAGTAGGATATTGACTGGGCGATGCCTCAGCAGAGCGATGCATATGATAAACAACTAGTTTCTTTCCCATACATGCCTACTCAAACAACAGGTAATCATCTGGCAAATGTAGGAAGAAAATTTATGAGAGCCATGAGGGAAGAGGAATGGAGTTCAAAGATTAAGGGAAGAACACATACAAACCATTTCCTTAAATGAACTCTACCTTTGTATTTTATAGTGTTTGCTTGATCTTTCTAGGGAATCTGCTTTGGCAGGGGGTTTGGACCGGTGATTTCTCAAGGTCCCTTCCAACCTCTACAATTCTGTGATTCTCAGAATGAATGCCTGAGAAAACTAAGAATCATCCCTAACAGCCACCATGCTTTTGCCAGACTTTGTAGAAATATATTCTTCAGTCTGGTGGCTTAACATGAAAAACATCAACATGGTATGTACAGCTCTTACCAGCTCTATCAAGAACTTAAGCTGCTGCTCCCCAAACCTACCTTCAATCCTATAGTATGAATCCTCAAATTCTGTTAATCCACATCACACTGCAGGGAACAGCCCCCAGTACCAGCCAGCAATATCTGCTGGTTGCCCCATCACTGGCAGGGCATCACTGCCTTGCTCCTCAGAAGAGCTCTTGGCATCATCCCTTCAATGCAGAACTGCACCACCACAACCCTGCAGGCTGCCCTCTGCCAGACCTCACCTAGGGCCCTGTCTCCTGGTTCGTACTCTGACTGCTGGTCTCATCAGAGATCCTCTATATGATGGCACACCATGGAAAAGGAAATGAAAGTCCTGTTTGCTTCATGTTTCTAGCAGCTCTTTGCAAGGAAGAAAGGAACACAGGCATTCCCCTTGCCCTCCCTCCCCAAGCCTGCAGACCATCATAGATGTGCTTAGAGGCACAGGATAACTAGACATTTGACAGACATTGGGGGTTAAGACTTTTATGTACTTCATGCTATGTTCAGCTGTAGGCCAGACTACCTGAACCTCAAAGTGTTGCTCCAGTGTTTTCAAAACTGAATAAAAACTATCTCGGTTAAGTGGTTTCTCTGGGTAAAGACAACATCACATGTCCTAGGAGATTTCTGTATATCTTTTAGGCTTTGTGTTTCCTATGCTTTTTTAATATGCATTACTTTCATTGTCCCTTTCCTATGTCTCGTCTTTTTCCAAACTAAAAATAAGGGACAGTACGCAGGTTCACCTATCTTTTGCACTTCGTCTGATCCCTAGTATCTATCAATATCAGAAATTACATAAACTTTGTACACCCCATATGTTGGTATGTGGTGGAACTAGGTAAAATGTAGATTATTGCAGCCTGAACTAAAAAAGTAGCATGGTGTTAGCTCAGACTTTAGCAGAGCACTCATCTATGTCTCTCATTGAGCAGAGATGTCAGAGTTACCAATCTGTAAGATCTTTCATCGAGCAATCACTTTTTTGGCCATTCCACAGACTGCTCACTACTTCATAAAGTAGAATTGTTTCTACAGTTTCTCTAGGTTCTGTTTACTAACAAAGATTTGCTTCACTCTGTTTCCCCACATGAGGCAGAAGATTATTAGCACCCACATTCCAGAGAACCTGCTGCACAGGCATCACTTTCCTGTGGTGTTCTTCTAAAAGCTCATCTGTCCATAATAAACCACAAGTCCTTCTGAAGATACTTAATAGTTAATTTGCTGAAGAGACTGGTGCTCATGCAGGAGGATTCTATTTTGTTTGTAGCATACCTGCCTAAGGACACAGAACATGTCCTTCTGGCCATGGTCACAAAGCCAATTTCAGTGAGGACTGAGCCCCTGCACTGACTATAATTAATTCAGTGGTCAGCAATGTTTACACGGAGTTCATGCAAATTGTTTGGAAGAAACAAGAAATGTTGTTAGCATCCTGTCTAAGGAGAAGTTTATATGATGTTTTGAAACTTAATTCAAAACTTGAGAGTCCCTACTGGAACAGGCTCATTCAGAGCAAACTGGTCTTTCTGTGTTGTGGTATTCACCAACCAACAGATTTAGGGATATATGTGTAATGCCAAGTATATTCCTTTTAAATTAGCTCTATTTTCATTCTAAGATTACCTAACAAAAAAGAATTGTCCCCAGGAAACTTGCAAGTGCAGTTCAGAAAACAAGTGGCAGGTGTGGAACCAAGGACCGTGCCAGCTTCTGTGCAAACCACAGTAGCAGAGACCACATTCGTATGTAGAAAGTATTTGAAAACAGCTGGACTCATCCCCATCTTCATCCCAGAATAACATGATCACTGCCCGAGACGAGCAGTAGTACAAAGCAAGACCTGTAACAGCCTCAGGGAACATGAACCCCCAGGTCCCTGCTAAATAGCCTAACCACAGATTAGGTGCCTCTTAACCTTTCCTGCTCCATGGTGCAATTTGGTCTTTCAGTATGTCACGCAAAGGTGCTATTTATCATAACATATCTCCACTCCTTAAGTACTGCCAAATCAGCACTTAAACGTCCTCGCCTATACATGCAGACAACACACAACACTCTATTGCTGCTCTTAAGTGAATTTTGATTTCCTTTTTTTTGGCATAAGTTTCTGCCAGTGAATCCGTCCACTAGCAGAGACAGACAAGGGACTGCAGCAGAAGACAGTGAAAGGCAGTGAAAGAGAAGACAGAAGACGGTGAGGCAGTGAAAGCAGAGGTAAGTTGCTTGTATGTATGTGTTCATGGTCTCTGTCTCCATTGCCTGTCTCCATAAGATGTGCAGTCTTGATTTCATGCAGTTGCTTGTATGAGCAAACAGCCTGCATCCTCTCTGATCTGTAAGCCTGTTGCTATGCGTCTAAGTGCATGTTTTCCAAACTTGAGTAGAGGAAGAAGTATTTGATCAGCTAAAGCAAAAAAGGAATAACTAACAGTTTCATCTTGCTCTGCTTATGTTTATTTTTTTTCCTGAGACCATCATTGTGGTTGAGTGAAAATGTCAGTATTGAAAGTGTGCATAAATTGGCCATTTTGCACTCAGTCTCAAATGCATTTAAGCTTTCCTCATAAGTTAACCATGAGACTCAGATATCTTCTAATTGTCCTGGTGGCTTTCAGTCCCAATTATAGTTGAATGTGAAAAAAATATTATGACTTTCTCAAGAGTATGTTGATGAACTTCTAGAAGGTTTAAAGCTTATTTTCATTAAATATCAAAAGTTTCCAGAAGTTTGGAATGGCCTTTTTGATGTACCTTTCAAGTGGTCTCTTTCATTACTTTTTTTTGTTGTTGTTTTGTTTTGTTTTTTATTAAATATTTGTTAATTTCAATTTGCCATTTAAATGCTTCCCTTTACCATTGTTTCATAAGATAAAAAGAGTAGATTGTTGATCAAGGTTCCTACAGTCAAGACTTTACCTCTGAAATTAATGAGACAGCGTGTGCCAAGCTTTGTAGTTAATTGGTGTTCTCTATCTGATTTAGAAAGCATTCATCTGGAAGTGCCTTAAAGCACTAAGATGGGTGACAATATAGTACATGGAAAGAAGTATACCTGAAAAGGGGCAACAATTTTGCTACCCTCTTGCCTCATCTGTTAGTAGAAAAACAATGACTTAAGTTAAACTTCTGAGTTTGCTTCCCAAACTACGTTCCACATGCAGACAGACACAAAGGAGCATAATTTACTTCTAATAGAACAGAATAAAACAGTAGAAAGCAGTGAAGAGTGTCTGCTATAAAACTGTGCTACCAGTGCACACAGCTGGGAGGATCTCTCTGTGTTCTTTTGACGGAAGAATGGAAGCATTTGCCTATAAAGTGAGTAGACTAAACTTGGATGCTAATATTAAAATTGAGGATATTTCCCAGCTTTTATTTAACCTGATAGTTCTAGTGATTGAAGGGGACAAAATATTTAATAAATAATTAAAAGAACTGAGAATGCCCTCCCTCATTAAAAAGTTCAGACCGAATGAATCTCTTGGTTATCCCTTCCAGGCTCTCCCAACTCTTAAAAGTTTTCCCTGCGATATGCCAGATAGTACACTGTTTTTACAACCTGTCTGGTGTCTCTATGCTGATCATAAAGGTGGCTACAGCCAAAAAGAACATGTAACAGCTGACTTCTGCCAAGCAGGGCACTAATGAGATAGATGCCACTCTGCAATCTCTATTCAGCAACACTGCCCAGTGACCATAAGTCAACCCCCTCCAAAACACAAGAAAAGGGAGTCTTACCTCTAGGTGGCCAAGACACATATTTACAATAGGAAGACCATATGTGAGAAAGAAAGGAAGAAACTCAAGGCACAAGCTAGCACTAATGTCCTACAAGAACATTCCCTCAGGCCTGTTCCACATCCTCCTGGAGCCCCTGACTCACTCGTGACCCTTGTTACCTGACATTAACTGTAGACAGTCCCTCCTCACACAGGTATGTGTTTCTGTCAGCCCCTTGGGGAGCACCTGGGGCAAGCTCCAAGAGACTCCCCACCTGGGTCTCCCTGTGGAATTCCCCAGCTCTCCCTTCCTACAGCAAACACACGTGCCTCTGCTCTTTCACACAGCCCCGAGATGTGGTGCCTCCTCGTGCTGCTCTGCTCCCAGGGAGCTGCCTTTTCAGCAGGGTTCACAGCACCCTTCACTCTCGGCTCAGAGGGAGGACAGCACATGAAGCACCGCCACCCTGAAGACTTTATGAACGTTGTAAGTTGTGGCACTTTCTCTGCATTTCTTTTAAAGTTTCTCTCACAATACCAGCAGCAGGACTCAGCTTTAGACTGTGGCAGAGCACACACAGCACAGCACAGCCAGCACAACAGGCTTTTTCTGCCTGCATTTAGAATAAGCCCCAACAGATGCATGAACATGTGGCTTATAACTGTGACACCTGCTTGCACAGTCACCTTCCTCAACACGCCCAGATGTTTCAGACTAGTGCACAAAGAAGGGGAGGGTAGGATCCTGGCAAGAGGACAAAGATCCTTCCAACATTTTGATAGGGAGCACCCACGTACAAGAAACGTCGACATCTTATCCAAACAGTCAGAGCTGCCAAAGAGTGACTCCTTTGCAGCGGAAGCAAAGGTTGGCTTCTATTCTCAAGAGAAGCAAAGTCCTCCCCTTTAACAACCCAGTTCCTCAGTATGGTGGCAAGGGAAGTTGAATCCTTTCTTAAAGCAGTAGATTCTCACAACACAGGGTAATCCGGGACCCCTTGTTCTGACTCACCAAAGCTTTCCTCACAGAATTGGCAGGAGTGTAAGAACAGGTGGTACTGTGAGTTTGTAACAGGAGCTCCACCCTACACAGCTTACCTAACCGCACTTTGGCAGGAAAGGACTCATTTGGACCAAAGACTGCATCTTCTGGCACAGTCTAATACTGATACTGCAGCATGTTTACCCTCTAGAAAGATACCACCTGTATCAGCCTTGCAAAACAGGACAAACTATCTCGCTTGCATTTGCTGTGTGAGCTGAAGCAGTCAGCTCACACAGTGAGCTTGGGAGGCAGAACTTGAACACAGTGAAACCTGACTTTTCACGTTCCTCTCCCCAGCCACCAGACTTCAGAGCAAGCAATGGACCTGTCTGCTTTATTTTCAGACATGCAGGTCTAGTGAGGAGGATGTAGGCTTTCTGGCTTTGTAACACACAAAACGCCAAGCACAGCCAATGTTACCTGCCTGCCTCCCCCTGTGCATCTGCTTCATGCAGTGCTGAGGGACGGGACCCTGCTGAAACACAGTTTCTGCTCTGGCTGGGTGTGACCCAAGAGCTGACTGAATGCAATGCTGCACTCAGGCAAGCAGCTTAGTTACCCAGTACAGGTCTGCTCTGTCTCACACGTCATCAAAAACCTGACCACTACCACCTATGCAGCTCTAAAGCAGGCTTTTGATGCATCTTTTTACAAGACCTGTAATATTTGTTCTCAGCCCTAAGCCTCGTTACATATTATGGTCCCTGCAGCCACAGCCCTTGCACTACTGCCCGGGAACAGCCAACGTCCACACCATTCAGCTTTTTTACACTCCAAAACGGGATGCTTCATACAAGCTGTTTAACTACATCAACCTGCAGCTCCAAAAGCACAATGATGCATTCAGGAGAGGTGGTGGGAAGCACTGGTATGGACAAGGAAATCTACTCCTCGAGCAGTCCTAATACACGACAGCACATTCAAACAAGCTCCAGAGTTGAGGAACATTCTCATTTCCTGCACAGGTGATCTTTGTCATCTCACCATTCTTATGAGCCTGAGTAGTGCTCAGGTACCACTGCCACAGCAATTACTACCCAGCCAAAACCTAAACAATAGTAGTGTATGTCTGGAATGCTCCAAGTATAATTAGATGCTTCTACCCAGGCAAACTTTGAGAGATACAGCATTAAACTGCGTACACAAACCACATCAATCAAAGACAGGTCAGCTTCTCTCACTGTTGTTGGCATCCTCCAGCCTCCCCTTCATGGCTGCCTCACCATATATATCTGTTCATCCCCAAGAGAAACACGGCCAGAAAGCTGTGCGGTCCTGCAGGAATCTCTGTAGGGCCCCTTCCTACTAGTGTAACACAGGGAAATAGAGAATAGTCCAGCAGCATGGAATCGTGTTCATCTTCCTGGCGTGTTCTTGGCTAGCTGCACATCCTTGGACAGAAGCAGCCTCTGGACACTTTTTCCATCAACCTCTACACTGTAAGTGTGTGTTAACAAACTTTCCTTTGGCTTCCCACAGAGCGAAATGATCAGATATTACGGATACCCCTGTGAGGAGTATGAAGTTACCACGAAGGATGGATATATACTTGGTGTTTTCAGAATTCCCAGTGGGAGGAACATGCAAAATACAGGTGTGACACGGGTATAGGACAAAAGGAAGGTCTGAGATCCGAATCCTACGTGGGTCCCCCACCTTTCAACTTTGCACATGTAATGGCATGTTCCACAGCTTTCCATCTCAGAAAAAGCACCTAGTCAGGAGCACGGTCTGAATTCTGAATCTATCAGAAGACCACAAATTTAGTGTCTGTGTTCAGACTTCAAACTTCTGTGACTTTTTTTTCCATAATTCCCCTTCTTGTCTTTCACTTTTGGTACAACTGTTGGCAATATCTTTGTTGACAATAACTCTCTGAGTTGACATTCAAATAGACATTCCCTGCCTCATGAAGGACAGTCAACCTAAAGTCAAGAAGGTGATTGATTTTTCTGTATCCATCTATTGGGTAGAAATCACGTCATTGGTTGGGAAGAAATAGTTTTTCAAATTTTCTTAGTAGAATGACAATTTGTTCCTGGAATTCAAAGGTCATAAATGCTGGACAGTGCTGCTCCATTTCCTGCTCTTCCATTGTCATCTTAATATGCTATTTTGTCTTTAATTTTTTGTGTGTAGAAATCAAGGGATCTGTAGATTGGTTTCTCTGTGAAAATGGATGTTGGCACTGACCACTTGAATATGTTCTTTTTTAGCTAGTCCTGACATGAAATAAGACAGCTTGCATGGAACCAAATCCTCCACACATCTTACCCCAAAACCCATGGCCAGCATCCATCAGTTTCTTGAAGAAGGAATGTTAAAAAAAACTTATATAAAATCATACTCTGCAACTCAATTTTAACTACACATTACTTCTTGCTATAACATAAGAAAATGCTCTTCTGTTTCAGGGAAAAAGCCAGCAGTCTTGCTACACCATGGTACTTTTGCAGATTGCACTTACTGGTTATCCAACCTGCCCAGAAACAGCCTAGGCTTCATCCTTGCAGATGTCGGCTATGATGTCTGGTTGGGAAACAGCCGAGGAAACACCTGGTCTTCAAAACACAAGACCCTTAAGCCCTGCCAGAAGGAGTTCTGGCAGTTCAGGTACTCTGTGGAGAAAGAATATCTGAAGACAGCAATTTTCAGGGGACTAACAAGTTTGGGCAATTAGTATTGGTAGACCCTTTCCCCTTCAGGCAACTGGTTTTCATGTAATCTGACTTCAAGTGGGACATACAACTTCTAAGGGGACCAGACCAATTCTTTGTGGATGCAGCCACAACAGGCTTGTAAGGGAGGTCAGGGGAAGGATTTGGCTGGTTGGTCTGCACAGGCCTTTCTGGAATCAGGACACAAAGAAGCAAAGCTGGAAGTAAACAGGTCACCCACCATCTTTGTACATATGCAGGGCTGGTTTATTTTGGGGAAAACATTTCCAAAACTGGGAAGAGGCATCTTTAACCTGGTGGTCTCTTGCTAGACATCATTCTTCCAAGTATGGACAGGAGAGGACAATGCACAGCTGAGTCTAGAAATCTGATCTATCGCACCTGACACTAACTGACAGAGAAATGAATTTTGTTACCCCTGCTAGTGAAAGGACTCAAATCCACATCCTGGACTGGCACCTCCTCAGCAGAAAGTCCAAGGCATCAGGCAGCTTGTCAGTACAGTTGTGTCCTTCTGTCCCCTTCCCCAGCTCACAGAAAAGAACCCAGATAAAGTGTGCATCCTCATCTTTGAACGGGTCCGGCTTGGTGTTATGAAGAAAACTGACATTCAGTAACTCACGCTGTGATAAAGTACATGCCCCTCTGTCAGCTTTTTGTGTTTCTCCTTTTTAGCTTCCATGAGATAGGTATATACGATCTCCCAGCTGAGCTGGACTTCATCATGAATAAAACTGGACAGAAGGATGTATATTATGTTGGTCACTCAGAGGGTTCAACTGCAGGTAATGTTAGGATGCCTGAGTATGAAATAGTTAATGTCACTACCTGACTGGAATCTCTCTCTCTGTCAACTACCTTCTTCTCTCATAGAAATTTATTAAAGGGAGAAGTACTTTTAACTTGACACTTGAAAAAGGGGGGGGGGGGGGGGGGAGGGGGGAGAAGAGGGGAGGGATTTTTTTCTATGAGCTGTTGTATCTGAAACAAGCAAGTAACAGAGGATCCAGAAACACGTTTAACTTCTGAAAGGATTACTGACACATAAAAGCTAGTATTTACCAGGTACAGTTTTCTAAGTATCCTTTTTTATTATACTCTTGCCATTTATTGTTATTTTTTCAGAGTCTTCTAGCAATGGGATATTTTTCTTAAAGTTTCAGCAACAAGGAGCTTTTATTAATCTAAATTCTTAAAATGTATACCTTATGGACTACAATAATCCTCAATGGATTAGACCCAATAATCCTCATGGATTAGATGTAAATACAAAAAGCAACAATCCATAAAACAGTTCTAAGGACAGGAGACCAAAACAAACAAACAAACAAACAAAAAGAACACAACAACAAATTAAATGTCTCATGACCAAACACCAGACTTACTATTTAAAACGTAGTTAATGTACAACTATAACTCAAAACATTATTGTTCTAAAACAAATTACCAGGCACTAGAAATTAGAAATTAGAAAAGAAATACCAATGCTCAAAACTTCATTGTTATTAGCTCCTCTGTAACATCAACACACTTATGGTCTTTGAATGTTGTTAGTGTTTATTGTTTATGCATAGGATCCATGAAGAGATACTGAGTTTTATGCTATTGTGTGTCATTGCCATTGCATAAAAATAAACCTCAAAAACTGAGGAGGAATTTGGTTGGGGGGGGGGAGAGGGGTGGAGTTGTATTTGGCCATTTTATTAGACCATTATTTTCCTTTCCTCTCATAAGAGCATTCTAAGTTTTTGGAACAGAATAAATCACTCAGACCAAGATATCATCATCCTTGTCCACAGGTACCTCTGTTTTAGGCAACCAGCTAAGATTGTCACCAAATCCATCAGTGGAAAAATTTGGACACATTCAGAAAACAAGATAGGATGTACCTTTTTTGTTTTCCTTTCCTTCCTTTCTTCCTTCCGCCCTCATAGGGTTACTTTTCTGTGCATTCACTTTCACCTGAGTTTACACTTTGTTGCAAGTCAAAAACTCTGCTCTTAGCCTCCCAGCCTTCAGGTATTTATTGCATTACTGCATGCCATCATCAACATACAGAGACTTTTAGAGACTACAAGCTGAAAAATTCATTATGGTATTAGAGTTTGGGGAACTTTAGCAGGAATCTGAATTCAGAAAATCTGATTGATGTGTCATCTCCCAAAAACCGGCCTAACAAAAAATTGTCAATTCTGAGAAAATCAATATTTGGACATCCTCTAATGAAGATGTATCCATGGAATGAACTCTTTCCCCCAAATAAAGTTTCAAGGATCAAACACTTTCCTTAGGTCTGCAGCACAGAAGAGGACAACAGACAATGGGTTGTTATTATAGTGTCATTTTTTATTTGCCACCTACTGCTTTTTATATATTTGGTATGTGGAAGATCTCTTCACTAACTTTATTTGTGTCTCCTGTGTTTGCAGGCTTTGTAGCATTTTCTACATATCCTGAGTTGGCTCAAAGGGTTAAAGTGTTCTTTGCTTTGGGACCAGTAGCCACAATCACATATGCTACGAGTCCTTTCGTAAAGTTTGCACGTCTTCCTCAGCCACTGATCAGGGTATGTCATTCCTTCTGAAAGACCTAAATGCCTGCCTTGTCTCTACTGGATTCACTCAGGCTGAACTGAGTTTTAAGGGGGTGATGAGTTAAGAATGAATTTAGGGCATCAGAGCATTGATAGTGCTGGTAGACTTTCCACAAAGATAAATTACAAAGCTTGACACAACATCTCTTTGGAAGTTCGTTAGGGAAGCCAGCACACTTGCACAATTACTTGTTGAAATCAAATATTTTTGAAGGAAGCTCACAAATGCCATAAATAAAAGGTATCTACATAATCTACTAATCTGAGCCTTAAGCGTTAGTAGAGAACTACAAATAAAGTATTCCACAACTTAAATTCATTAGACATACCGTTGCTTTATGCTCATGAAATATTTCTTTGTAAAATTATAAAGGAAATTTAAAGGGTTATATCTGTTTGACACCATCATTTGCAAATTTAATAGAATGTTCTGGGAATGGTAGAAACCCTGTATGCTGTAGTTATATGCCAAACTGCAGAAGCTCATGCTCTTTCTGCCCAAGCTGTACCCAGTATGTGACTATAGAGTGCCCACTTCTACACCCTTTCATTTGTCTTCTCCCCCTTTGCTTAGTATCAATATTCAGATTACAGTTTTGTGCACCTGCTTGGAAAAAGGACTGGGGCAAAGAGGGTCTCCCTATACTCTACAGCCATGACTGCAGCCAACTGCCCTTTCTCATTGAAGCCTGTGCACTAAAAACAGATGGATATCAACCTCCAAGACTCATATCCAATAATAAGAGGCAGGAATAATGTTCTGTGTGCTCTGGGGGAAAATGCACTTTAAAGGATAATGGAATGGCAACGGGTTTCAACCATCTTAGTTAAGAGGCTATGCTGTTGGAGAAAGGGAGAAACAATTCCCTGCGTGTTGCTCCTGCAACAAGAAAAAGAAAAAAATTGCACTTTTTTGCCCCTCAGTTACTTCTTGGCTGCAAAGGAGTTCTTCACCAGAACGAACTGACAAAAGGGCCTACAACACTGCTATGCGCAACTCTGGGAAAACTTTGTGCCAGAATCTTCTGCTTCATAGCTGGGGGCAGTATACAAAATCTGAACACGGTAAGCAAGTCCAAGAACACCTTTATACAAGTAAAACTAAAGTAATTTTGAAGAAAAATGTTTTTTCTGCCATATGTCAATTGCGGGGATATATAGAAATGCGTTGGGGTTTTCAAATAATGCCAGCTAGGGTCTCAGCTGAAGACGAAATCAGCCACCTGACATTCAGATCACACAAGGAAGAAAGACTGAATTCAGTCTGGTTTCATCTTGCAATGATGTACCTCAGTGTTGCCTGTTCTGGGACTAAGCCAAAGAAATATTGGCCAGATACCAAAGCTCTCTAAAATGAAGAAATGGATGATGGAGAAAGATCTTTTGATTTTGCAAAATTATGATTTTTCTTCCTAAATAGGATGACAACCAGATCTTCTGAACATAGGAGACTGTTTATTTTTGGTCCCTACATGTCAAAACATTTCCAGCCAAAACTCAGTCCTGAAAGTTGTTTCTTCACACTTCTCCACTTCTCTCAATGCCAATATATCATTCCTTGACTTTGGCTGCTATCTTTTTTTTCTTTCCTCTTTTTTTTTTTTTTTTTCCAGACCTTCTACATATCTGTTCTCGGTGGCATTTGCACACTCGTTTTTTAACAAGTCTTCCCATAAAAAGCTCACACACATGGAGTCTCATGTTCAAGTCAACAGCCTACTAACAATCTTCCTCTAATGACTGAGCAGAGCATTACTTAAAAGCATCATGCAGACCGTAAAAACTCAGAAAAGATAAAGCCATACATACTCCTTGAATGTAGCTTTGCATATGACTAAGCACTAATGTGGGAAAGACTCTCTTTGTCTTTCAAAACAAAGCATAAAACTCTACGTAATACATCCTACTGTAAAATCACATTGTATGTGAGTTGACCATTAATTTTGTTTAATATTTGAAAAATATCCTACAATATGATCAGGGCTTTAACACAGCAGCTGTATGTTGCTCAGGTCCTTCACAGCTTTATTCTGTTACAGCACTGAATCTCTGCTTTTGTAACACTTCTGCTTTCTCTCCAGAGTCGAACAGATGCATTCGTAGCACATTACCCAGCTGGAACATCAGTACAGAACACTATTCACTGGCATCAGGTATAACTGTGTACTGACATAAGCAGACTCGTACTACTGCTTTTTATGCAACTGACAGCCTACAGGGAAGTCCACAGGCGCTGGTTCTGGGAAATTACCCAACGCGTCTTCTCACACAGTGCCGTAAGCAGCTGCCACCAAGGAAGCACTGCTTCCCATCGCTCACCAGACCATTACCCACATTGTCCCTTTCATATCAGACCTTTCTGCATGTTAGGGTCTAGTGGCTTCCAGCCTTCAGCTCCATTTGTGAAGGCAATTGCCTCGAAAGCTGCAGAGGAGCACTTGAGCACAGTTGAGGCACTTGGCAGGCAGTAGGAAGATAGCGGAAATGTGAACAGCTAGGGGATGAGCCAGAACAAAGTGATCCAGGTTAAAGCTTTTCTCCCAGAAGGTTAATTGCAGCCTGGATCACCTCCCAAAGCCAGTTAACCACACAAGCACTTCTGCTGGCACAACGGGAAAGTGGGGATCCGCCTTTCTTGCTGGAAACTTACGCCACTCTCAGACCTGAGCTTGAATCAGACCAGAGCAAGAGCAGGTCTCAGAAGCTCAGAAGCATGTTACAGCACGTGCTCAACACTACGGCCATTTCTGCCAACACTTGGTATGGTCTTAAGTATGTGCATGCTCCTGCATTCAGCCCTGACTAAAATTTCCACCATCCAGATACTCAGCACACAGATCCAGCAAACAGAGGCAAGGTAAGAGATATCTAGCACATCCTCAATTACTTAAAGACTTGAACTCAATTCACTTAGGAATAACTGAGGAACAATTTCATAATGACTCTCACCTTGCATTAAATAAAAACACTAACAAATCAAACCACTAATCAGGTTTGGAATTTAAAAAACGCACTCACCTTTTCAGTAACTTTTTTTTTTGTAAATCAAAATAGATTCCAGACTACTATTTAGTGGTAGACTATTCACACCCCACCTTCACTAGCTAAACTCTTGTAAGAATTAGAGCCACTGGAAACGTCACCACTACTGTCAGCAGACGAGACACTGCTGACACACAAAACAACAAGCTGTGGGAGGAGAAATCATAAGCTACACTAGATAGCCACTAAGAGCCCTGACAGGTACTAGACAGCCTGGCCCTCCTGCCAAGGTGAAAACTGAGCACAACTCCGCATCACAAACGGGAACACCACCTTAGTTAACTTGGTCAAACAGCACTTTAAAAACAAAACATAACAAGGGGGATAGTTGAGGATCAGGAGAGAACATTAGCAAGGGCAAAGGCAATAAAGCCTCTCATCCTACGACCCATCCTCAGTACCTGTGGAAACCTGAAACTGGAGGAAGGGGTGGGAGGAAGCCACAAGCCACCATCTGAGCCTTGGGTCAATCACAGGGAAGAAAATATCTCCTGCACTCTGCTCTGTCTCTTATCACTAACACTTTCATTTTATCTTTGTTAAAATATTCACAGATAGCACATGCAGACCGATTCCAGGCTTATGACTATGGCTTGAAGGAAAACATGAAGAAATACAACCAGGTAAGGCAATATCATTTTCCTGAGAACTCTTCCTTGGGTCCTGGCAAAACTAAGAACAAAGAACTTCAGCTTTTAGAATCCATGAGCTCCACTGCTACAGAAAGGAGAGAATGCTCTGAGATAACGTTTCACCCAAACCTAATGCTGCTATGTGTAAAAGTCTATTCACAGACAGTTCCTTGCGGGCAGCTAATAGAAGTTCATCTTCCCTTCCCTACTGGTGCAGGGATGTATCTAGTGACATGCTGATTTACCTGCCATTCCCCAAAGGCTCAGAGTCACAGCCTGGCCATAAAAAGAAAAAAAGAGAGAGGAAAGAAATGCATCTCTCACCTTGTTTTTGGAAAGCTTCTTATGAAATAGAAGGGATGCTTCAGAACAGCACAGTGAATACTGCTGTGGGGAACTAATGTACACTGTACAGAAAAAAAAAGGATAAAACAGATAAAAACAGATAAAACTTGGTTACTGCCTAGTCAGCCCTCAGAAATGCTGTTCTCCTCCCGCAACACTGAGAACTTGTCTGACAATTTTTGAGATTTGATCAGATCTGTTGACTTCTGGTAATATTTGTGAGTCAGGGCAGGTTGTTTTACATGTGGCATAGGTGGACAAATATTCCAAAGTATATTTCCATCTATTTTATAGGTGGAAAAATACTCCAGAGATTTCTCAGACACTTTCCATTCATATACGGTCTTTAAATACCAAAGTTTGAATTTCGGACTGGGTGAAGCTCTATTCCCAGTACACTTAATGTTTAGGAAATGGTCAAAAAAATAAAAAAGCAGACTGAGAAATATAATAGAACTGTGTTTAAATAACAGCAGTCAATTTAAAAGCATCTTTTGCTAGGGAAATAAACATTAAGAGGGTTGGCTTACTGTTTTCCTGTAGCTAGTGCAGAAGGGAAACAGAGAGATGTCTGCACATCATCCTTTCTCTAAACACAGCTTCTGATATAACAGCATGGACTAAGGTCTCCTCCCTTTTTTGCAGCCTACTCCTCCTGCATACAACATAGAGAGGATAAGCACACCCATTGCTGTTTGGAGTGGCGGACAAGACAAATTTGCAGGTCCAAAAGACATTGCAAAGCTACTTTCTCAGATTACTAATCTCTCTTACTATAAGCACATTCCTGAGTGGGGACATCTTGATTTCGTCTGGGGCCTTGATGCAACTGAGAGAATGTATCGGAAAATCATTGAACTAATGATAAAATACACTTAAAGCTTCATTCAGGGAGCTCATTCATGCAGTAAACCCCCCTCAGTTTTCTATTTAGCAGCAGAATATAGGCATAAGGACTGGTATTGGGGTTTGTATTTTCTTGCATTGTTTCCTGTGGCATTACAGTATTTTGGTGACTGAAGTCTCTCTGAGGAAGCTGAGGTACGTGGGGATGACCAGTGAATATACAAACATTAGAAGACATGCTTCAGAGGGTGGCTTGCTTTTTTTAAACTGTTACAGGACTGAATTTGCTACAACCAGGCTTTTATTTTCTCTCCCTTGTATATCAATATTACATGTTCCACTTGAGACAGAGGTGATATCACATGAAAACATAAAAATTGGATATATTCATTTCTCTGTTGAAGTATTGCCAATCTTCATTTAAATTAAATCATCTATTGTCTTGATAAAGTCACTGGCCTATTTTTATTTCCTCACCTTATCAAGGCTGAGCCACAAGACCTTCTGCCATAAGACTACCCTGCCATCTAAACATACAGGAGCTGGCTTCAGTGGCACAAATCCCAGGAAACCCAACCTCAGAAAATCTATGCCAGAGAGAAATCACTTAACTGTTGGACAGACACAGATACTCTCTTGTCTTTCATGCCCACACACCAGTGAATAGTTTGTTCACCCCCTGACTACAAAGAGCACAAACATCTTCATATCCATCACTTGGCAGCTGAGGATTAAGGATATGCAGACATACCAGGCAGCCTGCACACCAAGGACTAGAGCACCCACCCCAAGAAACATTCCTGACACTGCCAGTGAAGTCGTTCCAAGTTCTTATAGGTTCTCGGTTCACCACATCAGTGTTTCTGCCCACTCACCTACAAGATAATCCAAAAGGTGAAATATCAAATCTAAGGATTCGTCAGTATGGGCCAAGACAGAGTAATTCGGGTACTGTGGGTGTTCCTGGGTGGAGGCTAAAGCCCAGATTCCTCAATGCAGTTTTTTAGTAAATGAAATCCATTTGATCATAATCTGGGAGACTGACACCAATATATAAGCAAAACATGTTTGTCTCATGCAATATACAAAACATATGCAAAGGAGATGACACAACCTGTTTGGCACCTGTGGTACCACAGGGAAGTGGGATCACAGTTTCTGGAGAGGTTTGCAGTCCACAGCTCAGAGCAGCTACTCTCACCTACACCATATTGCTTGTGACCTGAGCACCCCAGAGCTCAGCAGAGGCCTAGCCCTGCTCCTCAGCGTAGCAGAGGAGACATGGCTTTACACACAGTACAAACAAGAGCTCCAGGTCTGAAAGGCAGAGAGCAGGACCAACAATTTGAGCTCAGGTAAAGAAGTGAACGCCTCTTTAAACGGTCTCTCAGCAAAGCCCCTCGCCTCTCCTCGCACACTCCTGCAGCACCACCTACACTGACACAAGCTGCACACCACAACCTAGCAGCATGAATCTGCACAAAACATACGATAAAAGGGCCAGAGAACACAGAATCCCAACACCAAACTCATCCCACCCTCACCAGGGGTGCCCTTTCCCTGCTGCAGAATCAGGGCTAAACAAGAACTGCCTCACACCCTCCATGGACAGAGCACACAGCTCTGCCCGACTGAAGAGAACAAAGAGCAGGCACTGGGGACCATGCTGTGTGGGAGGTGAAAGAAGGGGGACCTGGCAGCTCTTCAAAACCTGGCTGTGTGGATACAAGGCTGACAGCAAGCTCACTCAGCTTGGGAGCAGCCACCAAGGGGCACTCAAGGACATTGGCATCTCCAGAGAGCTTTCAGTGCTCTGCAGGAAGAACCAGCCACAGACACACCCTGCAAGAGGTCAGAGGGAAGCGTTCAGGTCAGTGAAACACGGCTTAGAAAAGAAAGCAACATGCAGTGTCTTGCAGACTGAAAACCTAAGTGTCATGATGGAGAACTAATGTTCCAACCTAACATCACCTCTGACCCAAATGACGTTTACAAAGGGTTGCCAAATTGTCTCATGGAAGACAAAAACAATTTCCAAATAGTTTGATCGGAACACTTGCCAATATAGTTTCCTGCAACCAGTCATTATCTTCCTACTAGAATAGATCATGAGTGTAATCCTGTAATGGACAGTGTCTGGGCAAAGAAGAACACCCACCCTTTATACCTCCCCTCACAAGACTGTCACCCCTGCAGCACTGCGAGGAGCCCGTGCTCCTCTGCGTCAGGCTGGGCTTAACTCAACAGTCCCCCCAGCACCAAGAAACCACACTGTTATAAATGAAGTCTCAACTCAATTTGAATTTAGTAATATTTATAAAAGGAATATTTATAAAAGGCATAAAAGGCAAGTAAACAGCGCTGGTTGTGTGGGGAGTCTACGCTCCACCAACACACACACAAACATAACATTGCTTTTACATACTAAACCCGAGTACGCCGATACATATGTACAATCGGAAAAGGTAACAAACAATCCCTTAAGTTCCATGACTTAACAGTCTCCATTTTCCATTCCTTTTCTTGATTACAAACAAGTCTCCGTTTTCCATTCCTTTTGAACAATACGTCTTGCTTTAAGTTGTCAAGCAACTCGGCCTTCGGGCCTTATGTATCCCGTTCTTCCCGAATCGAAGACAAGCATATCCATCTCCTTTTCAAGGCCAACAGGGCCTGGGTCACAAGGCACGTCCAGGTCACCTGGGGGCGTAACAGCAAAAGCCTTCGATGGCTGTAGCAGCAGAGGGGCCGATGGCACAGCAGTCGGATCAGTAAAGGAGCCTGCAGCTCCCTCACTGCCTGGCAAACCACACGTGTCTGACTGTGGTCCCACAGGGCTCTTTAAGGCCTCAGAGACTGCTTGCCAGGTGCCGAGCAATCCCGCTGCAACCTTGTCGTTTTTAGTAGCAGAGTCCCACACTTTGACCTCAATTTGGTCCCATATTTCAGGCTCATAAACTGTCTGACTGTTAATAAGGAGAATAAGCTGTAAGGTTACCAGGACAGTCTTTGTTCCTAAGGACGTATGATTCCCCATAATGCGCAGCTGCTTACCAGCGAGGGGCAGTTGTGTGTACGGGGCCAATTCTCTCAGCTTGAGCTTCTTCCCAGCTCCAGTGTGCCTATTTCCAGAGACTTCCTGTACAAGCTTCTCTGAGCGGTTTGCTGAGTTTGGCCGAACCCATATTCATGAGGCAATCAAAGTGCCTGTTCCTGTCCTGGTCTCCGTCCTGCCAGCCTGTTCCTTTTCATTCCTTCTTCCTACTTCTTTATTGATGACATAACTTCATCGTGTTGCCTTCTTTTTTTTTTTGATCTTGAGGGCAGGCTCCCCTCTTACACCCTTCTCTCCAGAGCAGTCCTTTTCAAAACATTTTTTCATTGGTCAAACAACTTTGCATATAACAGCAACAGCAAATACCCAGAACCTTCCATGCCTTAACAGCTGGAGAACAAGCAACCCGAGACTGCATGGAGCCTCCTGAATCACCCTTCTTTGCTCCCTCTAAACTCTTTTACATTCCTGATGGCCTCATCCTTAAGAGTCTAATCTTATCATCAACCACGGGGCTTTCTGACCCCCATGGCCACACTCCCCCATCTCCCCCTTCTTTATTAATATCACCCATTTTCTTGACACGAATTACCACTCCATATATAACACACACCATGGGGCAAACTGAAGACTTTATTTTATAACACCTGATTCCACATTTTGTGAACCACCAGTTAGAAATACGCAAGCAACCAAGGCAAGGCAGAGCAGGCTGGCAGGGTGGGCAGAGAATCTGGCCCCTGACATGCTGCTTGAGCCTCTCTCAGTGCCACTGGGCGCTGCCAGCTCCCTTGCTGCACCACACGTTCGCCTTGTTCCAGCTTCAGCTCCGCAGCCTTGGAGCCCTCCTGCAAGCAGCACGCTGACCACGGCCTCTCCCCTCGGTAACTCCAGCACTGCTCCCGCCCGGCTCGGGGCTCGGCCCCCACAGCCTCCCGACCGAAATGGCGGCGGGCCCTCGGCAGGCGGGGAGGGGACGAGGCCCGGCGAGCCCCGCCGGGGGTGCGGGAGTGGCCGCAGCCCCCTGCCCTCGCCCCCCTCAGCCCCGGCGGCCGTTGGGCTGCAACGGCGGCCCCGCGGCACGGCGGCGCCCACGGCCGCAGGGCAGGCAGGCGGCCCAGCGGCTCTGCCGGCGCTGGCTCCTCCCTTCGCCCCGCTCCGTGACCCGGCTGCGGCTGCGGCAGCGCAGGGCGTTGCGAGCCGCTCCGCTCCGCTCCGCGGGGAGCCCCTCGCCTCGCCCGGCCCCGCTGGAAGCAGCTGCCGCCCTCGCGGTCGGTGCCCACGGCCCGGGTAGCGGTGCCCGCAGGCAGCCCCGGGCCCGGTGGGGCAGGAGCTGCCGCTGCTGCGACCCCCCCCGAGCCTGCGGAGCGGCGCCCAGCGGAGCCGAGAGGTGAGGAGGGAGGCAGGTGAGGTGGGAGGGAAGGATGGGGTGCCGGCACCCCGCTTGTAGGCGTCTGTTCCGAGTGGCTCAGAACATAAAATGAAAGGTTTAAAAAAAAAAAAGGGTGGGGGGTGCGTTGCTTGGCCGTCTGTAACCCTCTCGTGAGGTGTTTCTGCTCGTGTGCTGCGTTTTGTACCCACGGTATCTCCGTAGGACCTAAGTTGCCTCCCCATAGCACAGCAAGCAGCACAAAGTGATGTCTCCAAGGCGCGGATGGATGCACTTTCCCTTTTCAGAAGGGTGAGGCAAGGGGAAGTCCTTCAGAAGGGTTTCAGAAGGGGAAGTCCTTTTGGTTGGGGGTTTCTTTTGTTTAATGTGCATGTGGTTCTGCCTGTGTGTCCGGGAGGTCATGGGCACGCTTCATGCTGAAAAAGAAAGGTGGTGGGGTTACACGGTCTTGGGTGGCTGGTGGCTCCTGGGGCTTCCTTCCTCAGGTTCCAAATTTGGAGGAACTTCTGTCTTCACAACTGGGTTTCTCCTCGTTGTAGGCTGAAGTGGCTGACTGTCCAAGCTGGAGTCACACATTTTTAATAAATTGCTTTGGACCAGCAGGTCCTAGAAAATGGGGTACAAATCCATAATTTCATAAAGTACCCCTAGGAGGAGGCAGTCTAGGTTTGTTGTGGATGTTGCTGAGGCAGTATAGTGAGTTTCGCTGTAACAGCTGGATTTTCTGAAGCCCCAAATGCATTTCTGTCTTGTGTACTGTATATCTGTGTGCTCAGGGTATTAACTGAATCAGAGGCCATTGTGGACCAATCCAGAGATCCCTAGATCATGGCACAGCGTAGAAAGCTTTGTTTGTAAGTGCTATAGTACAGGTGCAAAATTCGTGTTTATGTTTCTTCTGTAATATTTTAAGCGCTTGTAAATAAAATTCCTGCAATTTGCAGTATTATGTTTAAAAACAGGGTTCAGTGTCTTGATCAATGAGAACACTGTGAAGGCATTTCTCATGGTTTCCTTTATGTGTCTAAGTAAGTTCAAGATCAGGCCGTAAGTCACTTCCTGGAAGTTAATCACCATGCTGGGGGAGAGTACAAGGTGAGGGGTGTCACGAAATCTTCAACTGCTGCGGGAGTTGCAAGGTGACTTACACATGAAGACACTGAGCAAATGCAGTATAGTAATAAATGTTTGGTCTCTGTTTGCCTAACTTGTATGCATAGGTTTTGGGTTTGTTTGTTTTTTTTTTCCTTGGTCTTATCTGACTCCTGATATTTTATTTCTATATCAAAGGTTACACATCCAGTTTGTGTGCTGAAACTTAGGTTGCTGACCTGTAATGAAAGTCTTTGTCTACCAAATTTTAATAAACATGTAACATTTTGATTGCCTTGCCATAAAACATATTTTCTGGTCAAAGTTTTCATTATAACTAGAAGAATCGGTCCATGAAAGCAAGTGATCATGCCAACACAGTACAGATCCTGAATGATCTGGTGCCTGAAGGGTCACGGTGGCTTAGTACTCTTGCTGCACAGGCATCCCTCTTATAAAGATCCACCATTTTGAATCATACGTGGATGATGATACCTCGTGTGATGCCGTGAGTCAGGCACCTGCTCAGACATGACCCTTTGCCCACCACTTCCTACTGGTAGTTCTATATGACTGACAGTTCAGCATGCAATGTGTTGAAGTGTGTTAGGGAGGCAGTGGGCTCTCTACATAATCATTGCAGAAAGTGCCTCCATCCTTTAGTGTCTCCAAATCACAGTCAGAAGGCCTTCAGAGATTTCTAGCCCTTTCCATTGATAAGGAACAGAGCTTGGATAGGTTGTAAAGATCATCAGACGCATCCTGAAGGGACAAACAATGAATTTGGAAATTATTTTGGCTCAGAGATAGGCTGTGCCTATCACTGGGATGAACAGCCTGTTGAGCTGCAGGTGTATGAGTTAACTGCACATCACTGTGCTATTAACTTTGAGACCCTGGATAATTGAGCCAAAGTAAAACCAGCTTACAGGGCTGCTCGAGTTACACTCAGTGCCCCTATAAAGCACATGCTTATCATTGCTAATCTTAGCAAACTTACAAAAGAGAAAATAGGTATTGTAAGATATTTTTTTTTACAAGTAGAAAAAAAAAATGGACTAAAGCACATCAAATTCTTCATATAAAGTCAGACATTCCTGTTTTTTTTTTCCATATACTCATAGCATGAGAGATCCTCCAGCTAGGTCAGAGGAGGAGGTCAAAGACTTCATTATGAAATCAACAAACTGTAGTATCTTGTATGTTTCTGTAGTATTTATGTATGTTTCTGCAGCATGATGCTTATGCCTGGTTAGGTGGTTACTTGTGTTAGTTGACTATACTCCTTCCTGTAGGTAATAGCACTATCATTTTTTTTACCTGCACTTTTTTCACTTAACCATTAGTGCACAAAACAATCAGAATCCATTGAAGTAATGCCCCAATTTGTGTTGTTTGTTTTTTTTTTTCTTCTAGATTTGAGGCCACAAGACAGGCATCATTCTTTACAGATAATTTAAAAGACATGAGGTGAACTGTGAATTTGTGTCAAAAATATCTGCTAAACTTAATTCTCCCTTTTTTTGTTACCTATGTTATGAGCCATAACAAATAAGGCAGGATAGGAATTTGTCATCCAGTAGAAACAGAAATTGATCGTTGCAGCTGGTTACTTGCCTTATTAACAAGTGTCCTAATTAGAGGTTATGGAATGTCAAACTGTTACAGAATTAAGTAGCAAATACTGTCAAACTGTTGTCTTTTATAGGAAGAACAGGAAGACTTCTAAACCTTCCTGAGGCTCTGTCTCTGAGAGAGGTAGGGCTACAGGCAGGAAATCTGTGAAACCTGAGAATTTGCAAGTAATCGTGCTTTCTCTCTTTCTTGGAAATCTCTGAAGTGTTGCAGACCTCTGTGCTGATCTTAGCCTCTCATTTGTTTCCCTTGGCAACACAGCTTCTTGTCTTCATGATGGAAGTTAGTTTTATCCATGATGATATGTGTTGCAGGTATCTTGTTTCAGTATGTCAGCTGAACCATCAAAGAACAAATCATATAATAATAGGCATTTCTTTTGTTTCTTCCCTCTTCTGGCTTAATATGCCCAGGTACACTAACTTTTATGGGGGACTGTTGTGGATTTCCTAAAGGAAGAATAGAGCACTGTTTCTCTATGCAATGTCTAAAATATCCTTTTAATGGGTTATTGGAGAGATGCTGTCCTGTGTTGCATAAGTATATTTCAGTCACTGCCTAAAAATTCTACTGATCTGTAAATCCAGTTGTTCTGGTGATACTTTATCAGTTACATCAAAATTGCTTTTCTGCTGAAACTGAATGGTGTTACCAAAAAGGGAGAGGGAGAAATTGTGTTTCGTTTTGACAGAAGAAACCACGAGACAAAGAACCATCTGAGTTCACAGGCCACTGGTTCACAGGTGCATGTTTTGGTGTTCAGAACTTCCGGTCTGTTTTTCCGGACATTCCCTTAAAAGCAGCTAGTAATTGGTGTAGACAGAGCATATTAATAAATCAGGTAGCAAGCCATCATTATCACATACAGCATAAGTGCACAGGGTTACATAACAGTAGCACAGACATAGCAGATCTTGACTTCAAAACAGTCTGTGTAAAAAGGAATGAGAAAATAGATGTGGGTCAGAGTCCTTTGTACTCTGAAGTGATGGGAAATGTCTGTGGGTTCCGCAGTCATAGTCTTTGTAGTGGTGGTGCTTCTCCCCAAAGTGATTAATTCAGTTTCGTAGTCAACTTACTGATCCCCTAAGTTTAAAACATGCATCAGCACAACCCTCCCATCTCAGTCACTGACCTTCAGCAGTTAACCTCCGTGGGTTGGATCAGTGTCCTGCCAGCTGAATAGGTAAGTGCCAGGTGTTAGGGAGAAACTGAAAGAAAATGATATTAAATTAAGATCATGGCAAAGTGTAAGAGGTCTGAGTGGTGGAATAAACTGTCAGTTTTGAGTTACTGCTTGAGGTGGCAAGTGAGGTTTTCTTTATGTCTGCTTCCTTTTTGTGGAAGGGGAAATAATGAGATGGACTTTATTACCCATGGGTAAAGATAAGAGACTTCGCACATGCATTTGTGTTGTATGATTTTCTTCCGTACCAGGAACAGAAAGCGTAGATGAGCAAACAGTTCTTTCATGTGTCATGTTGGGTATTATTTGCTTGTTGTAGTGGTTTATCAGATTCTCAGCAGACCTGATAGCAATCTAATTTTATTGAAGTGGTTTCTTAATGCAGTAATATTTGTATCTGTTCCAAAGGGAAAACTGTCCCTAGAAAACAGCCAATGGTATGGAAGTAGCTACATTCACAAACTGCAGTCAACCAAATGTTTGCTGAGCAACTTTAAAAGTCTTCAAAGAATTGTTCTCACTTTTTTAGCTGTTGAAAAACACATTCTTGTAATTCATCTTGTTTAGATGAAAATAAAGCTCAATTTTGTGATGTAAGATTGAGCAATGAGTGGTGTAACCATACAGGGAACATTTGGGTTTGTCAGATCAGTGCATGGAAGATCTCTGCACATGATTTCTCCCTCTCAGTGCCGAAGGGGGTAAAGATGCTACTGCTTGTACAACACCAACAGTGAGACCTCCAGAGAGACCTTTAGGCAGCATCTGGGGAGGTGTGTGGGACTGGTCCTTCACAGGAGGAGAAAACAAGGATATAACCATAACCATGACCCACAACCAGGAGAAAGCATTGTATAGCTCAGCAGGTGCCTGTAGGAGCTAGTGAAGCCTAGGAGGAGATCTTGTCAATGCTCTTTAAACATAGCCACAGGGCCGAGAGGCAGTGTTAAATTATGAACCGTTACTGAGACAGGCTTTTCTAGTGCCAAGACTGGTAGCTCCTACCATGAAGAGCAACTTCTCCATTGAATGATGTGGGGTTGTCAGCAAATGGTTCCTTGTGGTGCTTCTCTCTGAAAGGCCCTTCTGTTGTTTTGTGTTAGTTGCGGGATTTTTTTTTTTTTCTCTGCAAAAGGGAATGATCTTGCCATGACATTCAGTGCTTTGTTGTTGTGGTGTGTAGTTTTTTTTTTTGTTGTTTTTGTTTTTTTGTTTTTGTTTTTTTTTTCCAGAAGAGGCTACTTACTATAGTAGCTGAATCACTTGTTGTAATGGGGAACTGTCGTTTCAAAAAACATGCTGACAGATAAACATGCTGTTTCTTTTTGGAGAGAACCAACAGAAGGCAGTTTGCTGTTTAAGCTGTTTTTAGCATATTTTATATCAAACCTGTGTGTGTGTAAATGATTATGTTCTGTACCAATATGCCTGGCATTTCAAAAAGGGCTTGAATGAGATAGGTGCCGGTATTTCACTAAAGACAGTTTACATCCACTTCAAAACACACAAGTATAGGTATCTGCATGACTTGTTGGCATGAAACAGTCATTTATCTTCATGTAGCAATGACTGGATGTGCTCTATTTCGGGTTTGCTGAGACAATTGAATTCTATTATTGGCAGTTAAAAGGTGTTTTTCCACTTGCTAATTTGACTATTTTAGTGAGGACGGGCCTCTGTTGTTTGAGACATCTTTATTCTATAGACATCACACCTGATAGTGTAGTAAAACAGACTATTACTGTTTTAGCTTCTTATTGCAGTATTAAAGTAACCTTTTTCTTTTTTTATCATAGAAAGAATGTAGAGCAGTGCTCTCAGGAGTAGCTTATAAAAAGTGAAACTGTGCCATGTTTTAGATCTTTTACCAGCAAATATTTCTAGACCCTAATCACAATGAACTGAAGTCAATGGTTTCTATGGGCATCACATCTGGGCTCTAATTCCACCAAAATAGCAAACAAAGGATGGATATTTCTAAAATAATTTACTACTAAAATATGCAAAGAATAAAGTCACTGTTATTTTTTAACAGAATCATAGCCAGTGCATTAAAAAGTGCCGTGGAAAATTTTACCAGTGATCTGTTTAATGCAGCTTTTTAGTAAGACCAGCATTCTAACTATTGACAAGTGCTGCTGGAGTAGTGAAATCAGCGTGTTATGACTAAGCAAGACCCTTGAAATTGAAAAAGTATGTTACAAGGGGGGAAAGTGGAAACTAATGATTAAACTGATACATTGTTAGGTCAGGCTGTTACTTATTTATAAATCTATAAAGCTCATTCAATATCTAAAAAACTCCTGTGAAGACAGAAGAAAGAAAAGCGGCCTCAAGGCCGCAGCAAGGAGGGGAAACCCATCCTGGTGCTTCTGCGGCCCAAGGGTCTCAGGGCTGCTGTCACCCCAAGCCCCACACCGGGCCGTGCCTTCCCCAGCAGGCCCCGTCAGAGCCTGGCCGTGCGGCCTGGCTGTGCTTGCAGGTTGCACGTGGCCGGGTTGTGCTCCCGGGGCGTTTCGGAGCCTGCCCAGCTCTGAGCGGAGGTGGTACACACTCCTTCTGCCCAGACTGTGAGCTGGTCCCACACAGGCATCACAAGCACAAGCTGTGGGGCTTTGTTAGCTTGGTACTGCACCTATGCTAATTGGCCCTGCTGTGTAGCCCTGCGTACCGCCTTTTGCTATCACAGGGCACGCTTCTGTAGCTTCCAGAATCAGCTGAGACTGAGCACAGGCAAAGGGGCTCCTGTTTGTCCACGTCCACCCACACTGACAGTTACAAACATGCCAGTGCAGCATCCTGTGAGGGTGTTGGAGAATTTGTGGTGAATTATGGTGTTGTACCTCTCAGAAAACCCATGAGCATGTGTTCATCTTCTCATTACCACCTCTGTCTCATTAGCTTATTCTTGACTTTTGATGATCTTGAAATACTGTATGTAGTTTGATGTGCTGTTTGCTTAAATATGCAGTACTTCCTGATAAAATTGCTGTCTTTCATTCTCCTTTCACTTGGTACCATGCTTGTTAGCCTGAACAGAAAGAATGATTTTAATGCCATTTAAAACACTGTTCTTGCTTTGCTCTGTTTCCTGTGGCTGAAGGCCTTTGATTTAATTAAGCTGGATTTTCAGAATAATTAATCTGTAGTATAATAACGTGGATTGAATAGGAAAATAAGTGGTTTTCTTTTTGAGATGGAAATGGGATTTGGTAAGGAGTGTCTGATTAAATTAGGAAAAATACCTTAACTGTTGAATGGATGTTACGTTCTTATATTCTTATAATGATTTTCAGAAAATTCATTGTTGCCGACGGAAGGAAGACCCAGCACATCAATATGAGTGAACAGTGAACTTCAACTTTAATGGATAGCTCAGTCGTCTTTTATCTAGTTTGAACATAATCAACTCATACATATTGCAGAAACTAAGCTCAGGATTGGTTAACACTTCCCGGGCTTTTCAGTCTGGTCCTCCTTCTTTTGGCTACCTGTCCCACCTTAGGGACTTTCCCCGATGGCCCAAGGGCATCGTGTCCTTGAGCCTGATTGGCCCTCAGCCAGCTGCATACAGTGCCAAGGCTCATGTGAGTTGAGTACAGTGCTTCACCAGCCCATTGTCTCCCAACTGCTCAACATTCACATGTCCTGCCTCACTTAACAATTCCTCCACAATTCCCCCGTTTTTATTTTGCAGCAACTATAATCAATATAACTATAAGTAGAAAACGAAGTTCCTCTTTGACGAAGAAAAAAAACATCCACCCATGTTCCCAAAAACAGATTTAAACCAACCTTCAAACCAACTATCTTGTACTATAATTTTTTTTTTTGCGTATGATCCCTTAACCATTTCAAACATAATCAACTCATCAACGAAAGGATCAGACGCAGAAGCGAGGAATAGGCAAAATGAACTTTGTCCGGTTTGATTTGATATTGGTTTGAGGATCGATTTTGACTTTTCTTCAATGGCTGGTTTAACACATCGACTAGGAACCCAGGTTGGCCCTGTAGGGGAAGAGATACACACATAACCTCGCCCCATATAAATCACATCAGCAGGCCCCAGCCATTGTCCCGTTTTCATATCTCAGTACAGTACTCTCATAATACATTTATTATCATTTTCAGACTTAATGTAATGACGTGTCGCGGGTGGTTCCTCATCATCTCCATGCTATGAACCCCTAAACCCTGCTTAGCAGCGTCATTGTAATCACAGGTGTTATTTGTATTTTTGTACCGGTATGGCCTTTTCCAGGTTCCTGTAGCAGGAATCATCTGATATCCACGGCTACGTTCACATTTGTAGCCACCTTTCAGGTTGATACATATTTGACTACAGATACCAGGGTTTTGACATTTATCAAAATCTCCACAGTTTCTCTTGTCTACAAACTCAAACCCAGCTGGACAGTCACATTCATTTATGTTGCATTCCTTCAGGGGCTCATCACCCCAGTCCTTGCAGTCTCTCTGCTGGTTACACACTTTATTGATATCTATGCATTCTCCACTTCTGCACTTGAATTTGCCAGGTCCAGAGCACTGAATAACATCGTTACAGTTTGCTTCATCAGTGCCATCCAGACAGTCTCTCACACCACTGCACTGCCTACTCCTATGAACACAGTTCCCATCTTCACATCTGAACTGGTCTGGCCTGCAAGTCTGAGAAGGGCAGTTAATTTCATCACTTCCATCCTTGCAATCAGGATCTCTGTCATAGTCTTTTTCACCTGAGCCGCACTGCACCTCACTCACATAACACTTCACCAGAGGTGCAGGCTGGCAGCCACACTGCTCCAAAGATACATCCGAGTGGTCGGAGCAGTCACCTTGACCATTGCAGACAAAGCTTTTGGAAATACATTGCCCACTACTGCATGTAAATTCTGCTGCACTACAAGTCACAATGCCGCAATTCTCTTCATGTTCTGCACTGTCACAGTCCTTTTCACCATCACATTTCCAGGACACTGGTGCCCGCCGCCCCGCACCTGTGTCACTTATACTACTGCTATTACCCGTGCTGTCAGTGTCAGTGGCATCCTCCTGGTACCGTTTCTGTCTTTGCCGCCCCTTACTCTCCCCCTTTTCTTTTTGCCACTGACCATTCACCACAAATGGATGAGACACATGATTACTAGTTAGGAAAGAGCGTGTAACATCTGCTATACAGCTGCAGGCGATCTGCTGGTTTTGGTAATACTCTAGCTGCCTCTCTGCCAGGTCCATGCGCTGCAGCAGGTTCTCAATGAAGTGCTGGAGCCTGGCTTTTCCCTGCAATTCTTTTTCTGTCTCCTCCTCGAACTTGCTGAGGCGCTGCTTTAAGGCCGCGATCATCTCCACTGCCATGTCCACCTGCCTGCTGAGCACCCGCTCCCTCCGCTGCACCTCCTGCTGCTTCTGCGAGAGCTGCACAAAGGCCTCCCGCACCTCCAGCAGCTCCGCCGTCTTCTGGGCCAGCTCCCCGGTCAGCCTGTCGAGCCGCTTCTCCTTCGTCTTGTCCACGGCCTCCACCATCCTCGGCGGGGCGGGCTTGGGAAACTTCGGGCACAGGGACCGGGACCAGCCCTGTGGCCGCCCGCAGCCGCGCTGCCCCGGCCGGTGCTGGCGCCGGGGCCGGGGCTGGGAGCGGAGCGGCCACGGGAGGCGTTTGCGACTCTTGCCGCTGTTCTGGCCGTTTCCCGGCATGTTGCGTCGACATGCCGCTTCCTTGTGATTGTTCGACTGACAATTTGAGCACCATACTGCCCCAGCTTTGCAGTGTCGTCTCACGTGTCCAAAAGCACCACAACGATAACATCGGCAGCGGTGTGGTAATTGGTTACTAGGGGGTGGTACTGGACCACCGGCGGTTTGCAAAGGAGCAAGAGCTGCAAGGACCTGACTCTGTGTAGACTGAACATGCTCTTTCACAGCCTGTGCCTGTTCTCGCATGCTGTCACCTAATTGCTTTACTGCCTCTACTAACATAGCCTGTTGGCCTACTGGTACCTGAGCCATTCTTTCCAACCCTTCCTCAATTGTCCATGTCCCCGGTAACGTAGCTAATATACTACGAGTTGAAGGGTTGCAGTTTTGAATTGCACACTGCCTTAGAATAGTGCCCTTTAGATAATCAGGTACCCCAGCCGCTTCTGTTGCGTTTGCTACTCGATCAATAAACAACCCAAATGGTTCCTCCCTTCCTTGCTTGATGCCCATATAGGATGGTATCCCCCTGGCTCTCTAATTTGGTCCAAGGCTCTTCGAGCCAATCTCATTGATTCTTTAGCTTTGTCTGGACCCAGCAACGCTTGTGTCTCTAATCTATAATATGGTCCGAGTCCCATCAATTCCTCCAACGTGACACCATACAACGGATCTCCAGGTGCCCTTATCACAGCTACTGCCTCTTGACAAACACTTTGCCAATGCGCATTAAAAAGAAGCTGTTGATGTTGTGTTAGGATCAGCTTCATTATACCACGTATGTCCCCGGGGAGCAATATATTAGTTCCCCAAATATAATCTAACATTTGCCGAGTAGGTTCCCCCTTTAAACCAGAATCATTTACTGTAGATCGTAATTGAGTTAATAGTTTCCAGTCTAAATTTGTCATATTAACGGTCACATTCCCCTGTGTATCTGGTGGCGAGTATACTACCGGAAAAGCTTGTGTTAACTGTGCTGCCGTTTCATAATTCCCTTCACGCAGTGCCTCATTTGCTATTTGCCTCCATCGCTCCTTTCCAAGGCCAATAGGGCCTGGGTCGAAAGGCACGTTCAGGTCAACAGGGGGCGTAACAGCAAAGGCCTTCGATGGCTGCAGACCTTCTCTTCCCTGCGCCCCTGTTGTGAAGGGATTTATATTTGATAGAAATGAGTTAGCACTGGTCTTTTCACTTGCTCCTTTCTCACTTTCTATTGGAGCAGTTGGAGCTGTTGGTAGTGAGAGCTCCTCCTCTGCTACAGAGGACATTGTCACAGGCACCCCCGAAATTCCTGAGGCCCCCTGTGTAATAGTAAAAGTTCTAACGGAAGGTGGCAACGGGCAATCTGTGCCTTCCATATTTATTTGCTGTGGATTAACATTATTAACCCTTCTTGGTGGTCCTGACCACTCTGTTGCAGCAGCAGCAACTCTTTGTTCATCTTTATGTGTGGCTAATGCATTAGCCACTATTCTCCATGGCCTCATCAAATCTCCCAGTAAACTTAACATCGTTCCTAACATCATCAAACAATTTATTTCCAAATTTACGCCACTCTGTTTGTTCAAAAACTGTATCAGGACTTGTTAAACAACCCTTAGCTAGCCCATATACTAATAACCCTGGCAAATCTTTTTCTACAATCTGTATCTAAAATGCTCCGCTTTTCTAAAAAGCATTTGAGCAAATAATACGCCGCTTATCTTTTCATACCTTTATATACGTCGGTTGCAGCCTTTGCAAAGACCTCGGCGGCGCTTTTCCGGCGGGACCCTAAATAGGCTCATCCCGGGTGCGGGGACTCCCTTTCACCTTCCGAGCTGCAGATCTCGGCGACGCGCGACCGGCGGGATCCACTCCCGGGTGCGGGGGACTTCACATCCTTTTCACCTTCCCGGCGCGGGTGCAGGGATTCTTGTCCTTTTCACCTCCTGGGCTGCGTTGCAGGACCGGCTTCTCCTTTATTCCGTCCAACCGTGGCCCTGGATCACTGCCAGCAGTGTCCAAATCCTGTTCAGACTTGTCCCTGTTCGGGCGCCAATTTGTTGCCGACGGAAGGAAGACCCAGCACATCAATATGAGTGAACAGTGAACTTCAACTTTAATGGATAGCTCAGTCGTCTTTTATCTAGTTTGAACATAATCAACTCATACATATTGCAGAAACTAAGCTCAGGATTGGTTAACACTTCCCGGGCTTTTCAGTCTGGTCCTCCTTCTTTTGGCTACCTGTCCCACCTTAGGGACTTTCCCCGATGGCCCAAGGGCATCGTGTCCTTGAGCCTGATTGGCCCTCAGCCAGCTGCATACAGTGCCAAGGCTCATGTGAGTTGAGTACGGTGCTTCACCAGCCCATTGTCTCCCAACTGCTCAACATTCACATGTCCTGCCTCACTTAACAATTCCTCCACAATTCATCATTAGAGAAAACTTAGCATGCTAAATCTACAGACATTTCTTCTTAACCAGATGTTACCTATGTCCCTCTAAATTAGCTGGAGTGCCTGAAATCGGATAGCAGAAAAATGCATGTTTACTCTTAGAATTTAGAGCACTTCACACTCTAACAGACTCTGACAGCTCCATGCTGGTGTTGCTACTTATCCCACATGCTTGGGGCTGGATTGTGGTTTACTGTATTTGCATAACTATTTTGTCTATCTGAATATAGTTAGTTTCAGTTACATGGAGAGGTTTCCTACTTGCCTTTGTTTTTGCTCTTGTAGAGTAAAGTATGTGTTTATTCCACAAGATAAGTAGTCATTGCTCAGGACTGGGCAGCTCTTGGTAGACTCTGTACAAGTTCATAGGGGGCATTTTTAAAGCCAGCTCCTGCCAGTCATGCCTTCTGAAAGGGGCAGTCTGTCTGTCACCACCTCCACCTTTCTACCGCTTTCCGTACGTCCTGAGCTGAGAAATCATTCAAAGGAAGTAATTAATTAAAATGAGTCTACTTAACTTGAATTTAGGTTAGGTATAACTCGCCTTGAAGTCACTATTGTCAACAAAGCAGAGGTAGAAAAAAATATGGCAAGGGCAAGAGTGCAAAGCTGCAGCATGAGGAACATTATGCGTGGAGGCATACCGGGGAACTGACAAATGTGTTTGTGGGGGTGGTTTTAGTAAAGCTTAATCTTCTGCCTTTTAACAATTTATAATTCTAGCCAGTGTGCCTGCGTGTTAAGGGTAATATATAGTAGTGTGATCATAAAGCAGCGAATGATCTTTTTAGGACTCTTTTACCTTTTTTTTTTTTTTAATTATGCAGCCACTCGTAATAACTAATACATTTGAATCTTGTTTTGCATTTTTGTAAACGTGATACAAATTCATCCTAGTATTTCTTCTTCATTTAAAATGTCTGGGCGTTAACATGCTCCTGAAGCTAAGTTTAAAAAGTCCGTTTCCTCTTTTATCTGAGGTGATTTTTTTGCTAACCCCTCACGCGGTGACCTGACTGTGCTCAATGCCTTGCTCTCTGCAGGGCTGCTTCAGCTTTTCAAAGCCCTGGCACACTTTTGAGGAAGTGTGAGTTTCTGCTGTTACCAGATGTCTCTTGTTTAAAATAACCAGCGTTAGTTTTTTTTTATTATTATTATTAATGGTTCTTTTCGTTAAAAATTTAAATGAGAAATGTTTGCAAGTAAGGGGTTCTGTGATGCCTTCTTCTGCCAGTTCAAAAGATTTTGGCTGGGGGATACCACAAGCTTCTTTAGCAAGGACTTATTTGAGAATGCTAGCAAAAAAAAAAATAATAAAAATGGTGGCTTCTGTGTTCCCTACTTGCCTACACTAAGATTTTTCCACTTGTCTACCCACTAGGCTGAAAAGTCTTCAAGCTGTGGTAACAGTTGAAAGAAGCATATAACCCATATCCCCTCCTTGGACCGTTTCCATGCTGGATGTTGTAGAAAGTCCATAAGAACAGTGTTTGAAAAGCAGTTTTCTTATATAAGAACTGCTAATTGAAATAGAAGTAATTGAAATAGGAACTGAATAAAAAACATTTCTGCACCCTTTAATTTTGAACAGTATTTTCTGGAATAAATTGAACGTCTAGACCATTTTGCAGCATGTCATAGTTATATGTATACCTTAGATCAAAGCCAGCCTTCCAGTCAGTCATTGTGGATCTCCCAGTTGCTATTAGGGGAACTAAGAAAAATATTTTAAATCTGCAAATGATGGATAAGGGAATAAGTGGTTTTAAAATGCATGCTTTTTAGTTCTGAGAGTGCTTTTCCTTGTTTGTTTGTTTTATTAATGTTCCTAAGCCACACAGAACATATGAATGCAGTCTCTTACTGAAGATTTGTTCTGAGCATCCGAGCTACAGGGATAGAAAACTAATGTGAGCTCCGTGCTGACCTGGCTTGTAGTCCTCTCCTTTCACAGCCTACCATGGCTACCATTTTCCAATTAAGAAGGCTCTCTAGTGGAACTAGCCACAAGGCACTATAAACATAGCTTTGGTATATACTAAAGCAAAAATATTTCATTATCATGGTCCCATGAGATATTTCTGCAGCCTGCGAATTGGCAATGAGTAGGGCTCTCCTGCCAAGCTAATCGTTTACACCAGAGCTCCATCTTTATAAAATGAAATTGTTTAGAGAACTTTTTCCATCAGTGCTACCACCTCAGCTAATGTTGATATTTCGAGTGCATAAGCCAAGCTCTATTTTTTTCTTCCCAAAAGGGTATCACAAATCATGCAAGTGTTTTGAATGCCTTGAATTGAAAGAAGCTGGCCTTGAAATTGCATTCACAGGTCTGTGAGATACCAGATGAAGAGAATAAAAATCTTGAAAATGCAAAGCAGGGTTGTAAAGTCAAACAAGAATATATTACTTGAGATTAGGTCATACATAAAAACAGGGTAAGGTTGATTCAGTAAGTGTACCATTACAAAGAAACAGGATGATTCTGATTATTTTAAAGAAAGCATCTTGCTTAAGTGAATGTAAGGTCTCCTCTAACATTTGGTTATAACATTAACACTAAAGATTAAAAGTAAAGGCTGACCTAATAGATGTTGTTAGTTTTGAGAAAAATGAAGACCCAAATACAGAAATCAATACTTTAGGAGCCAGCTAAAATGTGTTAGGATTGTTCTCCTCTAACCCAGAATAGCTCTTAGAGAAGGGTGTGCCTAGAAAGTATCTTTGCTGAACCCTCTGTTTATGCTTCTGTGAAAGCACAAAGCATATGTATTGCAATATATGAAGTGTCTTTGACATTTGGAATCAGATCTGTTTGGATTGAGAGCTCAAAAGTGAAAGGCCACATTAGCAGCTTCATTTTCATATTTCCAGTGTAATTTAAATAACTAATTTCCCTTTTTTTTATGATGACCACGCCGTGTCTAAATATTTGTCTTTACTTGTTCAGAGCTGTGCAAGGAGTGACTACTATCAGTCAACTTGTCATATTTCATTGTGTTTTGAGTGGTATTGAAGTCAGCAAGTTGTACAGGTGGAGCACATAGTGCTTGAAATATTTTCTGTATGTTATATTACTGATATGAGTTTATGTGCTAAGTTTTGTTTATAATTATAGGCTTAGTAGGAAAAAAGGTGCTAGATTGATGCTGTTTATAAATATGTTTGTCAAAACATATGCTTAAGGAAGCAGATTTTGTGCTTAGCCTTTGAAGTTTTTTTCACTTAATGCTTGAAAGTTGGCTTGCTTGTGTGTTTGTACTTCTTGGTTGTGTTGTTGTTTGTAGTTTTTTTTTCAAGTTACTGTTAAAATTGTAGAAATAATTTGCTATGTTGCATTTGAATCCGCTGTAATAATGTTAGGTCAACTAGCGCACAAGTGTCCTGCAAGGCCTCATGCATTCCTACCTTAAATTCTAGATGCCTCCTAAATTCTGGATTGTTATTAAGTATGTAAGTATTGTGATACTGAAGTGATGAGTGGGTGCAGGCATGCAGACTGATGTGACATTTGAATGTATTTTTAATCTGAATGACTTGTCCTATTTCTTCCAGCACCCAACCACAATCAGCATATTGCTGTTAAGTTTCCCTTGGACTAATAGACTCTGAGGCAGCCTGCTGCAAATATTGAACTGATTGATGCTTCAGTCATCCTGTCCTTCACAGTAAGATGGAGACTTCTGAGAAAAAGAGCGATCTTGGTTTGCAGACAGAGAACAACATGGAACAACCGTTCAGTATTAGTTCCTTGGTATGTATTACTAAAAATGCTTTAATGGCTTAGCACCCTCTTTCAAATAAGCAACAATTTAAGACCTGTTTAGCAGTGCTGCTGTCAGCTGAAAGGCTGTTTTCTCGAATTCTGCCAGTTCCTCACATGTTCTGCTTGGTTTCATTGGAATTTTATTTCCATGTGTGTGGCTTATGGGGATTTAGCTTGTTTCAGTGATCACAGTTTTAAGAAGTTGAAGTAAATGTTTTGAATAGAAAAAGTAAACCTTTACAACAACATAAGGCGAAACAACTTGCAGTAGCCACTTAATTTAACCACTTAACAGGAAGGTAATGATTACAATAAGCAACTCTGCTTCTTCTTCAGTAGAATCACTTTTAGGTTCGTCGACTCTGCTTCATCTGAAACTGTAAAATTAACTGTTGATTAACCAGGAAAACATACTGCTTTTTGTTAGGTGACCTGTACCCAGAAGTCATATCCAATATAACATATAACAGTAGTTGGCTTAGTCATGCAGATTGTTTTAGTAACTTAAGGTAGAACCTTACCGAATTTCATATTTGGGGGATTCTGAAGAGGACGCACTGTTATTTTTGATCACTTCTGCTGAGGTTTACTGTTGTTTTTTTTTCCTTTTATATGTATGTATATGCATTGAGAGGGAGAAGATTTGGGGAGAGGGATAAGATAATTTTTTACTTTTATTGCAATTGAGAAACATTAAAATATTTTAACTGTTGCTAGTAGTGAGGAAACTGATACCTATTTTGAGAAGCTGAAGATTTCCCTTGAGTTTCTTGAATGACATCATTTACTGAAAGAGAATTGTAGTATCTGGCTCTCCTTGCTAATCTCTGTTCTTTTTCAGAAAAAGCTAGTAGCTATTCCTGACCATACAGACATCTCTGTGACCCCAGAAGAGAGAGTACGTGCCTTAAGCAAACTTGGCAGCAATATCACAATCAATGAAGACATCACTCCACGTCGTTACTTTAGATCTGGAGTAGAGATGGAGCGAATGGCATCAATATATATGGAGGAAGGAAACCTGGAGAATGCTTTTGTTTTTTATAACAAGTTCATAACGTAAGAAACAGTTTGTGGTCATTAGAGCTTACAGTTCTGAGTAAATTAAAACGAAGATTTGCAGTGATAATGGGGCAACCCTTTAGATCAGGAGAACAATGTTTACTGTTTTCTTGCAGAATAGCTGTGCTCTTTAGAGATCTTTACTCTAACCCATCTTTCTTACAATTTCATCTCAGCTGTTAGGGTAATATTCTTATCTGTCTCTTAACTGGCAAGTGTGAATTAACCTCGTGTACAAAGGCTGAAGTTTACTATACTGTAAGCTGTATGAGAATCAGGACATAGATGATAATATTGCACAGCGCTATTTAAAAAAAAAAAAAAAAAAGATTTTTGCCTTTCTTTTTAGTTTTCATCCCCAAGCGGTTTAAGCATATTTTTTTGGAAAAATATATTGATAGCAGATTTAAACTTTTTGTCTAGCTAGCTTTGCTGTAGGATTGATTAGTTTGTTTTGATACTTCTAAGAGTATGCATATCTTAAATTATTTTCTTTTAACAATAAGAAACCTCCTTCCCTCCCCTAATTTTCATCATACTCTGAAAACTAAGCCAAATCTTTCTTATTCGACTTTATTTTAAATGTATGTATCTCTATAAAGAGGGTCTGGAGGTGAACATTGCATAAACTGCTGAAAAAATTATTAGCAGCTGAGAATCCTAAACTTTTCTGCAGCTAAGCATTGACAATTCTGTGATAATTTAGATGTCTAGATGGGTTAATAATACTGCAGTTAGCTGTGCAGCTTAGTCTGGTAAAAATAACTACTTTAATGATAGTCAGTGCTTTATTTAAGATTCAGCATTTCAGCTAAGGAGACAGATTAAGACAGCAGAAATAAGATTTAGTAACACTGGCCATGGTGGGTTTTTTTTTCAAGTGCTGAGTTCTAGTTAATCCTGTTTTAATCAAGCCCACTACTAAAGAGAAACACAGTATATTCAGGTGTAGAAAATAAGCTCCTGTCATTATCCTCTGTGTCCATACAAGTCCGTACAAGAGATTAAGTGGTAATTTAAACAAATGAACATATAGAAACCTGCTTGGAGTCATGTGGAATTCGGTGTCTAACAGTTATAACTTGTGAAACTGATTTCTCTGCCAAAGTAAAAGCTAATGTAGTTATTCCTCTGGTTACTAAGACAAACATGCTGTTTAATTTTCTAGCTTGTTTGTGGAAAAACTGCCCAGTCACCGAGACTATCACCAATGTGCAGTACCAGAGAAACAAGTTATTATTAAGGTAGGGTTACTGTTTCCTGAACTTCAAGAAATCTTTCCTCTATTTCTATTCTTTCCTATCATTCCTTTTCTCCCAGTGCAAACGTAGTCCAAGGCAGCCAATGCAGTTTGAAATTCTGATAACTTTGTCAAGTCATTTATGTTTTATTTTGGTTTAACCACTTGATCATTACTGAAAGTTAATTTATCATTCTATAAGGAGAACAAGAATGGTCTCTGAATAAGTCAGTAGATTGTTGGAAACACAAGTATATTTCTGAAATAGTAGTTGGCCCTAGTTTTTTTTATAAAACACATCTACATCAAAAGCGTTGGTTATCACACACCTGTTAAACAAGACAGAGATAACAGATCACTAGAAAAAATGATCTTTTCCTAAGATAGCAAGTAGTCTTGTTATAAGTAACTCCTTTCACTGATAGAAACTAATATGGCATTATTTGAAATCAATGTACTAAGCTTAATAAGATGATGATTTATTGTGTATTTCTTCTTTTCTTTCCTGGGAGAAGAGCAGTATTTCTTTATTATTTTTTATTTTTAAATCCATATTACAGATGAATGTGGTTTTCAGGTGGTCCTTTTATGAAGTAAAAAGTTAACTTACCTGTCTTTCTACCCTACCCCATCCCACCCCACCTAAAGAAACTGAAGGAGGTTGCATTTCCACGGACAGATGAACTGAAGAGAGATCTTTTAAAGAAATATAACTTAGAGTATCAAGAATACATGCAAAACAAAGTAAGTTCCATGTGGTTATGAAATCGTTGTTGTATGAATATTTTTCTATTGTATAAGAATTCTTAAAAATAAAGCAGTAAAATAGCAGTTCTGCAAGACCATAGTCACCCAGCAGACTGCTTAGAATGACTTTTCATGTCTCAGAATGTGATCAGTTGGTCATTTGAAAATAAGTAATGCACATGTGAGCTTGGAAATACATGTTCTGTCATATTTACATATTGATAGTCAAAGAAAATCAGAATAGGTCTTCAGTACACTCTGGTTCAATTTTATAGATGGTATTTTTCAGAGATTTTTGTAAGTATATAGAAAACACCTGTTGACCCTGAATTTGTTCATTTCAATTTATCCCGTTTGAGTCTTTAAGTAACAGTAAATACCTGCATATTTGTAATGAAGTCAATGAAGACAGGATCTGCAGTTTTAAAAACTTGTCTTGGAAAAGAGTGTCTGGGGAAAAAATATCTTTTCTTTCCTTCCCATGAAATGGACTTAGGGAATTATGGAGAGGGGGGAAAAAAAAAAGGAAACCACCACACCAAAAAAAAAAAATAAAAAAAAATCCTGTCACTGATTTGTTTGAGGCTTACTTTCCCACTATATTTTGGATGATAAGAAATGACTTTGTTCCAGTTTTCTTATTTGCTTTTAAAGATGCTTGGTGCTCTCCCTGTAATGGGGGTAGGAAAAACTGTTGAAACCTGAAGCTTCCCTATCTGGAAGAGCAGTTGGCCCAGGGACTGGGGGCAGAGCCCAGACAGGTGGCAGAGATGGCATTAAATGTGTCTGAAACTGGGGAGGGCACACACAGAGAGTTGAGATAAGCCCCTGTCAGTACAAGGACCAATCCAGGGAAGGCTAAGGAAAGAAAGAAGCAGGAGAAAATTGACATATCCAAACAGCAACAACAAGCAATAAAGCAGGTAATAACAAGGATTATGAAATCTACCCAGAAAAGCAATGTGCATGTGGATCTCTTGCTGCACTGCAAGTTGTAAGGACTTCTCATCTCTTTACCACCACTGTTCTGAAAACTCCTTCACTGCCTATATTGCAGTGGCTTAATAAGGCAAGTGCTCTCACTACTGAAATAAAACACAGAGCATCATAGGTAGGCATGCTGCAAGCTTTGTGTTGGAAGCTTCCTTGCTTGTGGTGTTCCGTTCCATATCTTGCTGCTCTGGGGGGCCAGAGCTGTATTTGGCACTTCAGCCAACAGGTTTCAAAAGGCTTTTAAATGTTAATGACAGGGTTTGATGGTTTTGTTGAACAATTGGATTGCTTCTTTCCTCATTTTTGTAGTTTATATATATATATAAAATTCTGAGAATGTAACTGTTTTGCATATGTTTCAGAACAAATGTAAAACTGAATTTCTGAAGAAACTAGAACAGCAGAGGCTAATAGAGGCAGAGAAGAAACGAATTGCACACATGCGGCAACAGCAGCTTGAATCAGAACAGTTTCAATTCTTTGAGGATCAACTTAAGAAGCAAGAACTAGCTCGGGATCAGAAAATTAAAGACAGCATGGTTATGTCTGAACAGACAGATGGAAGTATGCTATCTTGTATTTCCGTACCTGAGAACAGTTCCTTATCTACCACATTGCTTGAAAAAAATGAGAAGAGTGGCTCAACTGGACATTCACCTCCAGTAAACCGGGCCCTAAAGCCAGCAGCTGCTTTAAGTTCTGTTCAGAGTAAGTGCACAGATTTTGTACTCTTTGTCTGCTGCTCTACTGCTTATAGCAGTCCACACATTGTATATGCATATGATGATGGTTGGACTTGATGATCTTAAAGGTCTTTTCCAACCTAAATGATTCTATGATTTATTCCCTTTGAGTGTGTCTGTAGCAAAATAAGCATGAATAGGTTAATGTACACACAACAGTTCTATATATTTTCCTTGTTTTAAGAGAAAAAAAAATCACATTTTCCATCTGAGTGCCAGTAAATGGAGATGGAACCTCAGTATTCCTATGGAATGAAGTCTGAATATTGTCAGGGGCTTCAAGGGAACAGAAGCAGAACCTGCAGGGGTCTCAGTCAGAGAGGCTTTTTGAAAAACCCTTTTTTGAAAAATGGGATCAACTCACTGTCACCTCAGATGCATGCTAGCTAGGTTATATCTCACTTTGGCATGACATGCTTGCACTGTAGATGTAGTCTCATTAGAAATGTGTGATGTGATAATTCCTTAATCTTTAATAATTTCCTGTAACTGTGTATATTGCCTTATTTTAAGGAACTTCACTGTGTAAGCTACATATGCCTTTTTATTTCTCTCTCTCTCTCTGTCTCTCTCTTTTTGGTTTTGTTTGTTTGTTAGCTCAATTGGCTGAAGCACTCAGAGGTGTAATTTTACCCAGGGATCTCTGTCACAAATTTCTGCTGCTAGCAGAGGCAAATACATTAAGAGGAATAGAGACATGTGGAATTCTCTGTGGAAAACTGGTACAGTTCAACCTTCAAATTCATATGGGGAAGACATTTTTGGTAGTGTAATATTTTCCTGTAATATGCTGACTTCAGAGCAAAAGAAGATTTAAACAATTAGTCTTTAATGTAACTAACATCATATTATAACCTGAGTGGTCACTTCACCAGTGTGGCCTGCAGCTTGCCTTATTGGGGGAATACTTGATCAAAGAACCCTGCTGTTGTCATAAATTTTAATTTTTTTTCAGTATGCTGTACAATACAGGCTTTTTCAAGTACTTTCTTAGCATTCATCTAAGCTAAGTGAGGTTTAGTTACAGGACAATGGAATATAAAGACTGTTAGAATCTACTGGGGTCATCAAATTCATAACAGCAACAGAACAGAAAAGAAACCACCACCCCTATCAACCTGTAGAACATCTGATTTTCCTTTTTTTTATTTTTCCTGTTTTATTTTTCCCTTGACCTAGATAGCAGTGTCCTTTCAGAGCAGGGAAAGATGTCATGACTAATGCTGACATACAAAGAATTTTGAAGATGATGTCCAGTTGTATTTAAATCACGTAAAGAGAAAGAATAGCAAGAATAGTGATGTTCCAAGGTGCACAGAAAATAATAATTCTCAAACCTCTTTTCATTCCAATGTTTTTATTTTTTTTAAACGACATCTTTTTCACAGTGGTTTCTGTGACCATTTCAATACAACAATCTTATGCTGTTATTCATAATACCCTGTATGTTTCCATGATAACATGCTAGGGCATATTTTCAGGTGTACTAGGTCAGGTAGTGGTGTGGCAGTCACTGCAGATACACCACTTTGGTTTAGCTGAAAGGCAGACCTGCTTCAGATTCTCATTCAGCGTTTATTCAGTAGTTCAATTGTTTCACTCTAAGTTATCTCAACATTTGTTTTACAGACACACAATGAATTTACTATTACCCATGTAATAGTGCCAAAGCAATCTGCAGGACCAGACTACTGTGACATGGAGAATGTGGAAGAATTATTTGGTATTCAGGATCAGTATGATCTCCTCACTTTGGGCTGGATCCATGTATGTATGTCTCACAGATTCTGGCTTTCTGCATCAGCTCTGCATACTATATGTAAACAACTCTGTAAAAAAATAAAGAAATAACTGGCATAATACAAATGAATTTGCTCACCTAATTCTAGTCATAGTGATGTAAATGAACTTCAGTGTTCTCCGCAGATAATGAGAATCTCTTAATCTATGAAGTTGAGGCATCCTGTTTACACAATAGAGCCTGCTTTTGCTATTGCAACTTTTGTTTATGTCTGTTTGTGGGTATTTTATTACATTCTAATGCCACTTCTTTTCCATTGTATTCAAAATCCTTTCAAAGTTTTGGGGGTACTGTGTTGCTTAAATTCGGTATTAATTACGTGGAGTGTGATTTCACTGTTAGAGATTTTGAACAAACAAGTAATTTCCCTTTTGTCCTGTGCTTCTTCATTCTACTTTTTTTCCCCACCATGATGAGAAAACTGCTTGTACATCTGGGCATGAATGTGTTCCCATGAACTTCATAATGAAAAGCTACTCTAGCAGTGTAGAATCTGGGTTAATCGTAAATTAAGAAACCAATCTGGGGAAAGTACTGATGCATTTATGAGTTAAAAATTATTGTTTCTTCTTGAATGCATGTTGAGCTTGACTTATAAGGAGTATTTCATGATGTTGAGTTTTCCCTTCCTTTTTGTAGACACATCCAACACAAACTGCATTCTTATCCAGCGTTGATCTTCATACACATTGTTCTTACCAGCTAATGTTACCAGAGGCCATTGCGATTGTTTGTTCACCAAAACATAACGAGTGAGTTCTGATTTTTGTAAGTAATATGTAGATATATTCCCCCACTCCTTATCTTAAAATGTGATCAAATGCAAACAGCACATGTCAACTGGGGTGAAGGACAGGAATGGGCATATCATGAGTTTTCTTTAGTCTGTTTAGACTTGCATTCCAGTCAGTCTGTATGCACAGTATTGTTTCTGGCTTCTCTCTCCTCCCCCATTTGTAGCTCCAGGTTTTAAACTTTGATTTATTTTTATACTCTACTTAACCAAGTAGTAATAACAGGAGCTGTTTTACTGTAGACTTCCTTGCCTGTGGCTTACCATAGAGCTCTTGTCATTCTGTCTGATGAAGGAAATGGAAGGGTAAGACATTTCTGTGACTAGAAATTTGTAGGATGATATAAAAATTGCAGTTTTGGGAGTAGAAGGATAAAGGACACTTTCCCTATTAAGGTCCTATTTTCATATTTCATAAAATGCAAGCAGTAAGTATGTGGAAAAAACTGGAACTGTATAACAAATGATGTGAAGATTTACAATGTAATAGGCTATACAGAAACATTGTTAAGTCTCCATCCTTGGAGATAAAATTGAGTGGAATAAGGTCCTTGGCAACCTGCTCAAGGTGATTCTACTTGAGCAGAGAGTTTTGACCAAATTATCAGAGGTTCCTTCCAACTTTGACAACTCAGTGATTATTCTTTGGTGTGCTTGACATTTCAAGTCTCTGGCTAACTCCGTTGTTTAGTTTGTACCTGTCTTCAGCCTGCCTTTCTGGTCTTCTGCCCACATAGATGACTCCTGTTATAGTTGGCCAACTTCCCATATGGGCCATTCAGGTAGCAGAGCTGTAAATAAAGCTTGAGTGATAAGTGCATGACCATTAGGCTTTGAGACTTTGAGCAGCAGCGTTTGCATACCTTCCGAAATCTCTGGCCTTGTAAACTGCTTTCATAGCTTTTGCTCGTCTGCTACTGCTGTCTGTAACATTAATTGATCAGATGTTGTCCTGCAGTTTTTAGGTGATTACTTTTTTGTTAAAATAAGCATAGGTTTAGGTGTGGCCATGGTAAATCAAATAGATAGCAATCAGCAGTAATGCTTTATAAGTATTATATACATTATATATATATATTATATATTATACAATAATAAATTTATATATATATTATTTTATATATAATCATATGTTTATACTATATACATTGTTTATTATACATACTTATATATTATATGATACGATGTATAATATATAATACTTTATAATTCAGTACTACATATTGGGCTACACTTTGATACATTCTCACTAGATTATTTCTTAGATTTTGGTGTATCTCTTTTTTGGAACTAGAAGTGTCAAGCTGCTTCTACTGCACCCTAAATGCAGCAAAAATGTTGCTAACAGGACTAGACTCTGGTCAGATTTTGTTGCCAGCTGTGACTGTGCTGTAGATGAGTATCTATGGAGCATTTTGTTGAGAAACAGTTACAGCATATTGGCACACTTTGAGGTAGGATTCTGTTTGCATATGTGGTATGCACAGCAGTACTCTGTGCCAAAGCATCATCTACAGGTGGCAAAAGAGGTCCTTGCTTACCAGTATGCTGCTTTCGTTGGTCTAAGCAAGATCCCAAGAATATGTACATAAATAATGCAATAAATGCTTCATGCTTTGTCTTCTCAGTTTCCAAATCTTTTTCATCTGACAAAATAATGTTGATTTCATGGAGACTTCTTACCTGAATATAGATTCAATATCCCTCCAAAGCCAGGCCTTTGAGTCGATCTGTAGAGGCAGTGTTTTTTTTATAGATGTGTGGTTTTTGTTTGTTTGTTTGTTTTTAAACTACTTATTCTGTACTCAAAGTAGAGTGTTAAATCATATATATTCAGCAGTGGTTTTTTTTTTAGTGCTTTTTATTACTTGATTACCTAAAGCTACCTAGAAGAGTGACTGGGGAGGATGTATACTCCCAGTAGCTACTTAGAGAGCTTCAAGGCTGTTCTTTTTGTGTTGCCCCTCTAGAGTTCAGTGAGTGAAATGCAATCCAGAGCAGACATGGATGCTCTGTGGCTGTTCCTATATGAATTTACCTCCTGCCTTAGTGGGCTAAACTGCCTAATAGGAATAGCACCAAGTATTGTGTCTTCTCCCCCCATTTCCTCACCACGTCTCCCTTCGCTGCAAGGTAACTCCTATAAGGTTCAACCCAACCTTAGCTCCTGTATATCAGAGGTTATTGAGTACCCTCACATTGTCCTTCTGTTTAGCTAAGTATGTGAATGTGTGCAGTTGTATTATGGGGACAATAAATAACAGTAGTTCCACCGTTTGCTTTCCAGCACTGGCATCTTCAGACTTACTAATGCTGGCATGCTTGAAGTTTCTGCCTGTAAAAAGAAGGGATTCCATCCACATACAAAGGATCCTAGGTTATTTAATGTAAGTATGTAATCTATATAATTTGGTATGGTTTTGACTATTCAAATTCTTGCCCGTGGTTCTAATGCAAGCAGAAATTGTAGCTGCTTCAGATTAGGTTTCCTTCTACTTTCCCCCATCTTAATAACTCTTTATGCATACTTCTCTGACAAAGGCAGACATCAGGAATCTGTTCAAGCAGTTGGTAGCAGCCCTGAGATGACTTTTGTTACACACTGCCATTGAGATAGTGGACAGCCAGAGGTAGTTGCTATCAGTTGTTTTCAGAAGAAGCAAAAGCCACAGATTCAAGTAGGAGTTGTTCCTGAGTGCTTCAGTTTTTAAACAAAAACAATTGTGTTGTCCCACCAGACAGCACATCCCAGCTGCTAAAAAGTGCAGTTATGAGTAGATTAAATCTATTTCCTTCATTTCCCATTTTCTTGCAGTTTCTCAATAAGCTTTTCTCAGTAACTACCACATCTTTTAATGTTGTAATAGCATGATATACTATATGAATGACTGAACTGTATAGTCATTCAGAATTATCAGAAATGCCACTGCTATCTGGAAGAAAACCGTATTTATCTTTGAATAATTAAGATTTTTTTTTTAATGAGACTCTGTTAAAATAGACAACTACTCATACCTCTAACTCAAAGTAAAATGATTAAGAGCAAGTAATATCAAAAGATGACTTTACCAAAAAGAAGTATTTTTTTTAGAACTTCCAGAATATCAGTACTACTCAAGGAGAGTTTAAATTATTTGTTTTGCTTTGTTCTTACATCATTGACCCTGGGGGTATTGAGAAGGTAGTCCAAGTCAGAAAAAATATTTATGCTTTTGTTCCAGATAAGCTGTTTTGGGTAGTCCTTTACTGACTTAGTTTACGAATTAAGTTACTGGCCACTTGAGCACATTTATAAACAGTAGATGCATTGCTGGTATCACATATCAAACAAATATCCTTGCAAGTACAATCCCTAAAACATATTTATCTGCCAGTAAGAACAGCAAGATCACAGAAGTTTTTCCTGGAAGAAAAATATCAGGGGTGTGTTAATATAGGAAGCTTCCTGAAACCTGACTAGAACAAATCTAACATGCATCTGTCAGGTTTTTTAAAAAAGTTCTTCTCCACAGATTCAACACATGCTGTTACTTAGAGAAGGCTGTGGCTAAAGACACAAGCTAGTCCTAAATGCTTTAAAAAAAAAAAAAAAAAAAAAGTGGGCAGATAGCTGAAGCTACTGCAGAAAGAGAACAGAGTTTACGCTTCCCTTGCTATTGCCCTCCATGCACCTGATCTAATGCAACACACAGCTCCTTCTCTCTCCCTTTCAGATATCCCATGCTGTGATACGTAAAGCATAGCACTGAACTATAATCTGCTTCAGAAGCCAAGCACTAAACTATATCCTCTGTAGAAATTTTCTGTTTCCATGTTGTAGTCCTTGCTTTATTCAGCAGTCTACACCTGCGAAGGTAAGGTTTGCCTGTAAACAGGCACAGTGATAGGTATAGTCCAAGTTGAATATATAGCACATTAAGCAGGCTCAGAAAATTAAAAAGACACTGTTGTCTAAAATACGCAATTTTACTGAAACTTATTTGTGAGTAATGCATTGATTTCTTCTGCAGCCATGTACCCATGTGGTTGGAAAAGACATAAAGATAATTGTGCTGGATCTGAGGTGATACAGATGGACAATAACAAGTTGCTAAAGAAATGGTCAAAAGAGAAAAATGGCTTCCTGTTTTTCCTACATTTTCAGAAATGACTTTTATATTTATACATTTTAGATTGAATGGTTTGATATTTATTGCTTTAGCCTGTTTTGAAGTTATTTTGTTGCTCTGTCAAGATGGAGTTCAGTGGCATTACCCCTGAATCTGTAAAAGCATCATCTCGCTAAAACCAACAATAAAACAAACTTCAAATAACAGAAACGAAGTTGAAATAAGTAATGCTTCCTTTGTCATTTGTTAGCAGTAATTGCTCTCTGAGAACTATAGTTTTTTTAACAGCTTTTTAAGACTTTCAGCTACTTAAATCTATTCACTGCTTCAGTGAATTTACATTATATGTGGTAGAGACAAACACATTGGTTCAGCGATTTTTGTTTTCATCCTTATATAGCTCGTGTTTCAACTAAGCCATTAAACAGAAAACACAAGTCCTTTACCTGAGTGCTGACCCTCATAACATCCTGGAATAGCAGAGAGGTTTTGGAGTCCCGTGGAAAACTGTGTTTTCTCCAGCAACCCTCTAGCAGAAACTCCCATTTGAAATCAAGTTCTGATCCTGCAAGGGATTCCCTGGATCTGTCTAGAGCTAGATTAAAAGATCTGTCTAGAGTTAGAAGGAAGAATCGTACAAAAATGTTTGCTCTTACAAGAGTTTATTTAATATCTGCTCCAAGAACCTAGATGGCCTATACTTTAAATAATAAGGTTAGTACAAAAACGTTTGGAACGTGCTAACAGAAGATGGACAAGATCTGAAACCCAACAGTTACGCAGTCACAGTAAATAACAGGTGCTATTGCAGAGTTTACAGCTTGAAGATAAGGAGCAACAGGTAAGTGAGGTAAATAAACTATTGAGTTTAAGACAGGAAAAGAGGTAACAAAAATAAATAGCATCCTTTATCCTGAACTCTAATGAATACAGAGTGCAGCAAGTTCCTTAGAACTGACCTTTTCCAGGTCTGCCTCGTGATTACTTTATTCATACATATATATATATATATATACTTGTAAGACAGTAGTAGTACTGGCTTCAACTTCTATGCATATACTTCTATTTTAATATCAATTTCAATGTATTTAAGACATAAGTGGAATCAGAAAAGTCACAGAAAAAGAAAAAATTCTAAAAACATTTTAATCTGCTCTGATTACATTATATTCCCTTATGTATCCCACCCCACCCCTGCAAAAAAAAAAAGTTCTGAAGAGCAAGTGTATTAAGCCAGCTTAATTACCCTTTAGACCTTGCTAGAAATCCAAACAACAAAAATAGGCTACACTCATCCTGAGGACATGTAATAGAAAAGTCACGTGTTCAATCTAATATCAGAACTTAGGTATGCTCTAAAAGAACAGGTTTTGTTTCTTTAAAGAAATCACCTGGAATTGCTGTATAAAGCATTGTACCTCTGGGCCATACAATGAGAGAACTACTTCTAGCATGACAGCTGTGAATTAAGTGATGTAGACAGATAATACTTCTGGATAGAGCAGATGCAGAGCAGAATGCGCATGCACATCCTGGTATCGAACAGACACTATGCTTCTTTAGTGCTGCCCAGAGCTTCAAAAATCAAGACTAGCTCTGCTTGCAGACTAAAATGCGGCTAAACATAAACAACATGCTGCCTGATAGTCCAGCATTTTCTAGCTCTGATACCATTGAGCAAGAGGTATTTGCTACTTTTTCTATTAAGCCCAGTATAGCGTGGTAACAAATTTACGCCACAAGATGGAGCTTCACACCAGCTGTAATGGTACCTCCAGAAATGTGTCTTTTTAAAATAGGAGCAGCAATCTCATTTGCATATTTAAAATTTATTCCAAAAAATACATAGTATCCAATTAATGAGTCATGATGAAGGATTTATGGAATGAAATTATAAGAATGTATTTTCCTGAATACATTCACAGTAATACACTAAAAAGACATATAAAGATAAAGCAATTTAAAAGCACTTGCGGTGAACAATGGATGGGCCAGCTTCATCATATTCCTGTTTGCTGATCCACATCTGCTGGAAGGTAGAGAGGGAGGCAAGAATAGAGCCTCCAATCCAGACTGAGTACTTACGTTCAGGAGGAGCAATGATCTGTTTAAGAAATAAAAACATTAAACACAACTTTCAACTGTGAATTTGTTATACAGAAGTATTAAAGCAGTGATATTTGATATTAATGAAAACAGTGTATTTGTACACATTAGTGTCATCCCTTGCCATCCCAGTCAGCCATTGCAGCAAGTCATAAAGTTAAAAAGTTGTTATTGAAATCTGAACCTAAGTCCTCAATTTTTACAACTGAGTCAGTTTGACCAGTAAGAGAGTGTACTCATTTGCAGTCATGAAAAAAGGGGAAAAACAGTTTTCATATAATATATGAGACAAAACACGCAATGGTAGCCAAAGAGGGTTTGGAAGAATGAGCAACTTATAGAACACCCTTACTGGTATAGCTGACAAAATGTTTGCAAAGCAAGAAAGGGGGAAGATTCAAAGCAGCAGAGAAAAGATTGGCTGGTGAGAATCTCTTTCTTTACTGAATTGTAGGCTGAGGGCAGAGCCAGCATTTCTCCTTTGTTCCCCTTTCCCTTAACCAAGAAGGGCTGAAGAAGCTTGATACAGCCTCAGGAAAAGTTATAATTTATGCTGTTAGGGCAGTTTGCAGAACATAGCATGAGAAAGAAAGTCAGAGGAGAGATTATCTTCCAGCAACCAGGGTGATTCTTATAGTTACCAAGCAATTATTATTTACTATAACATACAGACTTGATTGAAAAAGAATTTTGTGAAGTGTTACTGTTTTTCATTAGATTTTTGAGGATGTTGCACATGCCAGCTAAAGTAGTCTACAAGTAATTGTGCCATACCTTGATCTTCATGGTGCTGGGAGCCAGAGCAGTTATTTCCTTTTGCATCCTGTCTGCAATGCCTGGGTACATGGTAGTGCCTCCAGACAGCACATTGTTGGCATAAAGATCCTTTCTGATGTCTATGTCACACTTCATGATGCTGTTGTAAGTGGTTTCATGAATGCCAGCAGACTCCATGCCTAGGGAAGTTACATCAGAACACTGAGGAAGCAACTCCTTACAGGGACTTTAAATTGTTAATAAAGAACGGACAACATGAACTGCAGTGTCTCTTTGGAAGACACCAGTCTTCAGAGCTACAGAAACTGGAAAGTCTTTCTGCAGCTGCTTAAATTATTGGAGTTCCTTGAGGGTACAGCCCTCCCCTGCTTACACACACAACGCCTCCTTAAAAAGAAAGCCAGGGGTGTGGGTGTACAGTCTCCACTAGGCTTTTGCAGAAATCTCATAAGTCCAAAGAATTCCTTATATGGTCCTGGAATCATTTGTTGTTTTTTTTATTTTTTTCCTTTCTTAAACTGAGACAGCTCAGAGACAGAACAGTCAAAATATGCCCTAATACCTCTAAGCATGCAGCTACTGTATCAGTTTCTAAGCTGAAATTTACCAATTAGCAGAAGCTACACATGATTTTTACATGACCTTGCTGCAAGCCTGCCTTCATAGCTATTGATTTGCTCTGCAAATGTACAGAACCATGGATTCAGGATTTGGAGTAGTCTTTTGGAAGAATAAAAGTAGTGGTTTTTGTTTTGTTTTTTAACCCCTCCCTGCAAGTACATTCAAACTACAACCCTCACACTATTTAGAAAAATGTCTCTGCAGCCATATTTTTTGTAGTAGCCAACTCCATAACATACAAAATGGTGTGGGCCCGAAGCCAGGAATAAACATTCAAGGTTTATTTTGGGAGAGTATTTTGCTTTACTGTTTGACATAAAGTTCCTCCCACTGTATTAATAGTGCTGTTTTAAAGATTAGTTTATAATGGACACTAGGACACACTTGTGTATACATCTAAGTGTGCTAGCAAGGTGTACAATCAAACCAAAACAGGGACTTCATATTTATGTGCAGTTTACCAAGGCCAATCACTCAACCTACCAATGAAAGATGGCTGGAAGAGGGTCTCCGGGCAGCGGAAGCGTTCATTTCCAATGGTGATCACCTGACCGTCAGGAAGTTCGTAGCTTTTTTCCAGCGAGGAGGAAGAGGCAGCAGTGGCCATCTCATTTTCAAAGTCCAGGGCCACGTAACACAGCTTCTCCTTGATGTCACGGACAATTTCACGCTCCGCTGTTGAGATGATTGTGTTTAGAATGGTGCTCAGAAAGGGCCCAGACGTATCAACAGGTGGTTCCCTTTCATCCTGTAACACCCTCCCTATTTATTACTCTAATGCCAGTCTTGCTCCCCTTTCCTGTTGGATTCTTTCTTGCTACTAATCAACTGCGGAACCACTGCTATCCCTTCTAAGTCCACTAGAAGCATTGCACATTAAATAGCTCCCCTCCTCATTTTAGTAGCATGTTCTTACCAGTGGTCACAAAGGAATAGCCACGTTCTGTCAGGATTTTCATGAGGTAGTCTGTCAGGTCACGGCCAGCCAGGTCCAGACGCATGATGGCGTGCGGCAAAGCGTAGCCTTCATAAATGGGCACGTTGTGGGTGACACCATCCCCAGAGTCGAGCACAATCCCTTTGAGGAGACAACACGCACAATTCATTCTCAGCTGCACACCAAAATGCTTTTCTATTTCATATGCCTGTGCCACCATCCCCAGAGGCCTACCTGTGGTACGTCCAGAAGCATACAGGGACAAAACAGCTTGAATAGCTACATACATGGCTGGCACGTTGAAAGTCTCAAACATAATCTGAAATGAAATTAAGATAATCAGCTTAACAGTAGGGATCTTAGCTTAGTTGTAGCCATACGCTGAAAGAGAGGGAAAAGACAAGATTTTCATATTTATTGACAGTTGGTAATAACAAGGAAGGAAAACACATCTAAATCCAAATGTATTTGTCCTATAAGACATTTCTCTGTATCTGGTCTATATCTATGATGTATGAATACAGATACATGCATATATTAAAGATCATTTTGTGATAGGCCTAGACAAAAAAAATAATACTAATAAGAAGATGAAGGTGATGTACGCTTGAACAGACCAAGGCTTTCATATTCAGAACTGATATGTTGACTTTTTAAAGTAAACGCAATAATGTACAAATTTGACACGTGGTCACACTGCACTTTCCATCTTCCATTACTAAGAGATACACACTACTGGAAAGTCAAGCTGACATGACTAACTAAAATTATGAATTTCACATCCTGCTGAATTCACAAACTTGGAATTATTCCATAGCTTCAGAGTGAGATTACCTGGGTCATTTTCTCTCGATTGGCTTTGGGATTCAATGGTGCTTCAGTCAGCAGAGTTGGGTGTTCTTCAGGTGCAACACGGAGTTCATTGTAGAAAGAATGATGCCAGATCTGAGGGCAATGGAAGAAGGCAAAGGAGAAAGAAATACCATCAACTAGCAGCTCAGAATCACTTTCAGACAGGTATAATGCTCCAGCATTCTGCTTACAGCATTTCAGAGACAGATAAGTAATGTTTCACATGCAATTGTTCTTATTGCCTTCATAGGTATTACAAAGTAACTTGAAAAAGAAAAACACAATCCTCAGGTTAAATATATCACTGCTAGTGGTATATGATTTCTAAGAACACACTAGTAAATGAAAATAAATACATTCTTACAGTAGAAGATACAGAGCCAAAATAGGCTTTATTCCAGCTCGCTGTTAACAAGCTTTTCATTAAATCACACTTGATAGCATGACACTTTCATCTCTAAAATTTACTGAGTAATCTGTAAACATTTGGTTCAAGTGTTTTTTTTTGTTTGTTTGTTTTTTTACCAGTGATACACATCATTTCAATGATGAAATACCTTCTCCATGTCGTCCCAGTTTGTAATGATGCCATGCTCTATGGGGTATTTCAAGGTCAGGATTCCTCTTTTGCTTTGGGCCTCGTCACCTACATAGCTGTCTTTTTGACCCATACCAACCATCACACCCTATAAAATAACACAAATGGAGTTATTCCCTCAAGGAGAGGTGTCACAAACACCTCTTATAACAACATAGGCTGATATAAATCCAGTTGTCAGTGATACTAGTAACAGAATACTTTAAGAATACTAATTATTGGAAAATTACGCATTGCTCTAATTTCCAAAATGAAATGTTTAGCTAACTTAAACCTCCGGAGTTCACGTTTCCAGTACGGTAAAAACAAAGAGCACACAAGTACAATTTTTATACCATGTTAAATTACATAAAAAAGTAAGTACAATATTAAATTCATCAAGATGAAGTAGAACAATAGGCAATTTATAATGTTCATTGTTTAGGGATGACCCGCCTGTTAAAGTATAATAAAGTGGAGTTAAAGCGGAAAGTGACATTGTGCCATCTAAGGGCCAAGATGCAGCAATACACACTTCACATTTTCCAAAGCTTAAATTTATTATGATTATTTTTAACTTTTTTTTTTTTTTTTTTTTTTTTTTTTTTGAGACTAAAATATTGCCATTAGAGATATAAACAATATAAATCTACGAGTACAGTTTACACTTTCGGGTATTTTTGTGGATCCTGTAGAAGTGGTCCTTGGACCAGAAACTGGAAACTCCTCTATGTATTAAATTAGAAATACTGTCAAAAGAACCAACAACCAGCAAACAGTATATACTAGGATGCTTTGACTACATAATACTCCTATCTGAACTTTGTCATTGCATGCTCCAAACCTTGGCTTCTCTAACAGTTCTGTCTTGGAAACACTTGTAAAATGTAAAACCTGAAGCTAAAGAAACTCAATCCTAGATGAGTGCCCATTTGTGCCTATAAAGCTAAATGAATAAAGTCAGGAAGGCTGATAGGAAGCTGACTGAAACCTTCTCCTTCCTCCTTTAGCTCTCCATACATCATCTATCACCAGCTTTTATGGCAGTCAGAAGTTACAGATGCTTCTCTATTGGGCTTGTTTGCTTTTAGACTATCTTTACTCATCAAGTTCTTTGGGTGATCCAGACTCAAGGAACAGGAAGAAGAGAGCATAGAAGGAAGTGAAAAAATTAAAAGGATTTCTCTCACAAGACTAGACATTGCTTTGACTCAGGTGGCTGCACTGCTGGACTTCTGCCTGGGAGTACTGTGTTACACTGACCTCCCAGGGCTCTATTTGCACCAGACGCAGGAAAAGGTGGCTCTGGGTGGAGAGCTGGGGATGGGGCAGCAAAACCTTCTACAAGCCAAGTGTGGAATAAATAAAGCAGTTCATCACCTGGTGCCTGGGACGACCCACGATGGAGGGGAAAACTGCTCTCGGAGCATCATCCCCAGCAAAGCCGGCTTTGCAGAGCCCCGACCCATTGTCACAAACAAGGGCAGTGCTGTCCTCTTCCTCACACATCTTCTATGTCAGTGTTCTCAGGACCTCCAGACAGGAAACAGACCTATAAAAACAGCGGGAAAATAATTAGGAAAATAAAAATAAAAATAAATTAAAAAAAAAAAAAAACTCAGAGAACCAGTCTTAAAGACAGAGAACTGTATGAAAGGAACCATCACACAGAAATACTGTATGCACCAGACAGTATTTAAGGGATTCCAGAGGAGAATTCCAGTCCTGCTGCATGGACAGATGGATCATTACAGCTCTGGGACAGCAAACGTTTATCTAAATTTGGTCAGAGAAATCCACTGCTGGGGGGTGAGTGGGAGATAAAAAAGACTGCTGGACTGACAGCTGCAAAAACAAAGCTGCAAAAATGCCTTTGCATCAGATTTCGCACAACATCCCCTGCTTTTCTATCATTTTGATGAAACCAGTGCACGTGGAAAGCTAACAGAGGTAAGAGCACTTTAGCCATCGCCATTCAGTCTTGGAGTTCCCAAAGAATTAGCACTTCACCTGCTAGTCATGTACCAGTGGTACACGATGCAGACATTATACAGTGATAAAGACACATACCCACTGGGTCAAGATGTCCTGCTAGGATTATATTTTTCCCTTTTAAAATAGAATAAAGTTTCCTAATATAGAAGGAAAAAAAAAAAGAAAAAAAAAATCAGCCCTCCCTTAGTTACTCAGACAAAAAAAAAATATCCCAATTTTAAAATGAAGTCAGGTACAGCGTGTGTTTTGAAAACTGGCCATAGCATATGCTCTATCATAACTTCAAGCCAGCTAAAAACTTGCATTTAGAGTGACAGAGTAATTTATACTGGCTCCCTGTTTCAGTAAAACAGAAATTGTTTTCCTCCTCAGACAACAGGAAGATAACATGGGTAATAAAAATGCTTTGAGGGTTTTTTATTAAAGTCAGTTATAGAAGCAAGCCCTGAATACCAGCACTTGGAACTATTTGCCCACAATTTATTGTGTGGTAGGGAACCACCTGACTACCTGGGATCCCGGGCTTCCATGCAGAGTTCAACAAATTACAGTGTGTTAAGAGCTAAAGGAGACAGCTGTCATCTACCAATGCAACTGTCTCACACAGTCCCTAAAACCTTCTGCCATAGGATATTGGAACTGGAGGACAAAGTGGCAACAGGGTTGGTGAAAGCCATGGCTGATGAGCAAGGGTGTGTACAAAGCCGCTCAGCCTGTACCCAGATGGAACAAGCAGGGACAGCCTCTGCCCATCCTTCACTTCAGATCCTCCATCCCGTCCCAGCCATGAGACACGGCTGTAGTGCTGCTTCTGTAGGCTGCATGGGTGTAGAAGAAGAAAATAACATGGAAAACCCAACTTGACGTGTTCCAGATACTTTATCGTTATTCCCAAGAAAGAAAAGTAGGTTGCATTTTTTGCATTTATTAAATTTACTCTTGGTGAAACAGGCTCTTTATATTGAAGCATTTACTCAATGGGGCATAATTGTTATCTAACGTGAATGAACAGAGTGGTTTAGACAAACCATTTCCTAATTAGGAAGCAGGCTTTTCAACCGGCTGTTTTTGGAACAGAGCTAGAGGTCAGGGGGTTTGCTCAAACCAATCGCAGGGAATGCAATACCAAAAATCACTTGGGGGAGGGGAAAGAAGGGGGCAGGAAAGGCTACATTTCTGAGCTCAGAGGACTCTAAATGAAAACCATATTTAGTAATAAAGCACAAAAAGTTGAAAAATTAAAGCTGAATCATTCAGCCAGGATTCTCTGCTGCCAAGCAGTGCGTTACAGCTCAGGATTGCTGTGGCATGCAGTAGTAAAACCCTGCAGCAGCAAATGTCACTCAGCACTGTGGAATAAAGCAAAATACTCTCCCAAGCAATTAACACAGTATCTAGCCTCTTACTTCTACCTGCTTTACATCTAAAGATAACCAATCCCTTCACCAGTCTCCACAGCATGCTATTAAGAGAACTCCAGCCTCACAAGGAACACTGTGTATAACCTGTTCCTTACTAAAACATCTGGCATTTAGCAGAGCATTAGTTTCACATACATGGAGACAGGGGTATACATGTACATACACATGCATCTTCATTGCATCCTTTTAGATACTGATATATACACACACACACACACACACACACACTTTTTGCATGCTTCCAGCCCTTATTACAGTCGTAATTCTCCAAAACACTCGTGTCACCCTAAGCTAAGAGCAGTGAGGCAAACCTGCTGAGAAACCCTACTATACAGTGGGCAAATTTACCACCCCCTCAGGAACTCGTGTCCAACACTAACAGCCCAGGAACACAGGTTCACTGAAACTCAAACACAGCTATCATTCCACCTGTACCACCACACAGCCTGTGTGCCTTTAGACAGTTTCTGGAGCATTAGTGGAATCAGCAAAATCATCAAGTTGATTTCCCTTTCAGAAGTGCCATACAATAAAGACAACTCAGTGTAGGTACTACAGGCATTTTATCAATTCAGTTCTACTAAGTAACACATAAGCAAACTGCAGTACAACAGTACATCCTCCTGAATCACTTCCATCTGACATTACTTAATTAAAAGTCCTCCACAAAACCGTAAATCACACTGTTGGTTCAGTGCCACTTACCCTGACAGTGCTTGGCTGCGGATAGCGGCCCTGGGATGGTGCTCTGTGTATCTGAAAGCACAGAGATTATATAGCCCCTTCAGCTCTTCTCCTCCCACCAGCCTCCCAAACAAGGAGCAGAGACAGACAGAGACAGAGCCGAAGTCTCTAACAAAACCATATAGGGACCTTATTACAAAAACCTCTAATCTGGGTGGCCACAGGCCCTGGGTCTCTTCCACTGCATTCCAACGTAGAGCTCATGAAACAGGAGGAGACTTTCAGCTGTGTAAGATAAACACTTTAAAACTTCAGGAGAGTGGCTAACACAGTGAGACAAAGCGTGTCCATGACAGGCACCCTCTGGCAGGAAGAGCATGTGTTCAGATGACAGAGGTCCAGGCCTCGACAGAAACAACCAAGAGGCAGAGTAAAAATCTGGAAGAGCAGTCATTTATGACAGGGAAGGTGTTTATAAGAAGACACTTCACTTTCATTAAAGATTTTGACAAAACCAATGATAGTATTTCCAGCAAGCTGATGAATTTTGCTACAAGTTCTTCTTAAAAGCTTAGTATTTTGCCTGCATGCTAAATGTTGCCCATAGTTTTAGAAGTACTGGAAAAAAAAAAGTACCTGTTGTTGTGTAGGGTTCACAGTGGTCTTTGAAGGCAGTGGAAATGTTCTGTTAAAAGATTATGATCAGCTTGTTATAGGTGAGAATCAATTTTCTTTCTCTGTCAGCTTATTTTCAAAGCCCTAGGAACCGTGGGCCAACTTCATCCTGGTGTTACTCCAGTGATGGCCACAAGTCTGTGTTAACTCACATCTCAAAATGCTTGTAATGAAGTTATTGAATTGTATAACCTCCAGCTAGCTCTGCCACTGAATATATTTTTAGCGACTAAAGCAAGGGTTCTCACTGTACAAGTTATTTTCAGAGCACGACAGGATTTTTACAGCTGCAGCCAGCTGTTCTCTAGACAGGCTGACTTTCGTGGAGCTGCCCTTTCATAGTCAATAATACATAGCCATTAAATTACTACTAAAGACAAGAAATCAGCATGACTAAACTCCATCACTCGACAATTACAAACTCACAACTGGTCTACGCACACGAGCCAAGAACGACGTGAGAATCCAAGAGAGATCCTTGCTTTGTGAGTCTTGTTACAGATGAGAGCAGCGTCATGTGTTTGCTTACAGAGTGCTGCCTAATGGAGTAGTCTTAATGCCAGAGATCCCCCCTACAACCGCAGAGGGAGTTGGTCCGGTGCAGAGATCTGAGGATTAGGCAACATGTAAAGATAGCAGTCAGGAAGAATTATGGATTGAAAACCAAAAGGAATTTAACTTTTAAGGAAAGGAACTTTTAAGGAATGTAATTGCTTTGAGGGTCAGAAACAGAAGCTAACAAGTGTTGGATCATGAGCCATGCAAAAGCTATTTGTGATTTCCACTTCTAGCATTTGGGCAAAAGATAAGAGATATTTTTTTAAAAATAATCAAAAAATAATAATGATAAAAAAAAATCCCACAAACTACCAAGGTAAGCCATCCACAACAGAGGATATAAGCAGATACTTTCTTGCACATCTCCAACTGACCCTCAAAGAACAGCTGAAAAGAAATATTCTTTTGTCAAACACTCAAAGACATAGCTGACAGAAATTATGTACCTTTCATAGAAACATAAGAGATCAGCAAAATCAAGTCAACAGAAATGAGAATTTCACACAGGAAACCCCTTCACTGCAGTATCATGTCTGATTTTGTTACAAGCACCAATTACCCCCTAGACTGGAGGAAGCATAGTCCAAAGTTTTCAGAAGCATAAGCTATTACTACTCCTTGGAAATATCTACACTGGGACAAAGATCCAGAAGAATCTAAACTCCTTACCTGAATGAAAAAAGGTTCACTCACCCAAAAAAAAAAAAACTTACTGGTGATGACGCTCTAGTGGATACTGCACTTATGAGATTTCAAAGCCAAGTAAACACCCCTTCTGTAGGGCTGCCAAGCAATTCACACAGCACCCCAGTGTAGCTAGAAATACAGGCAACAGTTTTTTATGAGACCTCTGTAGATATCAGGGGACAGTGTCTAGCAGATACCACAGACAGCTTCTTCTCTCTGTTAAACTTCATCATAGTCCCAGAAACTTAGCCTGGTGCATACCCCAGTACTGGTGGTGGCAATGGCTGCAATGAGGAGGTTCTATGGATGGGGAGTGTGCATCATTTTGAAATACCTTGCATGTCATAGGCATCAAAGTTTGGGGAATCCCAGCTTTCAGGGTGTTTGTGAAGGACACAGCAGACACAGGTTCTCTCGGAAGGGGCATTTGTCGATATGACAAGAAGGAAGATACACAGGTATTTGTAGGGACCTACCATATGCAGGATATCTGATAGAGATAGGATTGTGCAGACTGGAAGGGGTAAGCCAGCCTGACTGCTTAAGAGACTGACTTAGCAGTAGTGGTGGGTACAAAGGAACACAGCACAGCAAAACCCTAAAGATGCTGCACAACCATACATTCATCACACAACTGCGAACCAGCGCTCAGCAGGCAGCTTGTCTCTAGGGTGTTACACTATGGAAGGTCCCGGGGCAGGAAGGAAGGAAGGAAGGCAAACAGGTGAACTATTCAAGGAAATGAGGTCAGTCCAGCTTGAAGGGCATTACAGAAAATAAGTATTTCTTTTGAGTGATCCCATTACTCAAGATGCGATCATATAGATATTGCTAAATAAAAACACATGGGAAAAAATGACATTAGTAGTTTATGCCTTTCTTCTCAGCAACACAGGTTACTGCCGGAGGGGTGAGGGAAAGGGGAGGAATGTACATGGCATGATACTGGGATAAGAACATAAAAAGAATGGAACAGAACAAGTCTTCTGACAACCAAGCCTTAAATGCTGAGGATCAAATCTCTGAAACTTCCTCTATGGCTACAGACACATACCAACTTAGCCCAAACATGCAACTATTTTCACAAGACAAAGAACAAAATACCATTCTTGAAAGGAGCTTAATTTCCCCCCTGGAGACCACTTCCTGCTGCCTACCTTTCAGCACTTACCCTGCTCATTTGTATAGAAACCACCACAGTGCAATTTGCCCAGGGTGTGTACACCCTGAGGTTGTAGCTCTTTCATTGCACCCATAGCCAAAACGTGTATGATTTCTCTTCGAGTTCCTCCAAGATCTTGACACTTACCCACTCAAAAGTTTGGCCTTTTACAGCCTACATCACATGAGCATGTCCAGCATATGATCAGAGAAAGGAAAACAACTGGGAAAAGTAATTCTGCTTTTCTTTCATACACTTTCCCCTGTTCTCTCTACAGTGATACTAGCAAGTTCCCATGTACATTGAGAGCTTCCTCATTGACTTCAAGCATCTTTTAAGGTACCAGTGGAAACTCAGAGCTACATGTTTCTTAAGTCAAGCTTTTCATTTTTCAGTAACTTATGCAAATTGTTGTATGAACAGAAAATGTACTTGAGACTCCATGCCACAGGAGCTGTATAGCTACCACGCCTAGGAAACAGGCTACGGCTGTCCTGAAGAATGCAGGCTCTGAGGCCATACACTAGCTTGTAGATGTCATACTTTTTTGGTAAAGGAGGACAGAAGTTGCAGTCTTATCCCAACTGCTATAGAAAACTGGGAATAAAGTAACCCCTTTACTCATAACATTACAAGCCATTACTTTATAAGGGAAAACAACTTCTCAGATGTGCATGGAGGCCTTCCTGCTTAGATCTAATTGGCTGCTTAGGAATGAGGCTCTGCTAAATACGTCCCCGCTCCCTTTTATTTGGTGATTCCTTTCATCTTCTCAGCATTAGCAGAATCTCTAAATGTTTTGGTTTGTCTGGCTTCAGGCCCTCTCCTCTACCTCATTGATAGGCTTTACACTTTTATTTTCCCCCTCCCTCTGCCCTTTTGAGAAAGGCAGGAATAAATAAGCTTTAGGCAGCAGAAAGTCCTTCAAATAACCTGATTCATTGCAGCTGTCATGCAGTGTGCATCTATCTGTAAAGTGCCAGATTAACCATAAGCTGTCAGACATATACATGTCATATACATGTCTGACATATATATGTCAGACATATATAGCATGCTTTATCATTGCCAGGCTCTATTGTCTTAAGACAAAATGTCTCTAATCATTCTTAAAACAGCTACTCAAATGCGGGAGTTTTCAACCTACAAAGTCTGGAAAATAGTTTTGCCAGTGCTGCCCAAGAGCCAAAGGATACACTTTGCCCCCTGGGTGGGGTGATGAAGCGTTTTAATTCACAAACTTCATTCATCCTCTTAAAAAGGCATCTTTCTCCATGATAACGTTAAGTAAAGTTTCCCCTCATTCAAAAACAAAGGAACGTACTCAAAGTAAAAATGAGCTAATAGTTCCCTCCTCAACCTTCTTTGATAAATAAACAGAACATAAGAATAAGCCCGGCTGGGTCAGGCTGATATCCATCTAGCCCAGTATCCTGTCTCTGAGATTTCCTGATAGCAGAAGCTTAGGATAGAAAGGGGATATCTACAGCAATAATTTTCTTCTTATACCCTTCCAGCCTGCTTATGTGCAGCATACGAATGTCTTGAGACAGGAGTTTGTACATATATCTTCATGTGTAATAGGTGCAGACAATTTTTCTTCATAAGCTTGCCTAATTTAAACACAGTTTTGGAGATAGGTTGTCCTCCATGATGTTTTGTGGAAATAAGTTCTACATTTCTTCTGCAAGGCACCACCCATAGCTCATACTCCAGCTGCTGTGGACATGCCTCATATTAGAAAGAAAACCTCAAATATATCAGAAGCACAGTCCAAGCAACAGTCTTAATACCAAGAGCTGCAAATCCACCAGAGATCCTAGATAAGTACTCAGGCTACTAGCCAAGGCTGAGCTTGGCCCTGCTGTGTGTTAAGGCAGCAGCTGCTCAGTAGCTACTTCACTGCTCATGAAGAGTTATCTGCTCTAGCTGACATTGTATACAAGGCTACATGACAATGTTGCACTGGCAAGTTTCCTAAGAGCTATGCGAGAATGGATTCCCCCAGACTGTTAATCAGAACCACTCTGGTAACATGCTATTTAAATTTGTCCAAACGCAAAGGGAACGTTCTTTATTACTGTGAGAAACAAGCACTGTGCTTTAAGGAACACAGACCTGCAGAATGTGTGCATGGGGGCTGGCAGGAGACAGGGGTTCTTCCTCCTCTCTTCCTTTCACAATGACTTCTTCACTTCCTAATCAATGTATTCCCACACTGGCAGCAATAAGGAGACCAAGTCCCCACCACACTTTTGGAAAGGTTTTGGAAAGGGCTGTGTTGAAGAGAAGCTCCATAATTATCCTACCAAAATTAGAAAAGTTTCAAGATGAGTTTGCACATTATGAGAAACCAGCTAGTTCCCATCAAAGACATACACTGGAAGCAGGTTTCATGAGGCTATTACTTACTCATTGCATGCTTAGTCATATCACAGTTTCACAAGCCTCAGTGCCTGTATCATCTGGTCAAGCTGACCCTCCAGCAGACACCAAGGAAAAGGACCTACAGAGGGCAATTTCATCCACTCCTGAATTTAACAATTTTCTGTAGTTGTCAGAATTTCACTTTTTCTGACCAGTGCACAACTCCTGTGCATGTAGGCTCTGGATGACAACTGTGGAGTCCCCCTCAACCCAGATTTTACCATGTGGGTACGTACCTCTCCAGATGGGCCAGCCACAGTTTCCAGACCCTTTCTCCCAGCTCCCAGGCTGGGCACACTCAGCACAGTTAGGTGGCACTGCTGGGCAGGACAAACAGACATCCCTGCTGCAACTTCTTTGTCTTCTCTATCAGCCACTCAGCACAACTGAAAAACAAACAACTCCTGAGAGCACAGCTGTGTTCTTTTTTTTTTTTTTTTTTTAAACTTGCATGAGAAACACTGTAATACAATGAAGGAATGAGCATTAAACGGCAAATATATATATATCTTTTAAAAAAAAAAAGAACATCATAAAAAAACTACAAGGGGAAAATCTATGACCTGCAGGACTAAGGTAAAGACATACTTTTTAAAATATCCTAGATGATAAAAGAATTGTACTTTTGGAATTACACAGAAATATGTGCTGTTATATAGACTTGTAAAAAATAATGCAGCAAACATATTTAATACACGTGCATTTTCTGCACCAGAAAAGGGCCATGTGTGTCCAAAGGATTGCAATGCAGTCTGGGACTTCCTATTTCAACTCTATCACAAGAGGATGCTAAAAGAGCAGTCAGAAAAGTTAGGCGATGAAGTGCAGAGGGTTTGGATAGCCCATATCCATCAAGGCATTCCTAGAGAACTGGCTAAATTGCGTCCACAGCAATTAACAGTCATTCTCATCAGCCCTTAGAAGTGCTTAAGGGGATTTCAGTAAACAGGAAGAAATACAGTTCATCAAAAAATTCAAGCTGTAACTGGAAAGAGTAGCTTTTACAAACGTCTCAGATGAACACAGAGCTCTAAGCCAGACTGTCACAGTGACCAACATAGAATTCAATTAATAAAAAATGAGACAATATAATAGATGTTGATCAATATGGCTTTATGAAAATGATTTCTTAAACATTTTTTAGAGAAATATTACAAACTTAGTTGTAAAAGGTTCCTCCTAAAACCTTTAACTTTCCAAAACAATTAATCTAAGGCTAATTCAGAACTGATGTATGCAGAGTAGCATGGAAACTGGCTGACTGAAGTCTCACAACACACCAGTATAGGAATGTCACTGCTGAGTGGGTGTGATTCCATGGGACTTTCTCCTCTCACCACTGGCTATGACCTTTAATACCTTTATCAGTGATCTGATCAGTAACATAACAATTATAGTTAAACAAAGTGTGGGCAAGTGTATTTACAACTAGCCACAATCTACATTTTAGATCTAGAAGAAAACAGAGTCCTCCCCTGTAGAAAGCTGTCTATAACATGAAGCCTTGAGAACAATCTTTGCGTCTCTGACCTATACAGAAGTATTCCCTCTCCCCTTTATAGCATTTTTGCTGAGTGTCACTTTGGCCGATGAAAACCAGGTGCAGACAAACACACCTGGCAAAGTGGTGCCTAACTCACGGCAGGTTGCAGGAAGGACAGGACTGCACCAGTGGTCCCCTCTGCCCACAGTGCAGCGTCAGCCTCCCTCTGTCACACCTCCCTGCAGATGTCCTGGCCGCTGCTTGGGCCTGCAAGAGCATCCTGTAATCTACCACAGTGCTCCAGAAGACTGCCAGGCAAAGACTGTTGGTCACTTAGCCAGAAGGAACTGGTTATAAAAAACTGATGTTCATGGGCTAGCACATATAGTTTACAAACTTCTTCCCAAGAGGGACTCTCCTCAAGCCTCACAAACAGACTGAGATAGGCAAGTTTTCACCTCCGTTTTGCAGATGCATCTTATTTACGTAAGGTAGGTTCTTCTTCCTCTTTCTTGCAGTCATGACAACCACGGAAAAGATAACATGCTATTTTTGTTTATTAATTGCATTTGTTTTCTGAAAGCATGCCAGCATCTACCAGCCAAATATTCTTTGTTCCCTCTCCCACTAAATGTGTTATTACATGCCCACCTTTAACTATTTACACAAATTCTCTGTCAGATCAAAGAATATTTTGCTGGTTTCCTTTTATGATTGTAAGAGAGGCTTGGACACACATTTCTGAAACAGATATAACTGTACTTCAGGAAAAAAAAAAAAAAAAAAAAAAAAAAAAGGAATTCCACAAAGTTTTCATTCACTCCAACCCATGTCAAGGCCAGTTGCTGTTCACTGGAATCAGTTGCAAGACAGCCATCAGCCTCGCGGGGGATAAATACTGAGCGGACTCAGGTATAATCTGCCCAGGTCCCAGTTGGAATCTTCTCTGACCTCAACTGCTTTCAGATCCATTTCTCAAGCAGTGTAAGAGGACAGACACTGTTCTGTATTGCCTGTACACACATATTGTGCATACACTGGTACAGATACAGCTCTGGCTGCACATGGGTCTGCGTTCCATAGACGGAAGGCTGATACCTGCCAAACTACACTGAGGCTTTCAGGACTTCACGAATATCCCAAGTCCTTACAAGCAGAAAATGATAAAACTTGCTGCCTCATGTTCTGTTCTTCCTGTGAGTCAGCAACAGCACTAAATAAAAGACAAGCTTTTGTAAGCTGCTGTCTCAGAATCACGGTCTCTACCATATTGTCACCCTTTAAGCACTTCCCATATTTCTTTCTTTCAGCTCCTCGCTAGTAATTTCTTGAATAGATTTAGCAGCCATAGCTGCAAAATACTGTTGCCCACACATCTTGGAAATGCCTGGGTAGTGTTCACAGGAGGATACCAGAACTACACACGTGTTTCTCAGCATCCTAATTAGAGCCTGTCACTTATGGCACTGTACTTAGCCATCTCTGGGAATTCACTTACAAGGTCAAATTCTCATACCTCTTCAACAAGATATAAATCTTTCCTCTGCACTCCAGTTAGTCTGAATTACACAGCATGAGGACATTGCTTAATAAAAGGAGAAAATTATATAATTAGCAGGTCTACAGCACAAACACATTCTCCTTCCTGAATTGTGTATAAACAGCATTGGTATAGTAGTGGCAGCATTAAAAACTGAGCACCACTTTCACTGGAAACAGCCTGGTCTTCTCAGAAAAACAGGCTCCAGCAGAGTGGAATGAGGGACAATCACACTTGGGAAAAAGCACTTAACACCTGATTTCTTTTTCTCTACTTACAGTACAAGCTTCTGTTTCCATGAGGGCCCAACCTTCCCCATCAGCCTGATTTTAATAATTCATAGCTATTCTTCTGCAGACCTTTTTGCCAGATCCTGTTTTTCAGGTGGGCCCTCTGAAAAGAACACAACATGTGGGGTTTTGGACCAGATCACTCAGGAACAGCAGGACAGTAGCTGGGAGACCAAAGAACAAGCTCCACGTGTCAAAAGGTCCTCCTGGCCCTGAGCAGGGACTCCTCAGGTGTGAGGTTCCAGGCAGAGCGGGCTGCCCCTTGGTGGGGCTGAGGAAGAAGGGACTGGCAGCCAGCCCTGCCCTGCCCTGCCAAAGGAGGTAAATCCCCAGTTACTGGCATAACGTGTCTTTCCATCCGCTTTGTGCACATGCAGTGAGATCTCAGCTTCACTCGAGACAATGGCAGAATTACCACTGATCTCATGTACAGCTCACCAAAGCGATTCAGTGAGATCCGAGCACCTGGTCCAGAGCTTCTGCTTCAAAATGTAAGGCAACTTCCTCGCACTGTTACAGCAGAGGGACACGAGTCCCTCTTCATTTCTCACACAGCACTGAGGAACCCCCCTCCTCTCAGCAGGTCACAAACAGAGGGGGTTCAGAGCACCCTGAACCTGGGGGAGACACACGAGAAGCCTGTGGCCTGCACTGACACCGCTCTCCTGCCCACCTGAGTGCAGAAACACCCACCCTGCTGCTCATTGCCCTCCTGGCAGGCTCCGTCCATCCACCTCTGCATGAGACATGGGCTGATGGCAGGAGGGAGGCAGCTACCATGGCGTGTGGAAAGAACGCCACTTCTGAAATGTTTGGCTTCAAAGAAGTATGCGAGAAATGATTCAGCTGAAAAAGTATCTCTAACATCTTATCTGGGGACTTAACAGGATGATCTATTAGAAGCAAACGTTAGCGTACCCCTTCTTGTTGTGACTGCCCCTGGAGACACACAGATTTCTTTTTTTCATTTAACTGCTGATGAGAGCCACCGACAGGCAACAACCAACTGCTTTCTCACAGAAGCATAAATCGGTCTGTACCATGTACTCATTTCGTTTGCTTCATGTTCATAAGGGCTTGACTCTGCAGCAGGCTGTGCAGCTGAGCAGGGGAGGTATGACTCACTCCTGTAGCTGCACGATTTACCCAGACCTCTGGTCTGTTGGCACAGATGTGTGCTAGAAGTGGGTGAAGGCAGGGAACAGTGACAGCCCCACCACCTCCAAACCTTGCTCTTACCACAACAACACCTCTCTACAGAAATTTTGCCCTTGATCATCTACCTGAAGCAGAATCCCCACTAATAGCACACAGAGAAGTGCCAGGAGACACACACTCAGAGTGAGATCACTGCATCCTGTTCTTGTTCTGAAGATTGTTTGATGTTGCAGAGGATGCCAAATTGCATCTGAGACGTTAGTGGGAGGGAAAAAGCCGTCCCTCCTCCCCACCCCCACCCAAAAAAAAAAAAAAAAAAGATTTTCAAAGGTTAAGTGATATCAAAAACACAAGAGAGTTGGGAGTCTCAGCCACAAGGCATTGCTTTATCTCAGTGTGCTAATCTCACTTGTGTAATCTCACATCCAGAAACAGGAGCATGCCAGAACAAAGCAGCCTGACAGTCCTAAATCCCCAAAGGCATAGTACCAGGTACAGTTTCAACAGATCAACTACGGTATGCTAAGATACTTCAAAATGTTTCCTTTAGTTTCTCCTCCCCACCATCACCTTTACTAAAATCTGTTTTAGTTAACTTTAAAAATATTATGAAAATGTTTTTCTCTGAAGGGTGACTGTTTGGGTGTCACTTACTCAACATCTGAAATAAAGCCATCTGGTGTGCTTGTTACTTCCATCCTCACAGCAGCAGTTAAAAAGCAAAACTAGAGATTTCCTTCAGCTCCTGCTTACCTTTAAATTTCAGACATTTCTCTGCAAATTTTCCTCTCTCATCCTCACTACTGGGATTCAGCCTTGGATTTAACTCACAGTTGCAGGAACTTAACACAACTCACAGACCAAAACAGCCGTGTTATGCCCTAGCAGTGCCTGAAGGGAAAAAGTTCGAATAGTTCCTCACTCTCCTCTGAAGAACATCTAGCCTCCCTAACACATTATCTCAAGAGCTTTTAAAATTCATCTGTTACACATTTGATTGTTAGCATTTGCTTTACACTGAGTTTATTATCTTACTATATTATTTACACTAGTATTATCTTACTATAGTAATACCATCCTCAAAAACAACTAAGAGTAACTAACCTGAAAAAAAAAGAAAAAAGAAAAAAGCCTACCAGCAAGCCACTGAAGCTAAGCTGTCTGCTGCAAGTTCTGGACAAAGACAGAGCCCTGCAAGACATTTCAGAGATGCATTTACAACATATCAAGTCACAAAGTTAAATTTTAAGCAAGCCAATGTGATGTACAAAATATTTGCTAAATTGTGCAGCTTTCAGGATCTCAGCACACACTCATAAAGCACACACACAGAGGACTGGGACAGGACAGTCCCACGGCTAAAATAAAGTCAATAATCAAGCCTAAGATAGAAATACATCTACATTTATGGTAAGGTTATGGTGATTGGCTGTGAGAGCCACCAGGCAGCCAGCCAATTCACTTTTCCAGTCTAAGGAAATGCTCAGTTTGTTTTAGAAATGATTTTTTTTTCCAGCTGTGAAGAATGCATTAACGTCACCAAAATGGGCCTGTTAAACTAAAGTGTGGATCTAGGGTTTTGTCAAGAAGCTGAATTGCAAGAGAAAGGATGCACATTTATTTTAGCTTTCCTTTGGAGTGTCAGGAAGGGACTATTCCCAGTTTTCCATATTCACCCCCTCCAGAGGACAACTGCTAGAGGGACAAATGACTTATAAAAAGTTTCCATTTCCCCTTGGTTTTGTTCCATCAACCCTACATGCACAGAGACTCCAGGTAAAGAGAGGCTCCTGAGATCTTTTGTTAAACAGAGCTGCAGCCCTGGATCTCACCTGGGTTCAATCACCCACATGCTCCATTCCAACAGTCCTACTACTGACTCTTCTATCACCTCGCAGCGGAGTTTTTCATTTTCCCCTCTCCTTTTTTTTTTTTTTTTTTTATATATACACTATCATTTACAGCTCTGCAGGCCCCATTATCCAATTACAATTTGCACACCACGTGCCAGAACTCCCTGATTCGTTTTGATTAACACCACGCAGCCGCAGCCTTGCAGGACACCACAGTGAGAAGCAGTGTTTGTAAACACCACTTTCCCACTTCTACACTGCTGCATCAGCTTCCTCTCTGTGTTGGGCTAATACAGGGCTTCGCTACCACATCACCCAACCAAGGTGCTTTCACTGCATCACTAACCCCAGTGATTATAAGCAGCACCTCAGAACGGGCCGAGAGTGACACTGAACCTTCAGAAGCAGGCTGCATCACACTGCAACAACGCAGCCAATAGCTACAGTCATTACAGAGCATCTCTGGTCCTCAAAACCACAGAACAAAGAATGCAGCTGGTGGGTGGAGCAAGGTCACCATTTTAATGTTTCAGAGATCTGAAGAGAGGTGATCCTCCCCTCTGCTCAGCACTGGAGAGGCCACACCTGGAGTACCGTGTGCTGTCCTGGGCTCCCATGTACAAGAGGGACACAGAACTTCTAGAGAGGGTCCAGCACAGAGACACTGAGGTGCCTGTTTTGAGGCTTGGGGCATCTGTCCTGTGAGGAAAGATTACGTGAGCTGGGCCTGCTTAGCCTGGAGAAGGGGAGGTTGAGAGGGGATCTTAGCAACCTCTATAAATACCTGAGGGGACAATGTAAAGTGGATGGGGCCAAACTCTTCTCAGTGGTGGCCAGTGATAGGGCAAGGGGTAATTGGACTCAATAAGAGCTGATGATTTAAGGACTGATTCCACTCAGATCTTTTAGCAAAAGGATCATCCAATGTTTATAACAAAAATCTTGGAACCAAAAGGGTTTTGAACCAACAAAAAAGAGGAGATGGTGATTGAGTAACCCACCCACAATGCTCTATCTTGCTCTTAAACCGAAAGTCAAATCAGGTTGTTCTGAACATATACGAGGGAGGGAAGAGGCAGAACAGAAAAGCAAAACAAAACAGAGTTAGAATGTGAAACAGAATTGCTATACTTTGGGTCTGATTATTAATTTTTTTTTTTTTAATTAAATCCCCACCCTCCCCCACCTTTAAAATTCAGGTTACTTAGAAAACATGAATCACATAACAAAATGTTTCATTTTAATATGTCTGAAATGTATGTTCTGTATTCTCTCCTATTTTCCTCCCTTTTCACCAAACCAAGTTGACCAAATACAAGTTTTCTCCCCTAAATTACACTTCAAGGCAAACTTACTGTCTACCAAAAGACAGGGGTATAAGTCAATATACACAAGACAAGAAAATGCAAAATTAGCATGAGGACAATTGTATCGAGGAGTTCATAACCCTTCTCAATTTCAACAACTCCTACATTTAGCATGTAAATGTACCCCAGTCTTCTGTGCAACAGTAATCTTCTAACATGTACTATAGGTCAAAGGATAATTTATGTTTAATGTGCAACAGTAATCTTCTAACATGTACTATAGGTCAAAGGATAATTTATGTTTAATGGAACCACTTCAGTTAAATTATATTACATTAATCTAAATTGCCAAATCTTAGCACAAAAGAATTGCTAAATAATCACCAACATGCAAAAACAAACCTAAACAAATCGTTAAAAAAAAAAAATCAGTAATTTTTATTAAAAAAACCTGCAATAATTTAACAACAAAAGTAAAAAAAAAAAAAAAAAAAAAAAAAAAAAGTGGTAGAAAACAAGTTAGATCTTATGCTTTTTTCCCTCTTTTATTTTCCCTCTAGAATATACAGGTGTATTCAACATTTTGAATTAAGACAAATACACAGGCCCCTGGGTTCCTTGATCATGTTTTATTTTACCTTAACAAATTTTTGTAACCTGGAGAGACTAGTTAAGTTAGCCTTCTCAAAATACAACAGTTTACAATGTCATAATATCCTAATGGAGTCAGTTTTTCTAGGTGCAAGTAAGCTTCTGGACAGGGACAAAACAGTTTGATGCCAATTAAGGCTTAAATATTATTTCTAGCTTAGTGACTCTCAAAGTCAGAACATTGCAGTAACATGTCCAGATGTATTCCTTAGGCATTTCTACAGCTATTTTTAACAGAATTTGCTATGATCAGTGCACATACATGGACATAGAAGAACAGCAAAACCCCCCCCACAAATCAAAACAGCACAGTGAGTAGGCCAACAACTTCACCTTAGTTCCAAAACCTGTCATTTTCAAAGGCAGAACTGCAAAGAAACTGAAAAGTCAGCTTGATACATGTTAACTAGTCCTGGAATTTGATCTTTCCATGCCGTAATCCCTCTTTGCATATTAGAAAAGGTTCAAGGACATCTACTGGTAAGAAAAATAATGCAACATCTCCCATTCTCGCTAAGAGCTTAACTGACACGTGAATCAAACTTTAGATGATGAGAGAATAAAGAAAACAGTCAAAGCTGTCACTTCTACCAGCCAAAAATGCTGCCACAACCCAAAGATGAGTGCAAAAGATGAAAGCACAACTCTGCATTGCCCACCAATATCACCTCGGAATAATTAAACAAACAAATTGCTCTCATGGTTTGTATCTATGACATCACCAAAAACCCAAACTGCTGCAGTTATCAGCCATGAGGTATGACTCCAAATCACATGCAGGCACTGTTGTTTTCACGAGAATCTGGTGGCTTTTCAAACTTATCTCAAAGCTACCTACCAAGACAAAAATACTCCACCACAAAACAGATATACCAACGCACTCAATTACACCTCAGGGGGTTCGGGAGGGGGGGCAGGACAGGACAGGGAAGCATGCAAAGAGTGCATGCATCCAATAGACATTTATTAACCTAATGGAAGACACCCAATAATGAGGGAAATAAAAAGACCTAGGTGTTGTTAAATACTAAGTGATGCCTGCTGAGGGCCCAGTGACGTTAGGTTTTGTTTTCAGGGCAAACCACAACCCCCTAAGTGATGAATTTGGAAACAACTCTACTGAGCTTTCTGCTGCAGCACCCATCTAGATCTGGGTGGGGCTGTTTGCAGTACCCCATCCGCCCTCACTTGCACACAAACTTCCATTAAAATTAACAGCCTTGGGTTCACCAGCCTTGAGCATGTACCAGTTTGGGTTTGGCCTGCAGGCATGCAACACAGGTACTGCACCAAGGACAGGTTTCTCCCCGCCGTACTCCATACTGCCACATGGGAAGGAAAAGAGCTGGTTGTTACAGGATACTCTGAAGGCGTCATCTCCAACGCTGGGTCACTATGGTGTCACCTCCTAGTTTTATGCGGAAGTGATTAAAAAGCCCGAAATATTTAAACCAGACGCTGTTTTTTGATGATATATGAACTCAGCTTATCTGAAGGTATCGAGTTTATCTGCAGGTAGGAGCCACGCCAACAGAAAATCCAAAGGTGATTCACAAACTACGGAGAAACGGTGCTTAAAACGAAAGCGCCAGCTCAGTTAAAACCATGGCCTTCTCGGGGCAATGGCATCATGTGAAATATCAAGAAATGCGTCGATAACTGACAGCGCCCTGTTACTCCTAACGCTACCGAGGAGGCCAGCAAGCTCCTGGCACTTCAAACCACTAAAAGTTTGCAGAAAACAAAGTGGCTAAAGCTAGCTACAAAGCCGCAGCCGCCTTTTGATGAGCTCAGCCTGCCCCAAATGCCTGCGGATTGAGGATTCCCTGCCCCAAACCCGGCATCTCCCGCAGAGAGACAGTGCCCTCGGCGGGGGGCTGCAGGAAGGGGGCTGCCTCGGGGACCCTCACAGCGCCCAGCCCGGTCCCGGCTGCCTCCCTCGGCGGGGCAAGGACGGCGCCCGCCTCCGCCAGGCCCCTCCGCTCCCCGGCGGGCCCGCCTCGTGTTTACCAACATGGGAGGAGCCCGGCAGGAGCCGCGGCGCTTTCGCTTCGCCGGTGGCTGCGGGACGGCGCTGGGGCATGGCCCGGGGACTCCTCGCCCTGCTCCTCGTAAGTGGCCGCCGGGCAGCGGGGCGGGGACGGGGCGCTGCGGGGCGGCCGGTCGGTGACAGGGAAACTTCTTTTAGCTGCAATTGAGGCGAATTGCTTAAGTCTGGTGGTGCGCGCGGTTGTTTTGTTTGTTTAATTTTACGATCCCCCGAGCTGTGCTCTCCGCTGCCGCAGCTGGAGCAGGAGGGCAGCAGGAGGGCAGCGGGCGCCGTGCAGCAGCCGGGGCCGGCTGCTGAGGGCTCTCGGCCCCGAGGAGAGCCCGGCAGGGCCGGGCAGGGCCGTGCCGGCAGCCCCAAGCGAACAGCTGAGCTCTGGCCCCCTGCCAGCAGCGAGGCAGGGAGGGCTGGAGAGGCAGGCGAGGCTGAGCACGGTGAAGTGCGGGCGTTTACCGGCAGCGGGGCAGGGCCTTCCTCTCGCTCGGGACGAGGCTCGGCAGCTTCGGGGCTCGGGTCACCCGGCTGAGTTTGTTGGTTATCGCTCCCGTTGCGGAGGGCTGCTGCCAGCGAGGGAGGTAAGGAGGTGCTGCAGTACAGGTGGGTTAGAGCTCCAGGTCTAGGGCCTCTAGAGCTCCAGCAGCAGGGCTCCTTGGCCAGAGACCCTGGCACGGGCAGCAGAGGGTGAGCAGGGACCCTGCCCGTGGCAGCGATCCCTGTGCCGTAGCAGAGCCGAGCCCTGCATGTGCCTGGGGTACAGGTTGTGCCCCCAGCCTCGCTCCTCGCCTCCTCCAAGAACTTGCTGGGATTCCCACTGCAAGAGGCGTCACAGTGTGGTTACACCGCTAGTGAGCAGTGGCCGCCTGGGGGGAGGCAGGTTATGTGCTGGTGGTCAGGCAGAAGTTATTCAGTGCCTCATCTGATTTGAGATGCAACCCGTCATAAACAAAGTGATTTATAAGGTTCTGCACAAAGCACCAGGGTATAAATACAAAGAAGAATTTTGAGCTGCTGAGGGAACTGTTTATTATCTGTCCCTGTATGGGAGCAGCAAACAACTGGCAGAAGTGTCAGTCTAGTTCAGTATCTTAGAACTACTCAGAACATAAATTAAGATAAAAACACCTTCTCTTACCTACTCCCAGAAAAGAAAGATCATTCCTATTCTTACGTTCCAATTGTTTCCAAGTTTTGCTACCCTTTGGAAAGACTGCAGCTCTCCCAAATGCATTCTACTGAATATATATATGTATACATATATATATATACATATACATATATATATATATGTTTAACAGTATGTTGTTCCACTACTTATAAAATCAGTAAACCTGGACAACATTTGACTTGCTCAGTTGATTAATCCAGAACGTGAAAGTAGATTGTTGAATTAAACCTCAATTTTGCAAGCAACTCCATAGTGCGCCGAGGTAGAAGCAGTTGCAGAGCAATACAGCAATGGCCTATATAGCTAGAGAACATCTAACTTTGCCCTGTAAAACAGGCCACAAAACCACATACCATTCAGAGATGATGTAGAGGAACAGGCCACCGCAAGACAGTGAAATGTTACATAAATACTTCGTAAAGTTCTGATGGAATTATTTACAAAGCAGGCAGTCTTCTGGAAGAAGACATGCCTTTGGAAACAGGACTCCTACTTTACTATGCTGACCCTTATTTCTTATTTCCCACAGGACTAACGCACATTTTAAATGTATACATATAGGCAGCCATAAAGCCGTGGGATGACCCAAGACTCGAGTGAAGAGTATAAGCACTCCAATTCTGAAAATGCTTATCTGCTCGTGTTTCCACAGTTAACTGTCTTTATATTTGAGGCAACTCACTGAGCAAAGAGAAAGAAGCTACAAGCAAATCGTATCATGTTACAAAAGGAAAAGGGGGAAAAGTTTGTAATTTCTGTTCTGTCCATCTCTTACTCACCCTCAGCCACAATATCATCAAATTGAGGTGGAAGCTGTTAATACTGTTCCAAGTCTCTTTAATTCAATAGTATAGTATTTAATAGTATTTAATTTAATAGTGTTTATTAGCACAGTGCTCCTAAAAGCACAAAATTAAAAACAACCAACCAACCATAGTATCCTTATCCCCCATTATACTGCTGTGAATTGCACGTGAGACAGCTGAGATGTGAAATAGTAATGGACTGAATTTGGACAATTACTTTAAGACATGACAGTAACTGAGGGTTATTAGTCTTGCAGGCACTGAACCCATGAACCTCACTTAAAATTTCAGGAGGCTACGATGCTTCTATCTGTGGGGAAATACCAACTCTCATTGCTAGGCTTCAGAAAACAGAACTGCACTTAGTCCTTCTTATAAAAGACTTTAGAATGTAAAGACATACTGTTTTTAATGGCTATTTTGGTGCTAACTACCATCTTCCGCCTTTGTGGGAGAAAAAATAGATGGGGAAAAATTGATCCTAAAGATAGCGGAGGCCGAAATGAATGTCATACTAGAAAAACTAAGTAGAGAGTCCTCTTAACTAGCAGTGTAAATTCATTTCTCTGATGAAGCCATCCTGAAAGGGGTTAGCACAAGGGAAAATAATTACATGGAAAACTGTATTAAAATTGAGCTAACTAGCAACCATTTGCCAAAGAAATACCAGAAGCAAATCAAAAATTAGAAAACAAGTTTTTCTTAGCTCCCATTATTCAAAAGAGCAAGAAAAATCCTCCCACACCCGTTTGTTTTGTGTTTTTTGTTTTTTTTTTTTAAACCACTTAGAAAGCCCCGATGAACTAATGCACATTACCCCATATAATAAATGTTGGAGGAAAAAAAAGGCCACCGAGTGCTGAAGGCATCACCCTTCTCATCTGTAGGCATTTATGGGAGAATCAGCTGACAAAAGTCAAATGTAGAGGTAACAGGAGAAAGAGAGGATTTTTTACTTAGAGGGTGAAATGTTGTAAAGCTCTCAAAAGGCCTTTATGCAAATAACATATTCACACGCTTCCAAAGTGATCTTACAGCCCCACAAGATGAGTCTGCTGAAAGGTTTGCATCCAAGGACGTTGACCCATTATGAAGAATACTCGGATGCAGAAAGAATTTGAGGACAGAGTCCCAAAATCACGTGACTTGCAGGAAAATAAAGCTCCTGTCGCTGCCCTGGGAGCACAGATGAAGCCAGGTTTTCTACATCTCCTTAGCAGATGCCTGTTACTGATAGCATTTAAGGATGCTCTAAGAAGGAAGGAAAGGAGGGGAGAGAAAACATAGAAATGTCTCACTCAAATGCTTAGGCATTTGAAAAGCAATGCAAAATGAGTGAAACCAAAAAAATAGTGCCAATGTGATAATTCTTACGGATTCTGCTAAGGTTAGATACCCCTGATTGCTTCTACTCCTATGGGCTGCTCAGTTCACTCCATCTTTAGGTTTGACAACAGTTTTTAGTTTACTATGAGAAAGGTAGAACAGACCCTCTGTGAGTCATTTTGGACTGAAAATGCACAGCCTCCCTTTAAATATACTCATCATAAAAAAGTACCTATCACCCCTGCCTCTGAAAACCCCTGCAATGCTTTCCGCTAGTAGCACTTGCTGCTCAGCAACAGCAAAGAGGGGAATTGAGGTATGCTCCGGAAGCTAAATGACTACTGACTTTTTTTCCTATATGAAAGGGCAGACCAACACTTTTGTATAGCAAATTGAATGATTTTAAGAGGGTGAAAATACAGGAGGAGAAAGTTTTTTTTAAAATTAGGGTATTACTTTGAAAGCTAAAATCTCCAAAAGTTTTCTTATTATTCCTTATGCAAGAAAGCACTGCAGGGAGACTTTACAAGCTGAAGCTATGTAGGCTGTTGGGGCTGCTTAAAAGTCAATTTCTGAGAAATGTTCCCCACTTCTTCTAAGTGTACCAGGAAGTTCACCTCTACAAGTGACAGTGGAGGGCTTCCATCCAAAACAAATAAACAAACAAAAAAACTAACCACCAACCACCACACTGCTTCCCTCCTAACTCTGTCAGCATAGCTTGTCAATGTAAGCTTGAGTTTTGCTCGAGGGAAGCTTGTCCATGCACGCACATGGTTGAGCAGACCCTAGAAGCAATTGTACTAAGTTTTATTCATAATAGTCATTTAGAAAGAGTGTTGTTTTTTTTTCTTTAATTTTACCCTCTTTCCTACACAATTCTCTATACATTTTCGTTACACTAGCATAGCTCCGAGTCTCCTCTTTACTCCCCAAAAGCCACAGGTGCTGCTTCACAGCTCTGATGTGGAAGATGCATGTGCCAGAGCAGGGTGGGTAGCTCCCCAGTGGGCACAGAGCTTGGCTGGGTGCCGGGCAAGGGCAGATGAGGAGGAAGGAACCAGCCTAGTGCTGCGGCAGGGTAAAGGGTGGCAAGAAGCGGGCAGGCACCTCCGAGCGCTGGCTGTGTGCTCGGGAGCAGGTCGGTGCTGTGCCACTTGTCCCCGCTGAGTCACAGTTCCTCCATCAGAGGGGAGAGACTGAGCAGTCACTTCCCCACCGACTTCCTTATGCTGTGAGTGCTGCTCACATCTGCCCTCCACGTGCCCCAGCCACGCACCTGCACGTGGGATGGAAAGCCTGGCACCATCGGGCTTTCTGGGGCTGTGATGGCTGCCTTGGGGTTGCCAGAGCCACCGGCCCAGGCCTCTCCACCCTGTTCCCAGACCCTCACTCCAGTCGGGGTGTCACAATGCTCCTGGTTCAGCTCGAGAGACAGTGCAACCATCCCCTCCCATCCCTACACGTGGCGGAGGAGCAGAGGCAAGGGGCTTCACCCTCATCCAGGGAAAGCCAAGCTAGGCTGGATGGCAGCCGCCCCACAGGGCTGCCGTCCAGGCCTGGCTCCCAGAGGTGGTGTGCAGCTGGAAATACAACCCTCTCTTTTTCAGCAAGTTCCGATAACTACAAGAGTTTTCTACATCTAGCTACAGTTACAGCGGGCATCCAAACAGTTTCACACAACTTCATGAAGACTGAATGAACCAACGATTAAATATCACCCTCTGTCACAGAAAATAAGTAAATAAAAGTCTAACAGTAAAAATAACCAGTTTTCAAAACAGGAGAAAGTTGCTTAAATATGTATATAGCATGTCCTTTGCTGTCAGCATTAATAAACACAGTCCAGTTTGTATTAAGCTGCAAGTCAAATGTAAGCTAACCATTCAGAATTAACTTCTTTCATATAGTCAATTATTCAAGTTAAGGTATTTTTCATACTGATTTAAAATGCAAGCAAATGTGTGATTAGCAGGACTTCTGTAGCCCATCCACTGTGCCATGGGTATGAAGACTACACATTTTATTGTGTCTCATTACCCTCTAATCCCTTTCTGAAAAAAGGGACCCTATCCCTCTCCTTCATAACTGGCCTGTTCTTTCATTTTGCCAAGGACAATAGCACTGGTCCTTTTGTTTCCAGGCATTATTTTCCCCTTCCCCTCATAATTTATATTTTTATGTCTATTGTGAATTAGAAAACAGTATTCTGTAATTAAAGGAGGAGCAAGAACAGCAAATATAGAGCTTAAGTTTGCAGTTAAGACTGAGAACACTTCAAGGCAAGGACTGTCTTATTTTTTTTCCTGTTACAACTCCACACAGATAGTATCAGAAAAATAAAAAGGTCAAAATGTTCAAATCAGTCCATAATATCAGCAGAAACTGGGCTAACTACAGGCAAGTTTTCATTTAACTCTTCTGCATAATAGTATTTCTGGGATGGAACCTAGTTCTCCAGCCAACGAGCTGTCAGCTCATTACATAGCTCTGCTATGTAGACAGGAGACATGTCATACTTAGCGCATGCAAGTCATCTACAGAATTTCCCACAAACTATTGTGAAGAGTAACGTAAATCATGGTAGATCCATCCTTCTCTTTCCCTCTTTACACCCAAAAGAGAAACAGGAATAGTAGTTTGGCCTCTCTCTGGTACACAGTACTTTTTTTTTTTTTTTTTACTATGAAGAGAGGGGACAGTGATTGCTAGTAAAGTTACTATTGACTAGTAAAATAGGAGAAAAAAAGCATCATACAATTTAACTTGAGAATGCATTCAAAGAAATGGAACAGCAGCATAAATTAGTTTGGAAGATGAATTATATTCTTTTAGAACTATATAGGCATCATCTGCTAAGGAAAAAAATAATTGAATTGGAAAACAAAGTGAGAACGAGAACTTCAGTAGGGGGTGAATATGAATATTTTAATGTAATATTCATTTTTGTGAATATTTTTTGTAATATTTCTATGAATATTTTTAGTAACGGAATGACAATGCTGATGTAGCTCTGTGCTAGTAGTAACATGCACCTACAGTCCTTGACAGTTTCTTGTATAATTTGATGTTCTTCTCTCCTAGGTGGCTGTCTTAATTATTGAAGCAGAGTGTAAAAGTGATACTGAACATCCCATACATGTAGCATACAACAGATCTATTACAAGAAAGAGGATCATTGCTAAGAGGGAAATTAAATGTACTGAGGATGAGTACGATTTAAATGGTCAGTGTTGCAAGAAATGCGAACCTGGTGAGTATGACGACTTTTCAAGACAGCCTTTAAAAGTGGAAACCACAACATGCACAACTGCTTTTTGCTAAGATAGCTACATGGCATGCTGTGGCTTTCTGGTTGCAGTGCTTCTGTCCAACCATATCTTTCTCTATTACAGGACATCAGACGCTTCAAAAGTATTTCTTGAGCTCAGTGCACCAATAACTTCTCACCACAGATAGCAGTTCACACATTACATGCTCATGACAGAAAAAAAAATAATCCTATATTACTTAATACAGCTTTCAAAAAGTTTTTAAAAGTGCAAACACAGGGTTTTGCCAACAAGATACTCCATGCATTCATGGGTTTTTGAGTTTTACACATTCAATTTTGTATGGTGTGTTCTCCTCCAGTAATAAATTGGAGGAAGAGGGAAGGATAATCAGAACTTGATGTATACTACCATCCTGAAAAACACATATGTATGCATAAAGAATATGGATTCTGTTTGTATTTGTAAATCAAAAGGTATTAGGGATTAAAACTAAAACCTGATAGAGGTGTTACAGCTGATGGCTTTTGTCCGAAGGTATAAATCTTATTCGTGTTTCTCTGTCTCTACAGGTTACATTAAAAATATTGACTGTCCAACAAACATTGGAGAACACTGTGTATCATGTAAACCTGGAGAGTACATGGATCATGCCAATAAAGAGGACAAGTGTAAGAGATGTGCTTCATGTGACAGCGAGTTTGGTATGTTTATAGAAATAGCAGTGAGTCTTACATGAGACAAGATTGAACTGAAAAGTCTCCGTAATTCACGAGCAATGGATAGCATGCAGAGTAAATTGTTTTAGTAGTAAGATATGGAGGACTTTATTACAAAGTCATACGTTTATCCTCTAGTTTCTTTTTGTTAAGTACAAAAAAGGATGAAGAACAAGCTATGTTGGTCTATTATTTCTCCTTATATCTGCCTTTGCTCAGCTAGGAAACGTTTGGAGAGTAACATCCCACCTCTTTCCACACTTGCCTCTACGGCATCTTTCTTTACTTTGCACAGAGGCAGATAACCCACCTGTTCCAAGATACCCTGATGTTGCTAGTTGGATTTACAGTAGTTAATGCTTCTTCACCAGCCTCAACTTTGGATTATGATATGTTCCTGTCTCACAAGCACTGTAATATTTTAGGAGTTATATTGAAGGACCCTACAGATAATGCATTTATTTGGTATGTAGTAGCCTACTTGTGGCCAGCATGACAAGTAGCATCTCTCAGTAAGTTCACTGATAATGCAGTTGGAAAAAAAGAAAAAGACAGGATTCTACACCTTATTTTCTTTATCAGCCCTGAGGATACCAATAGCTTGTAAGTTCTGAGGTCTTGTGTTCCCAAAAGCCTCTTTTGTCCTCACACGCCCTCATTAAGTACATAACTTGATCTAACAAAAAATTTGTCTTACTAGATAGTTTTCAAAGTTATGGTGGAGATGTGAACTAGGACATAAGAATCAGCTTTGTTTTCCCAAAGACATTCAGTTTTGAACACGGGCTTTTCTCCTTGAAAAGGAGACCTTATACAGACTGGTTAGGATCAGTGAAGGAAAGCTTGCTCTCTCTTGTTCATCCTCTATTTAAAAGAAAAAGGGTGTTGTAAGAAGCAGAGAAGGGAGCATTCCCAGTGATTTCTTTTGTATTCTCTCAAGTAATAGATAATATCTAAAATTTCTGGAGCTGACAGAGTGGTGTTTTTGATACATCCAGTGTGCTTTGTGGGATATAGGATCAAATCACAAAACTATAAGGCAAACTATGTGGCGTGCCTTAGTGGGTCAGGCCAGTGGTCCCACCATCCCAGTATTTGGTGAGCAAGAGATGCTATTTAAAGAAAAAAAATACACCCACAAACCTAATTTCTGTGTTCTGTTCCCTGCAAAGTCTCCTAGCATCCACATTTATGGGAGGGAACATTAGAAAGTTCACCTCCACATAGTCAATTATAATCCATTTATGAGCCCTTTGTGCCTGTTGGGGGACACCAGGTTCCAGGAATTCACTATCCAATGCATAAATACCCAGCATAGATTTTTTTTTTTTTTTTTTAAATCCATTAAACTGATCTCCTACCAGTTTCACCAGGTGTCCTGTAGTTCTAGTATAGCTGAACTTGCAGAATGATAGTTCTGCATTCTTCATATCCAAAATACAGTTTAGTAACCAGAGAGACAGCTCTTAACTCCAGTATGGTTGTTCTCAGAACACCTTTAGGAATATAAAGTTAGCTTTATATGTAGTTAGCTTTACATTAGCTACTATAACAAGCATTTTTAGATGGGTAATGAAGATTACTGTAGTGAAACAATTCAGTTTATGTACAGTGCCACAAAGGAAGCTAGTTAGTACAAAACTAATTAGAATTAGTTAAAGCTAATGGGATGACTCTTTTGTATGGGATAATGCGAGTAATGCTGTTGAAGAGAAGTTAGTAGAAAATATTAAGCAGGAGGAAGAGAACCGTTCTTAGGATCATTCATGTTTGGTATTTTCATGAATGGCATCAGCACTGGTTTAGCAGTGGAGTTAACCAAATTTTCGAGAATTCATTTTCCTGTTACAGCAGGTCACTGAATGTGCTAACTCAAAAAATCCCTTCTGGTCCTATATACCAATGAAAATAGCTTTCATAGTAGATAAGTCTACTTACAGAAATTCTTTATGCAGAAATATTTTTTTCTTAAAGTGATCTCTTTTATACATTGAGGACAGGAGAAAATTAATACACTTGTTTTAATACTTCCTATTGAGGGTTCTCAGGAAGAGATAAAAACTTGCTATCTGTCAGGGACAAAAAAGTAATTGTCTCAGATGTAAAGCTGAGAGATGAGGTACACGATCTTTTGTGGTCCCTTCTTTATACTTATGGGAAAAAGAAGCTGACAAGTTTGTAAGTGCCAAACGAGTCCTCTAGCAAGTACTTTGTTGTGTGATCAGTTTTTTCGAGATATCGGCCAGCAGAGGTCTCTCTCTGCCATCCTTGTGTTTCCAGTACTCCCACAGCAAGGTTCCTTATAAAAGCTACATTCTACTTACTAAGGGTCTCCGGTACCGGCAGCGGTAGAGCTAAAAACACACTGGTCTGAAAAGAGCTTGTGAGCAGAGGCCTATTTTTTCAAACTAACAAACTTTAAGAATTCGTTTTAGGTTTTCAGATTGAAGAGGATTGTAACACAAAACAGAACACAAAATGCGCCTGTGCAGAGAACTATTTTTGTAGTTCTGTACCATGTACTACGCATTGCGAGCCATGTACCACGTAAGTTTATGTTTTCATTGTTAAATATAAGAGTGATAATATATTATCACTCATATTTCCAGACTGCTTCAAGACTGGGGCTAAGATAATGTTAACCTGAGGGAAAATATACTAGTTTTCCTTTGCACTTAGCTTGTTCAGCTGGCTTAACTCAGTCAAAATAACTTGCATGCATACAAGCTTTCCAAAGGCATGCCTAAAAATCTGTTTACATCCAGCAACTCTATATAGCATTTTCAAAATAATTTAATGTAGTGTATAAGTTTTCCTATTGCCTTTTTGTGATCTCCTGTTACATCTAAAAAATCATTTCCACACTTTTCGCCCCACACTATTTTCATACCTGTTAAGTTCTATACTCTAACATTTTGTTATAGGACTCCTTTAGCCAACAAAAAGCATTAGAAGATTTTTATTTGCTCTCTTGACACTTTATAAAGAGGGAAACAAATCCCACAATAACTCTTCTTTTCTGCAGATGTGAAAGTGTCCCAGTTGAAAAAGAATGTACTCCAACTTCAGACACTGTGTGCAGAGTGGAAGGTACCACTTTAGAGCCTAGCATGGTCTAGCATCTGCTGTATTTTGAGAGGCTATTGCAACTGTCATGTTTTACACAATGACCCATAGTGATTCCTGACTGCTAAGGGGATTGTATCTGCTGGGCCCTGTACTGACCTATGAAGCACGATTGCCCTTTTCTTCTGATCACAGTAGAGATACAGGAGCTATTACTCCTTTCTGCGGTTGACTCGGTTGACTCGCAATAGTCAAGACTTTAACAAAGTGCTATCTTCTGCCATCAGGAGTCAACAGAAGGGCCTCTACAATCTGATGCAATCTTGTTAAAAAAAAAAAAAAAGTGTATTGCTGTATTGTGTTTCTTGGCTTAGCTTTCATGTAACGTTTCCAATGTTCCAACAGGAATGCCATCATGGGGCATTGCAGCTGTGGTCATATCTGTGATATTATTATTAGTAGGATCTGGAGCACTATTAATATTCTGTAAGTGATTCCCCTTTTCGTTATTCCTAACATACTCTGAATAAGATATTCAGCTGCTTACTCAGATGTAATTTTATATTCTTGGAGTCCAGAGGAATATAATGACCTGGATTTTAAGAGTGTTTTGTGTTTTTCTGTTTCAGGCAAGAGAAAACGTAAGGATCTTACTTGCGTGGAGAACACTGCTGAAACACACCCTTTAACAGTAAGCGGTATTGCTTAGACCAGATAAAACTCAGCTTGATACAAGGGAACTTTGTTCCATTTAAATTACCCTGGTACTGCCTGAGCACATGCATGCCTCTCTTCTATGAGATCAATGAATCATAAGGATTCTCAGGAGAAGTAAGAGAAATTCTGGGTTATTTCTTCAGGGTTTGTCATTGTGCTCAGTTACGTGACCAAGATGAAAACCTTACAAAGCATCATACCTCCACTGATCTAGGGTACCTGCTCCCCATGTGTATTTTTAGGCAATAGCAATTGTGAGGTGATTCCCCAAGCTTCCCAAGTCAAAATGTGTCCAGTCTGATTCCCTAGCTCATAGAATAGGGGAATCATCGAGAAAACTGTGTCATGACATCTGTTTATCCATGTTTATCTGTTCATACATGGTTGGTACTTAACAAAAACGTCATGTACTCATTTCTTGCTTTCCTCTCTTTTCAGATTATACCACTTGTATATACAGGTAAGAGACAGGTAATTTTTCAAAATTTAGTAGAATAAACAAAATACAAACATGTAAATCCTACTCTAAAGAAAGGGTATTTTTGTGTAGACTATGCCACTTCCTAGAGCTGTCACTCAGCACAACATTGAACACTTATTAAAGAAATGCCAGCTTATAATGTGCTTGTTAAGGCACACCTTTTGCCTCAGGTCTGTTGTATAAGAAGCAACTACTAATTGACAATAGATGGATTTCTTTTCTGCTTACAGCACAGACAACAGAAGGCAGCAAGCTGGATTTCTAAAACCATGGATAATTTTAATAATGGAGTAGCCCTACAGCCAGCAGTAGAATCACAAAAACACAATCCTACCTTACGTTCAAGGGCAAAACCACAGTGGTAACACCCCATAGGAAGCGAATACAAGCTCCAACGCTATATCACAAAAAACCTGTCCCATTCCAGGACATTTCCCAATACTGTTTAGAGCAAAACAGGTACAGGAGTCATGACCAGGCTTGGATGATAGAGAGGAATGAAGAGGTTACAGAAGGAATTTAGTTCTTTTTAAGATGCTAGAGAGCAATATGGTTACAACCCTGGATATTTCAATTATCTTCATTTGGTAGGAATGTGTAAAAGCAGACCTGAAATATATTGCAAAATCACACATAAAGCATACAGAGTCATGAATACCTGAAACTTGGCCTGTTTTGTATAGAAAAAGTATCAACTCTAAGCATAGGTGCTTAAACAAACAAAGAACAGTAAGATTTCAGTGCCAAGAGCATTCATTTCCTTTTATGCTTCTAGATGTTGACCTGAGCAGCCATATCCCTATTATTGTGGAGGAGATGACACTCCCAGAAGTCAAGAAGTTTGTCCGTTATCGCCAAATATCAGATCCTGTCATTGATCAAGTTTTGCAGGACAACTTTAATGATGCATTTGAACAGAAGATTAAGCTGTTTCAAGCCTGGTATCAAAGTCATGGGATAAAAGGAGCCTATGGAACCCTACTAAGCAGCCTGAGAATGTTAAAAATGCGTGCTGTAGCTGATAAAATTGAGGAAAAGCTGAAGACAGTTGTTTCTAGCAATCAGGAAGGCGGACAATCTTATAATGATGATATTGAGCAAAGCAAAGCCTGTCATCAGGAAGATGAGAAATCCTATCATGATAATGCTGAGCTAAGTAAAACCTATTCTGATAGTTTGGAGGAGACATAGCACGGAGTCATTTGAAAATTATTTCTGACTGAAGTAGTATTTTTTAAGTATTACAGCTAACAAACCTTTTAAATGCCATTTTTGGCTTTTAAGGTGTGAAGGTTTCAAGGTAGTTATAATACAAACGAGGAATAATTATGATTTTTGTGGAGGTGTGTTTCCTTTAAAAGAGTCTTACCTGTTGATTTTGATTGTTAAGAACTGGGAGGATAAGTGTTCTGGCTTAGTTAATAACAGTAGCAATCAAAGATTTCTACTATAGGACTTGCTACAAAAAGAAAATACTAGTCATTGGCAGAAAGGTTTAGTCCAAATGTGTGGTCCTGCATGCAAATAAATGGATTTCTTACATTAAAGTTCTGGAAAGTTGCATTTTTGAAGGTAAAAACTCCAGTGTTAAGAGTTTATGCAATGTACGATGTAGTATTAATATATAATCACATTTTGCCCTGTTGTAAATGTGATTTCTTCCTTGTGTGAAAGCACCTGTGTGTGTGTATATTTATATTAGTTTTCTATGTCAAATCCCCCAGTGTTAAGTAAAAGTATTATTTCCCTTATTATCTGCACTGACTTCAAGCCTATTTTGATGTTAAAACCCTTGAAGGAAGCAGAAACAGGAGCTGGTGTAGCACAACAAAAACATGGATTTTTGAAGGCAACCTGCACCAGCTGTAAAAGTCTCCAGACCCAGTCATGCAACAGCCAACATTATCTTTTCTAATGCAGGAACTGGTACAATGAAAATACCATTAATAAAATAAATAAATCCAAGTAGCACATGACTTCTCTTTTCCTTCTTACAAGGTAATCTATACATATCATCTTTAAGTTTTATTTTATTCAAATCAGTAAATCAAAAAGGGGAGTTTTAGGTTAGATGTTAGGAAGAACTTCTTTACCGAAAGGGTTGTTAGACACTGGAACAGGCTGCCCAGGGAAGTGGTGGAGTCACCATCCCTGGAGGTCTTTAAAAGACATTTAGATGTAGAGCTTAGGGATATGGTTTAGTGGGGACTGTTAGCATTAGGTCAGAGGTTGGACTTGATGATCTTGAGGTCTCTTCCAACCTAGAAATTCTGTGAAAAAGGGAGATCATTCTCCTGGGGAAGAAGGAAAAAAAAAAAAAACAAACAGAACAACATACCTGTCTTTCATCACAGATCTCAAGAGGGCTCCTCAATTCAAAGACTAGCAGTACTGAGCTACTTTGTAGTTAAAGCCTTTCCTGCTCCCACACCAATTCATGCAAAGTCTCACAAAACCTTTTGGCAGAAAAGGAGACCATCCTAGAACAACCTGATTTATTTATTTTTTTTTCCTAGATCCACCTGTTAACAGGATAACCTTTTCTTTGGCTCTTCCATCCATTCCCTAGGAGGGAATCTCCAGTTAAGTGCCAAGCATCAGCCAAAACACAAGAAGACCTGCCTGAGGCTGCTCCTGGCTGAACAAGTGTTGTCAGCTGGGGTGTGTGGACAAGTCCAATTGCTGCCACCTGGCCCCAGGGTGCGGAAAGGCCAGGACAGGCATGCCAGCAGGTGCTTGAAATCAACCCCAGGGCAATGCTGCGTGTCCACAGCTGCAGCAGGGCTGCTCCCAGAGGTCATGCTGCTGGCAGGAGCAATGTGCCTGCCAGGGCAGCACCCAGCCCTTGAAAACAGATGGAAATGCAGCCACAGTTCTGTGTGTTGTACTAAGTTGAAATGAAAAGCAGGGTTTACATTAGTAGCTTCAAAAACTGCTAGACTTTTATAGACTTGTGAACTGTGCAAAAGCCACTGAGCCTATTCTGTTGCCGAGCCATGACCTGGTTCAGGATGCACAGCTCTTCCTCAGTTCTCAAACACCACATAGATGCTAAGTGCTTGGAAAAACCTTCCCGCCAGCTTTGCAGCCTCTTGCTTCTAATCTTTCTGCATTTTCTACATGACCTAACACATTAACATTACACTGATTTGCTGGCTATGCTGCCAAAATCCCTACACTGTGCTGCTTTTCAAAGGAGAACATTCAGGCAGCTGTAGCTGGACAGTTTAATATCTATGCACCTGAGTTGGGCATCTATGGACTAACTGCAGAAGCTGATTAAGGCACAGCAGTGTTCCTTGTGATCTAACATGCTGGGACAGCGTGCTGCTCGCTGCTGCTTTTGGCCAGACTCCACATATACAGCAATAAATTATTGTGACAGAATAAAATGTCTGCCTTTTGGCAAAGCAGCACAGCACTGGCGTAGGCTGTGCCATATTGACTTCCTCGGCTGCGGTTGTGCAGAAATACAGCTGAGAAGGGAAGGAAGGAAAGCTCCATTCTCTCACAACCCCTGGTAGACAGACTGCTCCCTGCACTATGTCCCACCTAGGAAGGCATAAATGTCACTTAAAGGTATGTTGGCATTTGCTTGACGTGAGCACTGGGTTTTCTTGGCATCTGGCTTGATCCCTTATAGCGAGGGATCTGGCCACCAGAAACCAAGGTTGTTAGGACTTCAGTGTCAGTTAATGTAACTGGGCTGAACAAGACAAATCTCAAAATGGATGCAGCAAATCTCATAAGTTTGTGGTACTGAAATAAAACGTGATTTTTTTGTTTCAACACACTGGAATTCCCCAACCTCAGTACAATGAGGATGGATAAAAAAAATAAAAATAAAAGTCCCTGAGCAATGAGTCATTTTCTCCTTAGTAGACCTCTGTAAGACTGAACCCCAGCTGCCATGAACACTAGTGGTTAGCATACGTTGCTTTTTTTTTTCTTAACCAGAACATTGTGCAACAAATAAAATGACTGATGATGCTGTGCAGCTGGTTTTTCAAAGCAACGTGTATGGTCTATGTTGTGGTGCAAAGCCATCTGATCGAGCTCAAAGTAACTGGACCAGAAGCAATCTAGTTCTGCTGAGGCATGTTAGCACACCCAGATTTCCATTTCTTCCTGCTTCTGGCCTCAAACTTGGGCTGCACAGGGAAATAATTCTGAGCAGGTTATGTTAGCAGTTTCACCTTTTGCTCTCACCATTCCCTCTCAGAAAGTGCATGGAGTGCCATGCTGCTGAGAAGGCTGCTGCCACCTTAGGTGCCTGCTGAAACCTTTCTGGTATCTTTACCCCATGCCCTGCAATCTCCATACTTGCAGGGCATACAATGACTAAATGACTAGCCTCTTTCTCCCCTGTGACAAGGCTGGGTAAGTAGACAGCCATGTAAAGTAACTCTTTTCTCAGTCTTAGGTAGGATAACAAAAACAAAAACAAGAAAGAGAAAAAGAAAGCAACAGAAATGTCTTTGACAAATGAAACTCTCCTACTCTATGGAAACCCAGCATCAGAAAAGCAAATGGAAACTGAAACAAAAACTTTTCCAGGGAATGAGTTGACACATTTTTGAAAAGCAGATTTGAAAGGGGAAGCTCTGTCTTCAGGAAATGAAAACTGTGCTAAACACTTGCATTATGACTTAAAGAGGAAAAAAGAAAAAGAAAAAAAAATAAAAGAAAAGAACATTTGTTATTTTAAAATAGCAGCAATAGAGGAACCGTATCATAGGAATAAAAGGCCTGAGGGATGATCTAGGTTCAGTCCCTTGCAGACTGTAAATGACCATACAAGAGCCAGGGTTGCTCAGAAGCCCCACATGCTCCTTCTCTGTGTGCACCCACCCCATCCTCACCCACACTGTGAACCACAGAATAGCTCCTGCAAGCAAGCTTGGCACCTGCAAGAGGACAGCAACCAGATCACTGTGGCAGTGTGACACCAGAGGAAGGCATGAGAGGTCCAAGACAGTTCCATTTGCAGTACTGCTATGCTGTGAAACTGCTAAAGTTGTACTGCAAGCTGCCAGTTCATGAAAAGGCATTGCTGAGAAGTGAAGAGCAGAACACAAACAATCCAAAATGTGTCTTTGCAGACAGCATGACAAGCATATTAAAGCATGAGAGAGCTGTAGGCTTATTTCCTGTATGGAGAGGAGGGAAGGAAAACAATACAAACAAATCTGTGAGAAAAACAAAACTGTATTGGGAAAAGTCCCTGAGTTGGACAGATTTCTTTTTTGAGGGAAGATACAACCTCAAAACTCACATCCCTCTCTTACTGTTTGTCAATACTTTGATTTTGGACTTGAAAGGGAAGCTTACATTCCTGCTATCCCACTGCTACCGAGACGAAAAATGCCCTCTGTGCATATCTAGCCTCCAGTACGAAGCTGTGGTTGAGGATTAAAAGGGATGTGGGGACAATAACAAAACTTAATGTACAAGCAGTATTTTCTGGAGAGCTTTTCTGTGGTTTTAGTTCATTTCCAAGCTGCAAGCATGACTTTTAAGGCAGACAGTGCTAGAGGGCCCTTTCCCATAGCCTAAACAGAGGTCTTGCTCCTCCTGTAGCCAGCAACTGTGACAACGTGCTATTTTTCATTGCAGACAACCAGCAAAAAAATGTCTGTGATTGAAGGCATCCTGAAAAGAGGGTCCTAAACAAGCACGGGAGGAGGAAGTGACTGAAAGCCATGGCAGGAGGGAGCTGAAGGTGCAGTCCCTGGAGGGCCAGCACGCAGCCTCCCCTCTGCCGCTGCACCTTGGCAATCGGTGCATTTGTCAGATGTGAACATCTCACGTTTTACCTTCCCATTTTCCTGGTCCTTCCTGCATGCTATGCCAATATCCCTCTCTGGACATACCCCTGGGATAGCTGAAACTGTCAGAAATATTTTATGCCCCCCCCGGCTTGCTCGGACGCACCATCCTGCCAGCACCCCGCTCTTCTGACCCGGACTGCGGCTGTCACAGCAGTCGGTGGGGCAGGGTGGCTGCGATGCGGGCCGATCTCAAAGGGGCTGGAGGCATTAAAACCGCATTAAAAAGGCAGGTTTCTGCCCGGTGTGTGTGTGTGTCCGCTCCTGGCGGTGCAGGGCCACCAGAGCCCAGCAGGCGGCAGCCGGCCCCCGCACAGCCCACGCGTGTCCCCTGCTGCTGGGCTCGGCCCCACGGGCTGTTCCCCACGGAGGGGACAGGAGGGACTCGGTCCTGGAGCCTTGTCCGGGCAGGGCAGAGCCTGCTCCAGCTCCTCCTGAAGATACCTCGACGGAGGTGATGCCCAGGGGCTCCTGCAAGGCTGTGAGGAGGAGCACAGCCTGCCTCAGCCTGCCAGGAGCAAGGGGCTGCAGAGGGGCCCACGCTGCTGGGTCCAGCTCTGCAGCAGCACAGCCAACGACCTGGCACCACCGGCTTTAAGCTTAATAACACATGGAAAAAAGCTGTAAGGATGAAACATCCGGGCTGGAAGTCTGGAACTGGCAGCGCTACTGACGTACGTGCGGCATGAACGTGCTACCTGTGCCAGCATGAACGTGCGGTGCAGCGGGACTCAGAAACGCTCCCACAACACAGCCACGAGTTAGGCCTGCGCTCAACCGTGGCTTACCCAAGTGCCAAGATCACACAGATAAGTGGCTGAAAAAAAGCCAAGGAAAGGCGGGATGGCCGGCCTGAAAGTTGGCCCCATAAGAGCAGTCTCTGTGTCACCATAACCGAGTACCAGCGCTACTGGTGCGGATGGGGGAGAAGGGTGGGTGGTGACAGCTCAGAGGCTTCCTGAAGAAACTGGCTGATGAATGATGCCCTTAATTGCTCCAGCATGCTGTTGTAAATGGTCTTGTCTTCTTTCTCTTCCAGACTTGTAAGGTAGCCTATCATTTTGAATAAATATACATTAAATGCAGTTTTAACTTCTGTTCTAGCTATAGAAACTTTGGGAATAACAACTGCAGGGACCCTGCTGCCAAGATTTTTTTTATATATTACAGGATCTGTGGCTGTTGCTTCAATCATAAAAACTGGAACAATCGTGACTGCTTAAAAATACACAATTCTGTACCATGGAGACATCAGAGCTTGCAAAATACTCCAGGTATTATGCTTTTTGTTGGCTCTATTTATGTGCATTTAGCAAGCAAGCTCTATCTTGCATGCAAGGTACAGAGCTCCCTCACTGAGACGTTTTTTCCTGAGAAAGGGCCTTCTTCAGGAGCTTTGTTCAGATCTCCCTCCAGCACCCAAAAGCCTTTCCCTGACTTCAGGCATGCTGGTGTAAGGAACTCCATCGAACAGGGAAAGAAATGAGAAGCATTAGTCAGGGCAATTTAAATAATAGGTTATGTGGGCAGGTATTCTTAGGCACCCTTTGAGGAGGCATGTGTGAAGTGATTTGTGGTATATCTACACTAACAGGCACCTTCAAGGCTCCCTGAGCTGTGGTCACCCCCCAAGGTACTTGGGAGTCAAGGACTATGGACTGCAGGACAGTGTCACATTTACTTGGTGACAGAAAATTTGTTTCTCCTCCCCTCATTGCCTTCCTTTACAATTGTGAGACTCTTAACCTCCTGTCAGTGCAACTTCTTCGGCTCTTTTTTTTTTTTTTTTTGTAAATGAAAACAGATGAGTAAATTAATAAGTTGGAATTTTGAGGCTGGACACGAGATAAAGGCTCTGTTCTGTGTAAAGGCTGAAGTTGAACAGTCTTCAAGAGACCAGCTTCCTCCTCCAAAGGCATCCCTACATACATCACAATAAAAATGTACAGATCCTCCAGGAAACACAGTTCTCAATGTCCCTGCACTCATCCAAGTCCAAACCAACGACCAACAGAATGTATAAAAGCATTTCTCAGAAGGAAATACTGTTTTCATACTTTCTGCTCTCAGCTGTGGACCTATTCCAAAGAAAGATAGTCATGTATTCTTTTTTTTAAATAAATGGAGGAAATGGTTCTTCCAACTGTGACTGAAGATATTACTGGTTAAAGTAAATCAATGCATTATGTTTGGACAGCAACCAGATAAAAAAAAAAAAAAAAAAAAAAAAAAAAAAAAGACAGCTTTAGAAGCTGTAAATAGTCCAAAATAGGGCTTCATGTGGAATCTTACTCTATGTGGATTCAAGTTTGTAATTGGAATCAAAAGAGAAAACTAACTATCACTAAAAATCAAGAGAGCTTTTTCTTTTCTAGGCAGCATTCCACCTGAGTATCTAATTAGTCATCAACCAATACTCACTGCTTACCCTTCACAAATCTGGGCAGATTTACAGACAACCTTAGAACAGATAAATCTACTGGAGGAGTCCATGACACAACCAAAAAAAAAAAAAAAAAAAAAAAGAAAAGCAGGCTTCTTAAATCCGAAAATACTAGCACAGCCTTCTTGGAACTGAAGGCATGGCCTCAGATGGGATGATCTCTTTGTGATCTCTTTGGTGTCTGGTATCTTGCTGCACTATCAAACACAGAAAGGCAAGTCAGATGTCCTTCCCCCTTCTTCCACTCTAGCCCAATACTAATTGGAATAGCAGATTTTAGCACTCCTGTGAGACGTGGCAGAACCTGGCTGGAATCCACTCTTCAGTTTGGAGCAGCAAATTGCATTCAAGTCTCCCACCCCGCAGAAGCATGAGCCTGGGCTATTTGAGGACATCTCTTGAAGCTGTTCCACTGTGTGTAATTAATATTCATTGGTATGTAAATTTGAAATTGATTCTTCCTTCCAAGAAATTTCTAAACTATTGGGTTATCACATTAGTTATGCAGTGGCCTGAGAGCCACAGCTAAGACAAGGAATTGTCCAGTTGGTGAGCTCTGCTAAGGGGTTAGCAGCTCAGCACCGACAACTTGCTTTTAGATGATGAAATATTAGGTACCTAAATTCTTCTGTGGGAATAAGTTTATTCAATTTGGATCAGATTACAGGTGGCAGCAAGAGCAAATAACTTGTCCTTAAGGTAGTGTTACACTATAAAGTTGTTGACTTTGTCACACTACACTTTTTGTTTGTTTTGTTTTGGTCAGGTGTTGTTTGTTTTCAGGTGTTATTTGTTTTCAGGTTTTGGTTTTGTTTTGTTCTTTTTTCCACATAAAGTATCTGGGACTTCTTTCTTTGAGAATACGGTACTGCTTCTGATATCAAACAGGAAATTAAGGTTTCCAGCTGAGGTGAAACCCAAGAAGTTTTCCTGTTGAACAATGGACTCTAGTGCGAGTTAGAAAGAAGGAGCTGGAAATTCCAGTCACCTTAAAATAGACATGCACAATCCTGCTTTAAAAGCTACCAGTTACTTTCTGAGACTCAAAGGGCTTCGAAAGGTTATTTACTCCAGTCCCTTTCCCCGAATCAGGATTAACTAAAATGTTTTTGCCCTGTCTCCAGAGACAGAGACTCCAGAACTCTCCAGATAGTTCATACTGATGTTTCTGAATCTCTACTGTTAAATTGAAAAGTCTGTCTTAATATCAAAGTGAATCTGTGGTGCATTTGCAGTCCCCTGCATCTTGTCACACCCACTATGACACGGAGAAGAGAGTGTTCCTTTTCCTTTTCACAACAGCCTTTGCATGTTTCAACATCGTTATCATGCTTCCCATCACATCCTTTCTGTTCCTTTAGGCTACATGGCACCAGTTTGTTTTTCACCAAAGGGCACATCTTCACAATAACATGAATAAAAAAGACTGTATTTTTCCTGCTCTTCTGCATGATCCAATGGGCATGGTTAAGCCTGCTAATTCAGTTACCCTTGAGTTTCCATTTGGTTCTCTCTCTGAAACATGTTAATTAGTCCCCAGAACAGGAGCATATTTTAGGTGGATACATTTCTATGTACTTTGCAATCCAGAAGTAAGAAAGTAGGCACTTCTGGCTCCTCCTCACGTGGTGGTATGTATGTTTAGAGGTACATAGAGGCTACCCCAAGATTATTTCTGAAAATGTTATGTTTAAAAAATTGCATTCCAATTTTGCAAAACTTTCTGGACATAGAAAACACAATATATGTCTATCATTATGTGAAGACGAGTAAGCCCAAGCTAACAAAAGTAATTCTTATGTGTTTACAGCATCTTTGCAAGAAATTTAGGAAAATAAATGGTATAGCAGGGTTGTATAAATTGTCTACCTCTTCTAACAATTTTAAGTTACAGCCATAAAATATTTTAACTCTAGACAGGAATTTGCACAAGTGCTGGTATGTTATTAATGGCTGTCCATGGTCTATATGTCATTTTGGACACTAGATGCAGTCAGGTTTTGTGTATCCATTTATAATATAGAGATTATCATATTTCCATTGGGCCTTCTTTTTAAATATAGCTACAATTCTGCAGAAGATGTATTATTACCACCTCAACAAATGAAGCTCTAACTGCATAAATTCTGCTTAAGTTCCAACAATAGTTGGCAGAAAAATTATATAATGGCTGAAATGAATTTCCTTGGTCCCTAAACAGGCACCTTTTGCAAGTGTAAAGGTATTTTACATGCTGCCAAGTTTGCTGTCACAACCAGACCTTAGCCTGTTCTGGCACATTTTCACATATCCTCTAAATATTACTCTGCAAGGAGCCCCGTAGAGTTGGGCTCTGAACAAAATCATTCGGTATTGCAATGCCTGGGATTTGAATTTCCAGGGGAAATGTCATATTCATCAGTATGAAGTCTGTGTTCACCTAGTTTAGATATATAATCTATAAGAGCTCTGTGCATCTGATTCCTTTAGTCTGCCATCGTGCTAGGGATCTGCTGGTGAATTCCCTCTTTCCTGCTTCATCCTTCCTGTAAAAATGCCACAAAAATTCAGCTTATTTATTTAAGTGAATGTCCTTTTCTGTTATGTCAGTACCTATATATGTTTCTTAACTTTTACTCTATTAGTAAGTTACTGGGGTTATGTTAGGAGTTGTGACTTCAAAATTTCAAGATTAAGATGTTAGCCTTCTTTGCTAACCAGAGCCCTTTGACCCCTGACATGTCAGCTTTGCCATTTTATCCATTTTCTTGGTAATTTGTTAGAAGACCGGAACATTGCCGTAAGAATTAATGGATCTTTGGCTTTCCTAACAGTTCTTTCCTGGAATTAGCCTATAAAATTTAATTTCAACAAAAGCCGTATAGTCTTTGAGACTGCTGCTCTTTATGAATCATTTAAATGAGTTTCTGAATCATTAATTAGTTCCTTCTCCCCTGCTGGGACATTGCAGGCTGTTGAAAAAGGTTCTGAGCTGTTTTCCTAAGGTGTATCTCCTGGCATGCCCTGCCTCGGCTTCCAGCCCCCAAGGTAGCCAGCACACCGTGCCCACCCGTATGTCATTATGCTGTTGGCAGCAGCCAACAGCAGCAGTTACTGCAATCTTCCAGTGCTCCCAGAGATTCTTCTTTCCACCCCCTTGCCTGTGCATGAAGCAGAATCTTTGGAAAGGTATCAGAACAAGACGAAAAGCTGAGAACAATGCATTTCAGGTAAGATGTCAGGTGTTCATACATGGCAGCAATATGAAACTTACCATTGCATGGATAATAAATGAGACGGAAAAGCAAACAAAATAGACATAGCTTTAGATTCAAATTTAAAGTTTCCTCTTGAAGGCCAGTAACAAATGGTCAACCTCTTAGGAAAGCACCCCTTCCCTGAGCACACAAATTGAGGAACTGTCTTTCAAAGCAGGTTTCAGGATGTGTGTAGTTAGGAACTCCAGTGTGAACACTGCTCAGTGCCAGAGGAAGATCTTTTTAAAATACCTTATCACTGAAATAAAATACTAATCTAAATAAGATGCACATCCCGGTTTTGTCAACATAGTTGATGTATTGACCACACAACTAAGACCCTACAGATGTAATTATTTTGTGATCTATCTCTGCCATGAAGCAGATGAACATCAATAACACTGCTGAGTCAAGTTGTTCCCACTATAACTTTGGATTCCAAACAGCTTTTGGAGCATGAACCCTGACAAGGATCTAATCTGCCATTTGGATCTACATCCCTAGAGATGCTACGTGAAAAAAGTAAGGAAGAATAAAGTGCTAGAGGTTTGCCAGCAGTCACTTAGCTAAAACACATCCAGGTTATGGCCCACCAGTTACAATGTTTGTCATAAGCCAGGAAGACATCCTGATTCAGCAAAGCAATCAATCACTGAACATGACCAACATCTAACAAGTCATTCTGAGGACTCATGGGTGTGCTGAAATTTTAGATATTGTAGCACACCCACTAACCTGCCAAAGCTCTACATTTGTAGTGGCATTTAAACATCCATGTTAAAATCTGCAGAATGTTACTGTTAATGCACTGTAACTGCAGACATAGATATGTCAGTATGTTGACCTTCACATGTGATCGCTTTATATGGCCACAATGGTACTGGTGTCCAGAATGCAGGCAATGAATGTCAAAATTCACTTTCTGCTTCGGGATATGTTTTTCTTTTTCCATCTGCTCATCTGTTGCTTTCAGTTATGCCGGGTGATGAAAGGGTGGGGGCACCGCCAGAATGAAAGCAACAAAGGAGACTGTGCCTGACAGATGTGAACATCTCCACTGGTACAGCAACACCACAGAATCACAGAATCATCTAGGTTGGAAGAGACCTGCAAGATCACCAAGTCCAACCTCTGACCTAACACTAACAAGTTCTCCAATAAACCATATCACTAAGCTCTAAATCTAAACATCTTTTAAAGACCTCCAGGGATGGTGACTCAACCACTTCCCTGGGCAGCCTATTCCAATGCCTAACAACCCTTTCCGTAAAGAAGTTCTTCTTAACATCCAACCTAAACCTCCCCTGGCACAACTTTAGTCCATTCCCCCTCGTCCTGTCACCAAGCGAATGCCTCCTTGCCTTACCCTGAGATTAGCAGCACTCGTGACAGCAGGACACGCAGACAGCAGGTCTCTGCCTGGGGGTTCAAGATAACATTGTCATAGAGCGGATATAGGACAGATTGGCTTGAGACTGTAGGGAGACACTCCTAATAATTAGAAAGAAACGTAAATACATGGTAGGGACCCAGCTGGAAATCTCAGCTGATTACATACGGGATGCAAGCAGGAACCTAAGATGAAGCAGGAAAGGACCTGGCCTGAACCCAGGCTGAAAAGGAGGCAGATACAGGATAGGGGAGTCCCTGGAGAGTCTCAGAACGGGTCTGTACTTTCACGGGAATGCTGTTATCACTTTCAGATTGGTCGTGCTGCCTAAACAGAACCTAAAGAGGAGTGTATGCAGGCACCACACTAGCACTCACCTCAGTCCAGCACCCCACATTCACTGGTGAACATTTCCCAACTTTGCCTTAACATCAGACAACAGCAATTTGATCTCCTTTAGGAAAATATCCTGCATATCTACACTGCTACTTTCTCCAAGGCAAGTATAAGGATTGCCTTGAGCATCCTGACATTTGACTGCTTTCAGCTAAGTGGCAGATTTCAGGATCCCACGGCTTTGTCTGTCAGTACACTGGACAAGTACCTGGAACACCACTGTGACTGCACTAAATGCGGGCGCCTTCAGGCTTACTCTGCAATAAGGTGGACTTCTCACCACCCTAGATGTGACAGCGCTACTTGCACCAGTGTGATTACACTTCTGTGTGTCCTAGGGAGGGCCCATGTGGCATGCCTACAGGGTGCAGGGGACAGTTACCCTGCCAGGTGGAATTAGGGACAAGCAGATCATCTAGAGAGTGAAGCAGGTCCAGGATCAAAGCCTGGCAGCTCTGAGATTTGGCAGCAGACTGCAGATATTGCAGGAAGCAATGTGCTGATCCATGAGAATATGGAGGCTATACAAGAAGAAAAGCATGGGTAAGTAGTTGAAGTATTTAAAATAATAATAAAAAGATTTAACCGCAAATGAAAGGAAGAAGTGAAGGATTCTAATGAAGCACAAAACAAAACAGGTCTTAGGGCTGCCATCATGCTTGATTGTCATTTTTCTGCATTGGCCTGACCAAATCCAGGATAAAGTGTTTCCCACACAATTGTTATAAGTAATGCAGCTCAACACAGCTAATTATGCATTATCTAGCCATAGTCAAACAAAGTCCTTCCTTGTTTACAGTAGGCCCTACATCAAACATAAACTTATTAAAAGGAACAGTCTCTGGGAAATGAACCTGCCCACCTAGAGCTCCCCAGCCTCTCCTATCAGATACGTGTGTGTCTTCTTCTTTCTTGAAAACTATCCAAGAGAAACAGCCCAAGTTGCAGGCACCTTTGTGGAACATTTCTGGATGTTTGCTTTTCTGCTGGGGCAGCCTAATGTGCCTCTTGCTTCTCTTGCCCAAGGGACGGGCAGTGACTCCCTTTGACTCGCAAATTCACAATGACATACGCCACCAATGCATCTCCCAACAAATACTTCACAAAGAGAACTGATTCACAGAACTGCTGTCCAGAGGGAATTGGCTGGAGAAGAAACAATAAGCCATTTCCAGTGTCATAACTCTCTTGTTTCCTGCCTTCTCAGTAAAGTGGCCATAAGAGGTCTGCAGTCAGTAGGAGCAACCAGGCTAACACCAGGGAGATGAAAGGATAGACAGGATATGTCTATGGAGTTGCTGATGGCTTCAGCTGAGACAGGGACTCTGAAAACAGACACGGGGAGAAAATGTGTTGAGTACAGACAAAGGAGAAGAGCTGAGTGACTGATTATGTCTTGTTTCTGGGGCAGTAGCTAACAGAAATGCTGTAGACACAGCTGGACCACTGTAAAAAGCTATACTCCTTGACTTGGGTAATTTTGAAGTACATAGACTGCTCTGCCATCGTGATAAAGATCTCTGGAACGCCAGGTGTTTTGCCAACAAGATGGAAAATGTTTACCTGTTAAGGAGTAGCACTGGCCATTTTTCCCTGCTTCTATCATTATTTCATGACAGAAGATAGGGATCTCAGCCCAAGTTCCTCCACTGCTCATCCAACCCAATACAGCAGCACCTCTTCTTCTTCCTTGAAAAGAACCAAGAGGAATCTTCCTCTTCTGCCCTTTAAAAATCAAATATCTGGTCAATCTAACCAGAGCTAGCTAAGTCCCTCCATCTTCCCACTCCCCCACTTCTCATTTGCCCTTTGGTGCAAGGTTTTATAACCAACCATCTCCCTGTTCCACCACACAGTGATATGGGCATTTCTTCCTTCAGATATTCCACTCAATGTGGCTGGAAAGGAAAGAGAAGTAAGATATCACAAGTGGAATCAACCTGCTAAAGGTCATGTGTGCTGCCTCTTCCTCTGAGCTTGGTGTGACATACTGGCCATAGTTTCCAGAAGTATCTACGTGAAAGCGGTTTGGTTTCATCTGGCTGCTGCTTGTAATTTGCTTTCTCTGTTTGTTTGCTTCCTTCGCTCTAAGTTCTCATTTTAGACAAAAGTTTTGTTGCAGTGGTATGCCAATCTCTCTCTGACCTCTATAAAACCATGCACAGGCTGCGTTCCCTTTCCGTCTTTGTATGAGTTGTCTTAAAGCCAGGTGCAAAACATTAATGCACTACCCAAGTGCCTTCTCAACTTGACTTTCTCTCTCTCTCTCTCTCTTTCTTTTCTCTCTCTCTCTCTCTCTCTCTCTCTCTCTCTCCCTCTCCCCCTCTCTCTTTGACCTTGCATAAGACCATTCAAAAATCAGGGAACAGTTGCTTCATTCCCTCCCACCACACACTAAGCAAGAATTCCTCTTTCATCTTCTTGCAGGACATGCCAGGCGCTTGCCCCAGGATGTCACGTACCTGAGGATGCTGCAGGAGACCCTGGCCTGTAAGCCCTGTGTGAGGCCATTCCCCAGAAATGTGCCGGGCACTGCGGCACCCACGCAGCTCTGAGAGCTGCGAATATAATCCCACACCACAGCCACTGTTTCTGCCAAGCCCCTCTGACTTTCCATGTGCTTCAGGCTAGAGTTGGCCTGCTTCCTGAAAGCAGGGTCAGAACCTAAACATTTTATTTTTTTTTGTCCAGACCCTGCTGAAAGAATTCTAGTTCTTAGCACCAGGTGGAACAGATCAAACTCAGTGATCCCTGCAATATCTGCAATGAACAGTCATGGAGGTCTAAGCCCTCACATTTTAGAGATGGTTTCATATCTCAGAGACTCTATTAAGGATAACTTTTGGTGGTGCATTAATGTCATGATTTTTCTTTGTTGATTAATGTAGCAATTCATCTTCTGTGGTATTTTTTCTCTCATATAGAATAGGAGCAGTCCCCAAGGGAAAAAAGAAAACAACAAAATAAACACAATCCTAGTTACAAAGTTAGTACCATCTCAAACTCTGTATCTTATTTTTACTAGGGAAACTATTAGAACATTTGGTCAAAGGTCAGGAAACAGCAGGGGCTACTTCGGAATTTCACCGTAGTGAATTAATAGATTCAAATGGAAATGCGATTGGAAAATATGTTTTCTATCTCAAATAAAAATCACCCTACCAGGAAGTCTCATAAGAAACAAAAGTATACTACACTCTGGGACAAATAGCCCAGCAAGTCTGATCTTGTATGCATTGAATTCAATGGGACTTATTCCAGTACGTTCCCTGGAAATATGAACAGATCGTGACTACCCTAACAAATTATAAGCAAAAATAAAATATTTTTAGTGAAGAATCATTGTTTTAATAGAATACTTTACATTTGACTGATTTGCAAAAACCATTCTAAGGCCTGTGGAAGAGAAATCTCCCCTAATCTGACAAAAGACAAAAAATCCCAACTTTCCATGGATCAGTATTCCCCTGGCACTGGCACCTATAAGCATAGCCGTAGGGTAGGGAAGTCCATTTGCTCAGCAAATAAAACAGCAAAATGCCTAGGTTTTGTTCTGAACCATAAATCACAGTCATGACTTACATAAACTCCTAATTCTATTGAATTACACCCCAGTTTCCTCCAAATCCCAGGAGAATACGAATGATGCTTGCAAAACCTTCTCTATTGCATACCTGAGAGTCACAGCCCAGAACTTTACCTTCAGACCTTCCTGGAACTGCTGTGCAGCCAGAATCTTTTAGGGGTGTGCATATATTAGTACAGGTGCCAGTAGCTGGCAGGCTCCTTGATTTTTAATCTTGTATACTTTTTAAAAATTTTGTCTCAGCAAGTTGATTTGCACATACCATTCCAATTATAAAAAAAGTCACAAGTATTCTTCTTTACAAATGCCCTTAGTACTGTTGAACCTACCTGGCAATATCAATAATGTTATGTAAGGGTGATGCAGCTACCTATTTGCCAACAGAATATTCACTGGGCATTACTATGAAAAAAAAAAAAAAAGAAAAGAGATAGTGCCTGTGGTCTTAGCAGGTGCTCTCTGTGCTATTCTTGGACACTGAAGATCTCCCTGGATCTGTTGTGCACATAAATGCACATTTATAAGACAGGCAGCTATAGATCCCATGACAGGGAAACAGATACTAAGAAAAGCTTATGAAAAAAGCTGTGAAATAGAAAATAATTTCTGTGTATCACATTGCCTTTTCAGTTACTGCCATGAGAAAACTTTTAATCAATGTTTAATTCTTACTAATCTCAGACACACACAATAAGCAACACAGGATTGAAACCAGTTATGAATAGAAGTCAGACCTCTGTGGATTCACAGTCATCTCCAGGGCTAGGCTAGAATTATATAAAACAATGAAATCTGACTGCTTCTATTCTATCCAAATTAAATACAGCAACATACCAGCAACTGACTCTTTAATGTCAAAGGAAAACATCAGGATGAGAGAACAGACATTCAGAATGACCATGCTTACATTGCTCACCGAAGGATGGGTTAAATGGCTGAATTCCTGAGGCAAGGTCTGTGTGATGGACAGATTCTGTGGAGTGACCTTTAGCTTCTTGTTTCCTGGAAAGAGATACACAGAAAAGCCAGCTGACTCCTCCAACACCAACATCTCCTCCACTTTACAACACCAAAGATTTAAAGTCCCTATCCTCCCACAGATGAGAGCCCGTTAGGGCTCAGCAGTGTCCCCAGAAACACCGAGGCAGAATACACCATACCCCAGCCTACACTGATGCAGCAAACACTCCTGCAGCTGTGAGCTACATGAGAGGTTTATAGCAAGGGCAGCATATCCCTTGCCACAGTTAACCTTCTCACAAACGCTGCTGTCTGCTTCAGAGGAGAAAGCTACCCAAAGCAGGTTTTGCAAGGATTAAAGAATTCCCCTGCTTCACTTCCTCTGCTCCACTCCATCCTCCACTTCCTCTCCTCCACCATGGGGCAGTAAAACTGCAGTCCTGTCACTGTTAACACCAAGGTTTTCATTATCACTCTGCCTCTGTATGTTAGTTTGTCTCTGCGATGCTGTTGCCTGCTTCTCTTAATCACTTTACACCTTCTGACCAGTATTATCAGCCAAATACAGCAATTTCTCCAGGTGGCACAAAAACAGACATGGAGAAGGGAGATTTTATAACAAAGAGGAGGTTATGGTGTAAGTGCCACGTATATTATATATACATCAGGGAATCCAGGCATACACACCGACTTCGCAGGAGACAAGCATGCCATTAACACTGCTGATTGCACAACACTTTGACAGCCATACCTTCAGAAGCATTCAGTCCTTGGGTTGTTTATCCGGGGAGAGTGGGTATGACATCACTTCAGGAAGTCAAAATAAGCCATTAGCCTTGCGGTGTTTTCACACCTGGAGAAACACTTTCTCTAAGATCATAATGCCACCATGAGATGTGCTTGAAATTGGTCTAAGGGTGTGTGGGAAGCTGCAGGGAAAACGGGGTCACCAAATACAAGATGACTGTATTAGTCATTAACATTATTCTGTTTAGACAGAGTACCAAAGAATAAAAATGGTGGTAAAAAGAGTAAAGTTAGTTCTGGGAGTGTTTACTCATGAACCAGCTCCTATAAACACTGAGCTTTTTTCAGAACCTGTATATAATTTGTAAGGGCAGTCCAAGTTTCTTACAAACAGATGGTTGTTCAAGTGCCTTAAATATTACAGCATTAGGGAGAAGTCACACATTTTATAAGAAACCTTGGATTGTTCTTTGTAGAAAAATTCTTTCCATTTCCCGTCTTCCTTTTTTTTTTCTTTATTTTTTTTTTTCTTTTGCGTGTGTTCGTTGTTGTTGTTTTGTTTGTTTATTTGTTTTCTGCCCTGGCATTCAGTAATTTATCATAGAATCACTGAATGGGTTGGGTTGGAAGGGACCATGGCAGGGACACCTCCCACCAAATCAGGTTGCTCAAAGCCCCATCCAACGTGGCCTTAAAACACTTCCAGGGATGGCACATCCACAGTTTCCCTTGGCAACCTGTTTCAATGCCTCACCACCCTCTGAGTAAAGAATTTATTCCTTATATGTAATCTAAATCTCCTCTCTTTTAGTTTAAAGCCATTACTCCTTGTCTTATCACTCCACTCCCTGTCGAAGAGTCCCTCCCCTGCTTTCCTGTAGGCCCCCTTTAGGTATTGGAAGGTTGTTAGCAGGTCTTCCCAGAGCCTTCTCTTTTCCAGGCTGAACAACCCCAACTTCTTCAGCCTGTCTTTGTAGGAGAGGTGCTCCAGCCCCTTGATTATCTTTGCAATCAAATATACTCAGCTCTTTGTGCCTCTAAGGAAGTTGACATGAAGGAGAAAATGTACTGTAGTGATTCAGGAAATCAGAGAAATAGTGTGGTTATCCACCACCACCTCATGGTTTTTCCAGCATCTGCAGGAAAATTCATATTGTGGTTTTGTAACACAGATCTTTGGTGGCAATAGTGCCTCAAAGTAGTCCTGCTCAAGACTGTCAGTCACTTACTTCTGCTCCTGGCACACTGCCCCAGGCCGCTATGGCAGACCATATCCAGGAACAAACTTCAGAAAGAGAAACAAAATATAACCCTTCTTTTTTTCCCAGAGTTGTTTCTCCAAGGTAGAAAAACTTCATGATGTGGTTCACAGGACAGCTGGGCAAACCCCTGTTCCAGTGCTCCTGCAAGAGCAGGGACACACTACAGGTGCCTGGGCAGGACCAGGTGTACAGTCTGGAGCTGGAGCAGGAAAACTTTTGCTGGTACTGACACTCAGGATGTCATTCTGTAAAACCTCAACCTCTGGCTTCAGTTTGATTGTATTGGGCTTAAGTGGCAACGTTTTAGTAGTGGGGGGCTGCAGGGGTGGCCTCTGTGAGCAGAGCCCAGGAGGTGCCCCATGTCAGATCCAGACGGCTCCAAAGGAACCCACCACTGGCCAGAGCCAAGCCATGAGCGATGCTGGTTGGGCCTCTGGGAGGGAAGATTGAAGAAAGGGAAAAAACTGCTGTGCTACAGCAGCTGTGAGTGAGAAATATGAGAGAAATATGAGAGAACCAGTGCTGCAGACACCAAAGTCAGTGCAGAAGGAGGAGGAGGAGGTGCTCCAGGTGCCAGAGTAGATCTCCATGCTGCAGCCCATGGAGAGCCCCCGCAGGAGCAGGCCCTGGGCCGGAGCTGCAGCCCGCGGAGAGGAGCCCACGCAGGAGCAGGGGGTCTGGGGGGAGCTGCTGCCCATGTGCGGACCCGTGCTGGAGCAGTTTGAGCCTGACAGATGGACCCTGTGGTACAGAGCCATATTAGAGCAGTTCTTGAAGAGCTGCTGCCTGTGGGAAGTCCCCGCAGGATCAATTTGGGAAGGACTACATCCCATGGGAGGGACCCCACATGGAGCAGGGGCAGAGAGTGACCGTGAAGGAGTGGTGGAGACGAAGTATCAGGGACTGACCAAGCCCCCATTCCACTGCACCTCTCACCATGAGGAGATAGGTGACAGCAGGATGGGGGCAAGGTGGTTTTAGTTTACTGTTAGTTCACACTGCTCTAGTCTGCTGGTAATAGTCAATAAATTACATTAATCTCCCTACATGGAGACTATTTTGTCTGTGACAGTAATTGGTGAGTGATATCCCTCTCCTTATCTCAACCCATGAGACGTTTTTATCATATTTTCGCCCCATGTTCTCTTAAGGAGGGGGAGTGAGAGAGCGGCATGGTAGAGCTGAGCTGTCTATCAGTGTGAAACCACCACACCGATCACATGCAAGAGCTTACTGCAGGCCTTCTGTGGCCAAGTCGTGCACGTCACCAGCAAATCATCAAAACATCTCAACTGCTCCAAAACATCTTGGTGGTTTGCAGTTGTACCCCCAGGATTTATGGGAGCAGGTGCTGCCCACGAGACCAACATTGCCCTCAGGTCCCCAGGGTAGCCCACTTGTATTTCTATCAACCTATTCTTTCCCTCTCAAGTCCTCTGCTCTTTAAACACAGGTGTATACCCTGTTTTTTTACATTTCCTCTTTTCCCCTCTTACTGATCTTTGGACTTCCACATGGTATGCAGATCCTGCCACATCTTCCAGCTCTCCTTTCTCAGCTTCGACATGCCAATCAACCACTCAGTGAGTCCCCATGTTCTGTTTCTCCTTTCAAGAAGTGAGTTGCAGATCAGGTCTTGGGTATTTTTTGCTGATTCAAGCTCTGTTAATAGACAGGAAATCCATAAGAAGTTGCCTGGGTTTGCAAGTTTGCCAGGAATGTTGCCACAGTCACCACAACTCTCACTGTCTGTCTGCTGTGACACCTCTGCCTTCCACACATGCCTCTCAAAGCTGTGGAATCTCATAAACAGGATGTTCCCAGTTGATGTTGTCTTTTGGTCCTGTTCTTCTACATCAGCCAGACTAGGAAAAGAATTTTTCATGTTTTGATCCTCTGATGCAACACTATGAAGCAGATGGATGACTGAACCTATGGTATTTCATTAATTAGTTGGTCAGTATATCTTATAAGATTGTACTGGAGTATTATCACAGCACTTCACTCATCTTCTGCCATAGTGTCTGCTATTTTGCAATGCAGAGAATGGTGACTTCTGGTACTTGTCCCAAAATTCAACTTTTATACCTATCGGTTTGCTGAGGACTCTTCTGGGTGCAATGAGAGAGTGTATGTAAGAGATAGAGGTAGTGAAAAGGGATTCCTATTATCCTATTATCCTTCACTTTGGCATTCAAGGGCCAAGACAGAGGACATAAATAAATACCAAGTTACTATTTAGCTAACAAAGTTGGCTAAAAAGTGAATTCTGTGAAGGTCTAGGTGCCTAAATTCCTCTGTGTGTCTTGCTCAAACATTTGGAGACAGACCAAAGTTATTTTATTCTAAAAAAAAAAAAAAAAAGGCTACAAGTGTAAGTGTAAGTGATAGAGGAGAACAGGAAGGTAAGACTATGAGAGCAGAGAGGGAGTATAATTTATAACTACTTTCCTAAAAGCAAAGATGACTTGGAATGTAACATGCAGAGAAAAGGAATTAAACAAGTATTGGCACTGCTATGTCAAGAACTTCAAAGAAAGTATGTCTGCCTGGCCCATCTGCATATGGGCCAGTGGCAGTGGGAAGGGCACTGCAACTGTTGCTGACCCAGCATGGAGCTGCATGCCAGGGAGCTTTCCCAGATATCCCAGAGCACCAGTTACCCACCAGTGTGGCAAAAAAGGGCACATGGAATAGGTTGGAGGATGCACTAGAGAAAGTGAGTACTTGTTATGATGAGGCAGTGTCTAAGCTCATCGGGTCCCTAAATACACAGATGATGGAGGACTCATGCCTCTTGGATGAACCTTAAACCTTAAAACCTTAATCACCTTAAACTACACTGAACTCACATCAGGATAAATGTAAAAGGCAAATAAAAGTGCATTTGTTCATAATATCCAAAATAGACAGAATTTTATAGACTTCACAGACATTAGTGAGAGAATCAGAAAATTCTTACTCTGGTATCCAGATGAATTGTTTTTAAATGGGATTAAAATATATTGCTCTTGACTGAGACCAGATGTGACAAACCAATTCAGGATGATCATTAGTTTGGGATGACTGTTCCCTTTTATTTTTATTTTTAATGCTGTACCACATTCTGCATGTATTTCATTAAATAAACTCCATGGAGTGTTTTTCACAGACTGGTCGCAAACACCCAGTCTCTGTAAGGACACACTGAGACACTTTTCAGAGTCATGAGGGTTAAAATAATAAAAAAGAAAGGCTTGCTTTCTCTTTTTTCCCACCAGCAACAGCCTTGAAGTCTCTTCATGTCACTCCTGTGCCTCTTCCCCTCTGCCATCTGGTCTGGCCCTGGACTCCTCGGCATTCAAATCAAGTGGCTTCTTCCTCCCCATGGCTGAGACAAGCTGGGGCACAGGGAGCCAGCTCTCAGTTCCTTTGCCCTTATGAGTCAGAATGGGCCAAGCCTACACAGTGTCGAGACCTTCAGAAATTTTTGATCTTCTATTTTAAGAAGCCAGTGCTGAACTACTTGTAAGAGCCCCAAATGTAGGACATTTTTCATTAGAAAAGTAACATGTTTGTTACAGACCCAAAGGCCACCCCGCCACCAATTTTTGAGGCCATGGTCTGATACACAGGGGCAAGATAACATCTGAAAGAAGAGGACATCAGAGTATTTTTAGCATTGCAAACAAACTCATTCTCAATCCCTAATGTGAATGTATTCCTTTTATTTATCTGCTACTTGACTTAATCCACTGCTTTTAACTATTTTTAGTTTTATCCTCCTAATCTTAAGGAACGATTGACATTAAAATATTTGGAGCAGACTGTGCAATGCCTTTTGTGAGGGGATGGCTGAGGATTTTTACTTTATAGTTTACACTACAAGCAAATCTGTCCATTTTGCAGGGCTGCATAGTTTGGCAATATATCTTGTGTTCCATGTAAAGCTGTGTGCAAAATGTACGGGATCTTGGATGTCTTTTCTGGCCAGGCTCTTGGTATCCTTAGTTAACAGTACATCACGTGTCTTTGCACAGATATGCGTATAGACTGTATGTTTCTGCTGAGGTACAATTGCTTTTGCTGTGTGGTCTGCAGAAAAGAACTGTTGAAGTTTGGCCTCGGTGCAAGTTGCTGTCACACAACTATAACAGTAAGTGGTCAGCTACACGGTCCTTTTTGACGTCAAAGTGGATGTCCCCAATACAATCCCTAATAATGTTCTCAAAAAAAGCAATAATAATCTGAAGCTATTTCCAGCCTTCTGTTTAGCCAGTTTACAGTACTTAAATAAGAGGAAGGTCAGACAGACTGCACTTGACACTGCTGGGAACTGACAGATGTTTTTGAGGAAAAATGAAAAAGGTCATCTAAAAAAGCAGCTAAAAGATTCCCAATTGTTTACTACATTGTTAATAAACTGAGGTTTCAGAAACACTCACAAAGGAGAACTGGGAATTACCCAACATTTTAGAAATTGTTATCCATCTATGTTCCTGTTCATATTTACAGTCAAATACACATCATGTAACAGATAGAAGAGTGTTACGGTATGTATCATTAGCCAGCAGCTCATTTTCAGCAATTGAATAAGAAATTAGAAGTGAATAGAGATAGCACGAGAAACTGGCTGAAAGATCCAGTCAGGAGATAAGTAACTTAAATTCACAAGAGAACGTTGTTTCAACTTTTGTATTTAATATTAGACCAGTTTATCTAAACCACATCAGCAGTCACAGAAAAGAGCTGGGCTCTCTTCCAGGCCAGTTGGGCTTCACTTATCTGAAATACAGCTACGAACTTTCCTGGTTTATTAGTAATTCTATTCATAGTTTACTTGAGTTTTCCTTTGACACAGAGGCATACGCAGAATGAACAGTTCATCAGGAATCAAACTGAAAGCACTGAGGGGGTTAAAGGAGGAAGGTAAACACATGGATGCAGTCAGAACTGGTAGTTCAAGCACAGGGCAACAGTGGAGGTTAACAGAAAGCTGCTGAGAGGGCAGAAAGATGTTCCACATAACCTACATCAGATCTGTGCCACCCCCCCACCAGCCAAGCATGAGCTTCTGTTTTTTCCCAGGACTGTACAGAATTGAGCAAGAGGAAAACCCAAAGAGATATCTTAACACTCCCTGTTTCAAGACAGAATCATGAATCCATTTGGATCTTAATGGATGTCTCTTTAAGCTGCTCTTTCTATTGATGATGATGACAGAAAACCCCTCTGAGAATTATCTTCTAGCTTTTCGTGGCCTTTAACCTCAAAATCTTCCCTAATGTCTAGTCACATCTTCCTTTATTGCAGTTGAAACTTACTGTTTCTATCCTACTTACAGTAGATACAGAGGAAAAAAAGTTGTTTCCTGTCTTTAAATCAGTCCTTTATGCATTTGAAGATCAGTATTGAAGATCAGATCTCCCCTTAATCTTCCTTTTTGATATAACAACTCCAGAATGCTACTTTTTCCATCTTTCTCATAGCTTATGTACTTTAGAAGCCTTGTTGTTCTTCTCTGAATTATCTCCAAACAGACCACATCCTTCTTGCAGCCATGCTGCTCCAACTAGACATAGCTCTGCAGCTGAAAAGTGGAAAACCTTCGTGTCCCGTGCAAGCGAAGCTCGTTGTTTATGTGAACAAGGATTTGCCACTTGCACAGAATCAGTACTGTTGACGCATTTTCAAGTTTTCACAAACTCAGTCCTTTTTCTGCCACTTAACTATTGACTGTCCACTAAAACCCGTGACTGTCTGTTCCTTGTGTTTGATTCGATTTAAACTCACATGCTATTTTATCAGATGATTTCTTCAATTTGTCAATACCATTTTGAATTCTACTTTTCTTCAATTTACTGGAAATATCATTGGACACAAGACATACCCATGAAGCACCTGATTTTTCCACTTCATGCGTCCTATATTAGACTAATATACATCATGTTTCCCTGATTTGTTTATCTGAACAGCATTAAAAGCCTCAGTAAAACCAAAACATCTGAAACCTACTCTTTCCTCCAAGCTCAGAAGGCCAGTTCCACAAATTCTTAGAAGCAAAGGACTGATCCACTTAGAAATAGTTTCATAATTTATTCTAACTTGAACTTAAATTAATCTGAAGTGGTTTAGTCTTCACTTCTTCCTTCCTACTTTCTTTTTCACTACCATGAGAAAAAAAAAATAAAAATAAATAAATAAAATTAAAAAAAAAAAAACTAACATACAAAATGGGGCCTGAGTGGTGGATATAAGCATGTACTCAGCTCAGCTAAGAACAATTTTGCAGATGAAGTCACTGAAGTCAGCAGTATGCAAGGGGGTAACAGAAAAAAAATGGTTATAGAATTAAACTAGGATTGGTTTACTGCACCAAGGCAGAATCTACTGGAAACTGATAGATTTCATAGCTAAACAGCAGATAACAAATGTTCAAGGAAATGGTGGAAAATCACACCAAAACTGCATGAAAATTGTTAGGTCAATGCTGAAAAATGCTTCTAAATTGTAATCTAGAAGTGAGTTTAACAATTGGAGGAAATCCTGTCATTTCCACGAAAAGAGAAAAGCCTTTTTTATCTTGTTTAGTTTTTCCTGGCAAGAAAAGTAAAATTATATTTCTAAAACTGTTTTCAACTCAAATACCCTGAGAATTATGACTGGATAACTCACTGGAAAAAAGGAGCCAAGTGTCTTTCTTAAACAAGAAAATTATTGGCTAATTATGCCTGTTCTGAAAGTTGTTTTTAATGGCAGGATGGGATCTGTCTCAACTACCTATAAAAGTGCTTCAGTCCATATAGTTAAGTACATTAAGGCCAGTTTTCTTTTCATACAGACAACCATTCTATAGCTTCCTACTACCGTGAAAATGAAATATTTCACTTTTCATCCTTCGTACCTCATGAAATCATTAAAGAAGTTAATTAGTTAAAAGATACCAATTGGGTACATGAGAATCATACAGTAACTGAAGTGGCAGGCGATTCCTTGAGGTCCTCTGCTCCAACCCCCTGCTCAGGGCAGGGCCAGCTTCAGAGTAAGCAAGTTTCTCAGGGCCTTGTCCAGTCAATTCTGAAACTCTGGTTCATATTACTATTATTACTACAGTAGTTATTCACTGTGAAAGCCTTGCTTGAGGAATACTGGTGCAATTTGTCTGGTTGTTTGACTTCATCATGCATACTGCATGTGGTACAGCCTTGGTCCTCTCACACAGATTGCCACCAAACACCACTACAGCACTAACAGCACTCTATTTACCACATACTTTTTATATTTCATTCAAATAGGCCTTCCTAAGAGAAGTGCTGCCAGAATATGTGGCAAGAACTGAAATGGTTAAGTAGCCTCTGATTAATGTGAAGATTTCCTTCTCCTGTAATATCTTTGTGCTTACAGAATCACCTACAAAAACCTTCCAAACTGTATTAGAATTACACCTTCCACACAGTGTTATGGTATTATTTAGTAAAGAAAGAAACCTTTTGGGGACTAATACAGAGGAGGCAGGCAGGATTTGGCATCAGCAAACTATTTGAGAAGGTTTTCGATTTTACACAGAGCAAAGAGAATTTGTCTGTGAAGTAACTGTGCTCTGCAGAGCTATGCAAATAGTCCCTGGGGGGTCCAGAGGAGCAACTCACTGCTGGAATGGAAAGTATGAATGCCTCGGAATGCTGACAAAAGTACACGTAGGAGTGTAAAACAATTATATTTCACCTAGTGAAAGTCCACAGTCCTACTTGAGTTTCAATCACCTGACGTCAGCTAGTAGAAACAAGTCTAATACAGGCAGGTCTTCCTGTAGCATTCATGGCACTGCTGGAGGGAAGCGTGGGTAGACAACTGTTCTCATTATCAATGTTTCTACTCTCCTGTTCATCTTCAAGAAACAGGCATCCCGTATAAACTGAGAGTGATCCTCCCACATTCTTCCCCATGTGTTAGGGCACGCAGGGAGGTATCAGGATCAGAGCACTTGGATTTAATTTCTTTAAATTATCTCTTCTCTTTCGATCTCTGTGCAGAGATCGACGTGAGAAAAAATTGTAGCACTGGTGTATGTGTTTCTTGGGAAAAAAAATATGAACTGAAACACACTTCAACTAATTGTACCACTATTTTCAGCCTACCTCTTTGATCCACTATAGAATTGCAACCAATAAGAAACCCTCCAAATCAAAAACAGACAAAAAAAAATTGCAGAGCTAATTTCAACATTTAGAAGTCACGATTTTAATTTAGGCTTCTTAGAGAAATATTAAGAAATCAGTATGGTCTCATCACTGATTGTCCCTGTCATTACTCAAACTAAAAATATATCTGTGCAGTGCAACGAAGCCTCCAGATAGGCTTACCAAGACCCAGCTTCCTCCAAAGAGGAAAATGAATGGGCCGATTCTGCTTCATGCCCTCCCTGTTCCCAGGACCCTAACTAGATGGACACTGCAACCAGTGAACTGCATTCTCTCCCTCTTTGCCATCTTACTGGCTGACAAAGTAGCCCTTCTTTCCACATTCATAACACCCTCATCACCACTGCAATCATGTTAATCGTGAATTTGTATTTGCTAAGAGTCATATTCTACAAAGACTTTCAGCCTTAAGGCTCCCTCCATACCTTGCAAGAATGAGATGCCTTTTAGCTGTAGTTGAGAGGAGGGGAACGGAGAGAAACCCAGAGACTTAATGCTAGACACAAGATTTGATAGCTGGGATGTGGTTTGAGTTTTTGACAGTAGGTATCAGATGCACAGATACCAAATACCCCTGCTAAGGAAATGACAGGTTGCTAATACTTCAACTGAGGAAACATCTCATTAATAACCTTAGGAAAATAAACACTTAGCCTCATTACAAAGGAGAACTCTACTGTGTGCATTCCAGTCCCTCAGCTTTTACCAGAAAGGAAACCTTTAATAGTTCAGCACAGGCATGATCACTGAAGGAGACAACTTAATGACTCACTGTACATGTTGAGATCCCAAACAGAAGGGCATGTCCCCAGAAGAAACATCTGGAAAGATCAAGGGCTTTTTACCTTGTTTGATTCTGGAAACCATAACCTTTCAAACCCAGTTTGTTCCCATAAATATGCAAAAGTCGTCTTGGTAGAAGACTAATTTTCCCAAGAAATAGGGTTTAATTGCAGTAGGTATATTTATTTCCTTCACCAAATACAACATGTGAGCGATATGAAGAATCTTTCAGAGATAAACACATTATCTCTGGATAATTCCAGGGAAATTTCTTTCATATCAGAATTACTTTATCCTTTAATTTATTAAAAAAAAAAAAAAAAAAGTATTGTTTTCTGTACAGTGAAAATTGAAACCAAATTGATTTTGTTTTCCAAAACTCACGACCTACTTGTCAAATTACTGTCTCTCCTCTCAGGCTTATGTACATTTAAAAAGTGGTGGAAGAAACATCAGAGAGCATGCTGAATCTTTGAAGACTACCAGTGAAGCAAATGCAGACAAATTGCTCTGACTTCAGTGTTCACTTTTCAGATTAAATTTAGTTCAGCACTGGCTTACAGATGTCTCCAAATGTTTCTACTATGCTGACCACTCTGCGAGTATTTTCTGTGATTAGATCCCATGTATTTTGCTAATGTTTCTCACAAAAAGAACCATGACAATTTGGTTGTCCCTGCTGATAGGGAGCCCCAGACCATATCCACTGCCTGTTGGCACACCAGGGGAACACACGCACTATCTTCCTGGTCATATCAATAAGCATCGCTCTAGAAAAAAAAAAATTCTTACTCTCGCTTGATAACAGCACCAGGGGCTGTCAACAGAATGCAGTGAACACCTGACAATTAGACCCGCTGCACACTGAGACCAGCTCAGACTAATTACTCTCTTAAAATACCCCAATACTTCTAACATTAAACTTGTCATCTCTACTGTACACAGGGGAGAGGCACACATCCAAAGGAGCAGGACAAAGTTTGGAAAAGAAGCAACTGTTCTGAGTGGGAAACTACGGGTTATTCAATCGAACCACATTTCTGAAAAAGCAGCTTTCAAATATACAGTTGGAGTTCATTTGTGGAGTTGGCTACTTCCCCAAGCACTTGCTGTGTTCTAAGGAAAACATTATAGAATTATAAACTTACACTGTATTTAATAAATTAAAATGTTTAGACATAAGTCACTGCTTAATGCAGCAGTTGCACAAAATATTGTTTACTTATAATTAACGTATCTTATAATTAAAGAAAGGTATCCAATTTATCAGTAAACATTGCCTTCCTATGAAAAGACAGTAAAGTTTAGCTTTTCCTGTTCATTGATCCTTGTTGTTGTTATTGGCTTGTCTGAAACTGTTAATAGCATAAATCATTCCCCTCTTAAAAATCATGTATTAGTCTTGAAAACACTCGGCATATGGGCTAATTTAACGTGTTCATGAAAAAAAAAGAGATTTACCATGGTGCTGGCAGGCATGTTTCCTTTGCACCTTGGGCACAAGCTGAAGGGCAGGTCCCAGTGCCATTCAGTCCATCACTGTTAGGTCCAAACGAGGAGAGAGTCAGACTGTGAAACCTAGCTGAAAGGCAACAGGCACCGCATCTGCTAAGAGGCCATGGTAAAAGTGGCACCCAGCTGCAGAAGTGCTTTTTCATTATCTCAGGGGTAAGTGACTCCGAGAAACCTAATTCATACCTGCCTTAAACTAATGCATTTGCTCCCACGAGGGAACAGAGAAGAGCACTTAAACAGTCAGATGGTTGCACAGGATGTTAATTGTTGTAGTTTCCATTGCCCCTGTTGGAAGGGGCTTAAAATATCCTGAACCACCGCCTGTCCTCTCACCTATCGCTCCCAGTTGGCTTCCAGAATGGAAACAGGAAGTCAAAAGGTGCCAAAAGATGGGCCAGAAAAATTAGCTGCTTGAATGATCCATAGAGCAGCTCAGAAGCACTGGCCCAACACATCTCCCTAATGCTTAAACAAGTCCCAGTACTCCACCACTTGATTTACCATTTATTTTCTGGTGTATCCGAGCTGTGTATTCTGCAGAGAGGTGGGGCTAAAAAACAAAGCCCCGTTAAAGTCAGTGAGAGTTTCACCATGTGCCTTCAACTGGAACAGAGCACTGCCCAGAGGGATCTCTGGGAGTGACTTTCTCAAGACCATTTTAAGAGCACCTTGTGTGTCATATTTACCAATTAGTTACATTTCAAAAGTCTTGGGAAATGATTGAAAAACCGTTTGCTAGGGCCAGCTGTGGCCCTTTTAGAAGACAAAGCAATGTACTTGTTTAACCCTCAGAAGGACTTTGGAGGCCAAGTGCTCGTATGTCTTCCAAAGAATGCCCTGAGTTTTTCTTGCAGGCAACTGAAACATTTCCAAGTTACACACACCCCTCACTGTTCATTGCTTCCTTGGAAGTACAGCTTTTGAAAAAAAAAAAAAAAAACAAAAAAAAAACACAACTATTTAATTAAAAAAAAAAATACTGTCTTCTGTGAAGACAATGTTCACCTATTACTAGTGGCACTATTTTTGACGCAGTAAATGCTGCAATTTCGAACCCTATCTGGAAAAGTAAGTCAGACAGATTTCCAGTTAGAAGGACAGCTTCCTAGGGAGAACATGCTCAGGCAGACATCATACCGAACCCAACTGAAGGAGCGAACAGGTCAGGTTTCAGGCAGGGCACGGGACAGACTGCATTCTTCTCTTCTTCCAAAAGCCATGCATTTAGACCCATGGATTGTAAGAAACCTGTTCCTCTCCAATTTGTTCCTGGCCTTCTAGAGAGTCTGAGAATGACTTAAACTGATGGAGAGATTCAGATATTTAACAAGAGGGGAAAGAAGCAGCCCAGCTGAGACACACAGATAACCAGTTGTTCATTATTTGGCTGAGCACAGTTCTGAAAACATAACATATTCTTCAAACATACTTGCTGCACCTCTTATGGCAGCTCTGCTGCCACCGCACCTGCCTGAATACACTTTTGTAGTAACTCTGGTCATGGATGGGGCCCGTGTAATGAAAAGACACTATGTTAAATAAGGGATTGAAAGTATCTGGGAATAGCACTGTACAGAAAGGCATTTCTGCTATGGGTTTCTCCGAATTAGTGTTGGTTTTGATATGGCCAGGAATGTTTGAGGCCAGCTTTATCTGAAACTTGTCAGCCATCCAGATATGAAGCCTGAATCCAAGCTGCAGCTGACTATCCCGTTTCCTCCAAAGCTAAAATGTTTCCTAATTACAGTCATTTTATTTTGGTCTAAACAAATACCATAAAAGTTAATAAACTGCATCCTTACGAATCTCAAGAAAAGAACATGTATGCTCATGTCATTCTTTGCCCTCCTCTGTACGAGTGCAGTGTTTGGTAGTGAACAGATAGAAGTCTCTTCAAGACCCAGGACTTGAATCCAACATTCAATCATTTTTGATCTCTGACTGGTAAAGGTGTTTGTCCTCACCGGGGCCACTGAGATCATTAGACCACATAATCTGACCTCTATATATTACTGGCCATACATTTCACTCAGCTAGAGGTCCAAAACTCTTGGTCAGCACCAAAGACAACCCCTAAAATACATACAGAGAACAGGAGAAATCAGGAGTGGTGACTGTTGCTTGGGGCCCTGGTGGCACTAGGCAGCTGCAGGGGTAGGCAGGTAGCGCCAGGGCGTCTCAGGGCACAAGGAAGGCTGAATGAAAGGAGAGAAAAGGGAACAAAAAGAAAGACAACTTTGTCTTCATCCAAAATGGACTCTACTATTACTTGTCTGATTCTCCTCTCATAGCCCTCCTAAAACATTCTTTCCCTCTCTCAGCTTCCTATTTTAATTAAATAGTTGTGTTTTTTTTTTTGTTTGTTTTGTGTTTTTTTTTTTCAGCTTTCACCCCAAACTCCACTTCCCTGCTCTCAGCCCTCCTTCCCATTTTCTTCTGCTGCTGACCTTTTCTTTTTGTTGCTGTTATTGTTGTTACTGTTAAAAACAAACAAACAAACAAACAAACTTGGAAGCCTCCACTATTCTCTGGGTAGGAAACTCAAGCTGGCCTGCCTAACTAAAAGGAATTTGGCTGCCTTTGTCAACCAGGTTTCCCAGTATATAAAGACCTGCTAAATGGGAGACTTAGAAGTCAAACTTTCATATCTACATTTTCATAACAGATCCTAAGTATAGTAACATAAGTTGTTATTATGCTTCCACAGCAGAGTCATTCCCTAATTTCCTATAATTATAGCTAAGCCTCATGCAGAGAGGGTATAATTAGAAAAATAAAGATGTCTGTCAGAGCACTCACTTGGTGGAACTAAAATTGTAGTTTTAAGTGAGATGGCTGTGCTTTCTGAAAATTACAAGCATCACTTCTTGTAACAGGAATATGACATGAAAATCATTATTATATAGTAATATCGGGTCAGTTCTATATTGGAAATTAGCTTTTTCTGGAATGCAGAAACAGGAGACATTGCTACTCAGCCTATTCCTTGTCAACGTCAGCAGAAACTGAAACTGACTTCAGGCAGAGCTGGTACAAACCCTCTAACAGAAAGCAATCCATCGATATGAGTAGGCCCCTCTCCAATCTGTGCAGAAATGAATTTGTGCTTTTTTGTATCAGCTAGAAAAAAAAAAAAAAGGCATTTTGTAAATATATTTGTTTTCATACTCCTGCATTCCCATGTATAATTAATCATCCCCTTTATTTTTCAAAGGAAGAAACAGGACATGGGAGAAAGTACTTGAGCAATCTGGTCGGGGGGGGGGGGGGGGGGTTGGAATTAGATGGGCTTTAAGGTGCCTTCCAACCCCAACCATCCTATGATTCTATGAATTTGGATATTGAGATGGACACTACCAGAAAACATCTAGTCAGGATGGTACTCATCTTTAATCAAATCATTTCACATTACCCCTGAAAAAACTCAAAATGACTGAAAATTCTTTGGAGCCCCACTTCACTGTCAGAAGTGTCATGGAAATTGTCCAATTTGAAAGTAAAAATGTCTATTAGACATTCCTCACAGAGCCTTGTCTATAAGAGGTTACAAGGATAAGTCTCAGCAACAGCGATAACTTGCACAAATTAGGAAACTACCCATGTGATAAAGGAATGATATCAGCTCCCACACACTGACAGCCTCTTCCTTCCCTTCCATGCAGAAATTAATTCAATTAATTAATCTGCCACCTCCATAACTCTTTCACCACTGAAAAAACATTCCTACCTCCTATAGCCCACAAACATCTGGAAGCTCTTGTGCTGGTAGGATTGTGAAATCCCAGAAATGGCACAGCTGATAGAAAACAAATATCATATGAAGACGCTAGAGCTTAAAACATCCTACTGGATTTAAAAAAAAAAAAAAAAAAAAAAAAAAGAGAGAGAGATAATATTAATAAAAGAAAATACACAAACCTGCACTTCAAAACTACGGAAAAGTGAGTTATAGGCATCAAGAAAGCTCAGTCAGTCCAGCTGTATAAGGTAAAGCAATTAAATAAGGCAGAGTTGACTAAGACATGGCTGGTTGACCTCCATCTATGAAGCAGACTGCAGTCCAGTTCAACCTGCATTCAAACGTCAGCCACCATTCTCTCACATGTTATCAGGACCCTCCAGAAACTCTTCCAGATCTAAGGACAACAGAAGCTCAAATGAAAGCAGGCACATTAGCTGCACACAATTAAAAAGGAATGAGCAGCTATCATCCTAACCAAAAACACTGTGTTAGCAGATCCTAAAGGATCCTACCCCAAAGCCCCAGTACAGCTATCCCCGCAGATACAGCAGAGAGCACTGGCTCCCATTTCTGTCTCTGCAGACACTACACTTTCTAGCAGTTAATACCATTTTCCAGGCTCTGTTTGCTTGAAGCATATTTCTAAGCCAAAACCCCACCCTAATTGTACAGCTCGCTATTGCTTCCTCCTCGAATTAAACATGATCTTTGGGGGGGGGGGGGGGGGGGGGGGGGGGGGTAACAGCGAGCTGTCTCTTGCTGTTACCATAGACATTGCCTGAAGAAATGGCAAGCCGCCTTTCTAGACTGCTTTCTCAAACCCCAGTTCTAGCCCCAAAACTGAAGGCAGGTTTAAGCACTGTGTGGAACCCCAGCCAGCTGCAGAATACAGCACGAGACGTTTGCTTTCAGGGATCCCAGTGTCCCCTCTTTCCTCACAGATGTTTCCGGATCCAGCAACAAGCTTTGCTCTCACAGCCCTACTTGCTCAAATGCTGACCCTGAACTCAGCTTTGTATACACTGCAGCTACCCCAGCATTTCCAAGAAACAAGCATAAAGCATGTGTTCCCAGGTGCCTGGGGTCCTGCCCCAGCTCTGGCCTGACAATACCCAGCTACAAAGCATCCCCTACAGGTCTCAGCTCCTTCAGCCTTCTCTCTAACCCCAACCCTAGTTTACCCATCTCCATAACCAGAGATTAGGCACTTCTGTTGTTACCAGACCTAAATAAAATACACCCCGAGGCAGTCAGTCAGCTCTTTATTTATAGAGTTTTCAGCAGCAAACCTTCCAGACCACCTCCTGCATCAAACAGGAGCCTAATCCCAAACAACACACTACCTCTCTCAAGCACAGGTATCCCGGCCAGCAGCTGGCCTCAGTGTAAACTCTACTTTTCCTTTGGTACGTGGTTGAAGCCGATCTTTAGAGGCAATACAGGCTTCCTTCTCATGCAATCAAGAGACTGGTGAGGGAGAAGCTATCCCAGGATGACCTGGGCAGGGCCGCCTCGTAAGGCCCACAAAATGCAGCAGATCCAGCTGCTAAGTGTGCACTTCCAGAGAGAACAGATGGGGCAGGAAAGGGGCCAGCCTGTATGGTAACGTCAATGTTAATTTTACTCAAATGATATAAACACAGTAATCTGTTCATGGAAAGAGGGAGAAAGAAATGCTCTTCAGAATCCGTGTGACAATAATTTCACTTCCTCGTTTTGAGGTACACATCGCTGATTACATTTTCCAATTACATTCACTGAGCCAAGCCTTTGTGATGCGCTTTAAGGAAAATGAAAGATGATGCATGTTATAAGACTTCCTGTCTAATAAAATAAAAAGGAAAAAAAAAATCATTTCTGAGTATCTTTTTAAAGGGAATTTGTACTACTCTTTCTTTACCTGTCATAGCTGGAGTGGCAAGTATAACTTCATAAATCTCTCCTGATGTTTTCAGGGGAGAAGTTGTAAAACACTTCTTCAATGGATTTTGCTCAGTAAATTTAGCTGCCAGTAAGTTAATTCTCAGTATGTTAGCAATTCTCAAACCATGAAATCCATTCTATGCCTGATCTAGAAATGTCTCAAAGGTGCCTTTGTTTCTTATCTTTTGGAATACTCCTTGACTTATCTACAGATCCAGACCTAAAAATAAAACCCTAATCAGCATTTTTGTAACAACTGAAACCTACAGTCAATGTAACCAAAAATGTGAATAGTTTCAGTAGTTTCAGCCAAAAAACACAAGCAGTAAGAATGCTTTTTGAAGGGCAAGAAAGCAGTTAAGAGTCTCAAAACCATTAAAAAAAAATAAAAATAAAAAGAGTAAATGAATGCTTGGATTTCAGGTTTTCATATCATTTTGTTTCAGTGTTAACAGTTACTCACAGTAACAACATCGATTTATTTTCTTGAAGGAAAAACCGTCATTTCATATCAAATCTAAATTAAATATTTGGGTAATGAACAAGATATCAGACCACTGTGTGAGGTACAATAGGCAAAATCAATTATCGCTGAAAACACAGATTGCGTTGGATTTTCCAGTGTCACTGGCTGATCTTGCAAATGACAAGACTTCTTCCTACTCTGTTACTCATATTTATAACAGTTTAAATGATTTTGTAGTCTGCTTGGCTTCCTTCCTTTCTTCCTTGCTAAAACTGATTGTTCATGCCTGAATTTGTCACCTTCATTCTTCCTGAAACCAGTAGTGAAACCAAGTGTTGCTCTAAATCATGGGTTTTAGTTTTCCTTTTTTCATTTTTGTTTTAATGCTAATTTTTAATTGTTTGAGTTCAAGATTGGGTCAATCTAAGCCAAACTGCTCAAGGATCTTCAAATATAACATGAACCTCTCTCAGCAAACCAGGTATTAGTAGTGCTTCTACATCCAGACACAAATTAAATCTTGTCTAGAGAAGGAGCACTATTCATTAAAAAAATGTTCTTTGTGACTAACTTCTTGAAGCTGAGTTCCTGTGAAAGTCACAGGCAAGAGAAATTCTTTTTTTTTTTTTTTTTTTTTTTTTTAGATATCCAGGAGCAGGTTTAAGATGTTCATGTCATATGTGAAACAATTCTACACAGGAAATTTTAACTGCTGAGCCCTGGTAAATTGACTAAATTGACTCCCACAAATCCTCCTTGTACTTAGCATTCATAAAGTTTAATTAATATCCTAGGACACAAAGACTTCTAATTTACATGCAAAAGAGTCATCCAGCACCACACAAATGAACAACTGCACAAAAAAATCTGAGCCCGTACTTTGGTTTAAAGACTAGGATACCAAGAAAGGCAGTTTGATGAAAATCTTTCCTAAAGAAAAAAGTTACTGTTTATTAAGGAACTCTTTATTTACTATGTAAACTGCTCTCAGAAGCATTTTTGAGCAATTTTGCTCAAAGCAGAGAAATGCCACAAAAAGGCAATTGTATGGAAGTCTACAACATGGAACAAAATACATTGCCACTGGGTAGAAAAAAAAAAAAAAAAAAAAAAAAAAAAGGAAGAAAAGAAATAGCCATTTTTCAACCTCCTGACTCCAGGACTGGGAGCGAGAGAGGCATGCTAGCTATGAATGTCATAAAGGCTCGATGTTATTAATTATTTGTAATGCTATTGAAGCCAGATGGCTGTACAATAGGATGTCTCTTTTCCCTTTCTTTGTTACAGCCACCAAAGTTTCTCATTTGATCTCTCCCTCCACCTACTTCATTTGTTGTCATACTCCCTCCTGAGCATGTCCCTTGATCTCTTTCATGCGTCATCACATCAGTTCCTGTTTCCTCTTAGTTCTTTACAGATATTTCCCCTAAAAACGGCAACATGCCATCAGTTCTCCAGAATGAACAAAACCCAAACATCTCCCAGGCTTCCTTCTGCCTTCACCTCTAAATTCATTGAACCGTCACCAGCTGAAAGCAGTTTCTGCCATCCTACCTTGTTGCTACTCCCAGCACTCAGCAGAAGCTCCTCCCGGGCTATAAGCAACCTGAGAACTAACCTTTAATTCTTACACTTCTTGAGTGTCCACTGTTTTCCAAGCTGTATCGTGAGTACATGATCCTTCCAGCTTCTCCATATAGCCCTTGTTTCTAGTAAATCAAGAGCATTGCAAACTCAGCTCCCATCCCTACACAGCATATAGATCTGCCACTGAACATCAGGTCCTTTTGTCCTAACTACAACTTCCGTGTGTGATGCATATTCTTGTACATGTTAAGATGATGTCTCAAATGCAGCAGAATTTAAATGGGGCTTAATTCCCTTCCAAATATCTGTCAGCTTTTTTTCTCAGTCACTATATCTAAAATGCATCACCATTAGTAAAGCATTTAGGACATCATTTCTTACACTGGACAGCCTTTAAGTCCCCATTTTGAGGGTATGTCTGAGTCTTACCTGTTCATTTTGTACAACATCACCAAGAGATATCCTCCCTTAACCTTTCACGTATCTAGGATTTGCTCTTTAGTGAGTCATTCCTAGGCATTGCATTAATACTGGTAATAATAATAACAAACAAAATGCAAATCCAAAGATTTGTAAACTGGAGAATAATTAAGACAACTGAGCAAATTAACCACAAGATATAGCTCTTCTCACTGAGACTGAGCTAAGGAATGGTTAATTCCTTTGCATGAGCGTAAACTGTGCTGGTGGTTGTGTGTTTTGTGGTTGGGGCTTTTTTTTCAGTATAAATTTCTCACTCTTCCATGGCCTGGAAGACTCAGAGTGTGATCACATGCAAAACAGTTTCTCCGGGATGGTAAAATTCCTCTAGGAGCCATTCAGTCAGAGCATGACAAAACTCTGTTTTGCCCTTCTTCAAGCAAGGAGTTATTGATAAAAAAAAGCTGAAGTAACTATAGATTTGCATGGAACAAGTACTTTTGACACTAGAATGGATCAAATTCTCTAAAATAAGGGATATGCAGGAGTTTTATTTTAGTTGCAGAAAGTGGTACCCTTTATTTTATACACATCTGAAATTTGATATGAGGGCGAGGAGGATTTTCTGTTAAATGAAAACAGCCTTTGGCGAGAAGGGCTTGTTTGGTTTACATTTTTTAGCCATGACCTTACTTGTGAGACTTTGTGGTTTCAGCAAGTACATTATTGCTAATCTGTGCTGGAAATTTAAAAACCTTTAGTTTGAAAGGGTTATTCCCACATTAATTTTATTATTTTCCAAACCCCTAAAGATAAAGAGATAATGAAGATCTTAGTTCACACACTGGGGGAAATTTTCTAAAACAGTAATTTCAATATAGAAAATGAGTGTGTATGACAGATTTGTAACAATTTTAGTATTAGGAAGCAATTATGGTATGTCTTAATATTACCAAAATACTCAAGGAAAGCCATAGTACTAGGAATAGTAGGAAAGACATACAAAAAAAAACCACCACAATTATTTACTGTATCATGAATTAGGATTCTATAGTAGCTAAATACTGCATCAAACAGAGCAAAGAAAGCCTGCTCTTTGCCCCCTGCAGATTTTGGAAATTAATGCTTAATTTGGAAAAGGGATTACCAAGCAGAACTATTCTCATTCGTGAAAGAAAAAAAAAAAGTTTCTTTTTTTAAAATAAATGTGTTTACATAATTGAGAGTCATCTGATATGCATCAGGTCAAAATAGGAAAAACAGAGAGGGGAAAGGGGTAAAAGCAGTTTCTTTTACATCTTCACATGCTATATGTATCAAAGGAGAAAGAAAACAGGAGAACTCTCTGAAAACACTGAGACCCCTTTGAGATCAAGAACCAGTACAATTACACCAGTCACCTTTACATCCATGTTCAGCACTTCGCCTGTGGTGTTCCCATACAATATGTAAAGTGTTAAGCCCTGGAAGGCAGAGCAGAGTTTCAGCTATGAGATCTGTAAGCACTATTTCCCATGGGGATTCTTCCAAATTCTCTGCCCTTAAGCTTCACTTCCATTTCCAAATTCTCAGAACTGGTTACCCAGCAATGTCCTCTCCCAAATGTTCCTCAGGCTTCACCTACTGCTTATGCAAAGCCCTTCACTTCGCCCTCTTCTAGCAGGGCCTGACATCCTGGATCTCTTTTCTGATGCCCTGCTTGGCTCTGACTCCACTCTGAGCATCTCCCTGTAAATGGGTAACTGAAGTGTACAGCTTTAATACGAAATACAAACACAAGCATCCTTTGCCCTTCCCTATTTTCACCCATGAGGAGGTGAAAATATGAGCAGGAAGAAGTCTGATTTAATGAAGAAAAAAGCTAGGATAAGCTTGCAACCATGTGACGTTTGTTCCATGAAGGAGGACTGTAGCTATGCCAGATGCATGCTCAGGGAACATTTAAGAGGAGCCTCCTTTTCTGTCCAATCGGACATATTTCTAATCTCTAGGATTATGTATATGCTGTATATGCTGACCTATTTGCCTCACCTTATTAATGATCCATTCCCTCCCCAAAACAACTGACTGAGAGAAGAAAGGGACTAAGATGTACCAAGTGCTGTCTGCTTCTCAGACACACTCCTGTCCCCCGCAGGCAGAATCCTTATTTTGAGGCAAGTTTGAACAAAGCAAGGCAAAAGAAAATCTACAATGCATATGTCAGGATTAACATATACATAAATCAAAATTAAAGCTAAAGATTTTAAACAGTCACAGATCTCAGCAAAGCACTGTCCTCAAAGCAAAGTTACTTCTGGTCTGCCTTCCCTTAAACCCAGAACCTATTAGTACTAAACCAAAGGGAAAGCACTGAGCTCCATTACAAAATACACCTTCTGCACTGCAGGACATGGAGGCAGAGAACACTGATGCTGCTGGGGCAGCTCATGTCCTACCTGATGCTTTGCAAGGTGCTCTGGTGCAAAAGAGAAACACAAGCCCAGCCAAGCAGAGCTGTGCTTACTGCAGAGAGGCAGCAGGTCGTGAAATCCCGCTTGGGAAATTGCCCTTAGGCCAGAAGAATTTTTAACCATGAAGTTACTACTGGGAAATTTTTGCTAAAAAAAAACTCCTACAGCTTTTGCACTGAAAACTGTAGCAGGAAATGTAACATAAAAGCAGCACAGTCAGTGAGTATTCTAGTCAATGTAAAACCAAAAGGGAAGAAATGCAGCTTTAAGGGCTATACCTGACCAAGTTCCCACATCAGCTTTCATGGGTTTATGCTCATATTTTCCTTCAAATTTTTTTTTTTTTCCTTCCTCTACAAAAGAAGCCACACCATCATTAAAGGAAACTAAGCAGACAGTACTTTCTCTATAGTCAGGCTCAGACTAAAATAAAAAAAAATGCATTGATAGTTTGGTTTTAATTTCTCCCATTTAGCTTATAATTAAAAAAGCAGTAAATCAACATTTCATTGTTCCCTGAGCAGGTTAGAGTCTTTACTGAGGCATTTGCCAATCTCTTCGTCAAATGGCTTTACCTACAACCTGATTTCTGTGAATTGTTTGGGTATCAAAATTAAACATGCCTAAGTGCTTCGATTTTTAATACTATCATGCTACCTGCTACCATTGTGAGCTGCCTCTTATTGACATTTCTAATTTTGTAGCCTTTTATTTCTGTGCATTGTTCTGCAAGGCAAACAAGCCCTCCCAACAATCTGATATGTAGTATTCAACCTTTGTGATGTGCTTTGCACTTAACAGAGGACTACTCAATCACCATTAAGCAGTAGACAAAAATTATACACTCTGAGTCTAATTCTGATCTGTAGAAAACTTCCCACCGCGATGTCAGGCTCAGGCTCCAAGCAAGAGAAGACCACCAGCACAGGGAGGACCTGCCCCCCTCTGCTCACAGCTGCTCTGAAACAATGGGCAAGAGGAGCCACTGCTCTACTTCATCCACTCATGTCATCCTCCTTCCCTGTATTGTGACCAGACTTACCCACGTGTCACTAAGATGGGAGCCACTCCAGTGGCTGCTGAGAACAAGGCCAAGAGGAATGAATTGCCTGCTTGACATCTATATGCCAGATGAGGAAAAAAATGGTCCAGCTCACCTGAGGGTGAGTAGATGTTTGGGAATGTAACCTGTTACAACTCAGAGGTACTGCTAGCTCACGAGCTGGTTCTCCTACGATGCCAACATGTACTTTGTTTGCCAGACTTCCTTGGGGAGCACAGAAGGGATTTTCACATATGGGAGTATTTGCAAACAGCCGTGTAAACATCCCAGCAGTACATGCCTCCAATTAAATTTCCATCTGTCAGAACGGCAGAAGTTTCTAATGCGTGAGGAAAAAAAAAAAAAAAAAAGGGTGTGAATCCATTGTAAAAGTAAGGTTTTCTTCTCTTTGTTGTCAAAATTGTTGTCAAAAGCAAAAGCCCTTCCAGGGCTACAAGATCTACTTCAATGCTTTTAACAACCAAAGCTTATTAAAATATGTTAATGTTTAGTATTTTAAAATATTTAAGATGTAATATTTTAAAATGTTTAATAGAATCAAAGTAGGTACCTCTAAATGAAAACCAAGGGCTGACGTATCCCCTGTGGTGTATGTAAGGCATGAGGTGTAGGCAGCCAGAATTCCCCCCATGTTTCCTGCAGAAGAGACACACCCTCCTGCAACAGCCTGGCTATCTGGGGAAGCCCTCACCTTCTCAGCAATGGCCCGATGAAGGCAAACCCTTGCCCTGTTAGAAACTGAGCCCTGCTAGGACAGCGAGAAGGCTGCTGCATCCTTAGCACAGATTCATCTTAGTCTTGACTGGTATCTGACAAACTCCAGATAAGCTAAGGTGCATGTTAACATCCCAGTCACTTTTACACTATTTGTCCAGGTCAAACGTAGGGAAGTCAAATTTCATCAAATCAAACCTCAAAAAAATACCTTCTTTAGTCTTGCAAGTGGTATCTGAGTGCTGCAGACAAACACCATGCCTCCCTGCAGAACTCCTGAATTTTGGTGGTACACCAAAGTACATTTAATTTTGCTTTTGTTCAGTGCTGGGGACCAGGTGCTGCAGTGTAGTTCAGAATGCTCTGTCTCCATTTTATGACTTTCACTGTTTTCTCTAAACTCATCTTGCACCCCATGATCAGTGCTGGCCTGCTCCCCCTGTTTTTGACTTTATTCTCAGTGGAAAGAAAGAAAAGCAAAAAATGCTCGTAACACAAGTAGCCTGCTCAATCTGCCTATATGCTCACTCCTTGTTGTCATTTTCTATATTCCTATGACTCAGTAATTTAACCCCGCTCTATTTTCAGCAGATCTGGCCTCTCTTTTCTCCTTTCCCTTTATGTGCAAGGCACAGCCTGACAGCCAGTTCTTATCCTCTACCTCGAAGTGTTGTTATCTGACCTCATAATTTTACGAGACAAGTTATGGAGATAAGAAGTTTGTTGAGAAACTTCAATCTAACGTACATAAAGCCAAAAAGGGAGTTAATGTATAACACACAAAGGAAATGAATGAAGAGGTAAGCTCCTAGTAAAACTCCCTAAGAATGTGCCATGTCAGAGTGTCAGCAAACTGCAGCCCCAGCCCTGGGCAAGACTGATCAATAAAGAGCTATAAAACCTCCTGTAAAGTAAGAGCTGCGATTTGACTGTTTACTTTTATCCACCCAGGCTTAATTTTTAATCTAAACCAATCCCCTAGTTTTCCCCTACATGCTTCTCAGAGCTAGCAACCACTTCCCCGCATGACCCCATGCGAACACTCCAGCTCAGTGGCCATACAACAGGAGAAGTCACAGAGCACATTTGCACCCAGACTACAAGCTGGCGGCTTCAGCAAAACTAAATAGAAGCTGTACGTTAATGGACTTCTGCTTTTGACAACAGAGAGAAGAAACCCTCACAAAGAAGTAGCTCAAAATGGTGGTTTTAGGCTCAAAAATGATGACAGGGCTATTGTGAAAGGAATAATGAAGCTCAGATGTCTGTCACAAAGTGTTACCAAAAAAAGCAAAAAGTACTATATTTGCATCCTCAGAAAAGCTTGTAGTTCCTCTTTCTTGTCTGTCTCCTCACCCCAAGTTATACCATCTGCCTCCTGAAAAACAGGGGAGGAGACTTGGAGACTTGCTTCACTTAAGTCTTCAGGTTCGAGCCACTGCCAAATCTCAGCAGCTCTTTGTCTAAGACATTTCCTCCTGCAGCCAGCCAGCCAAAGTCCTACCCATGTTCTCACCATGTCAACTACTGCATCACCCTTTTCTCAGGAGTTATCACGCACAGTCCTTCCCTGCTCCAATCCACCTAAAAAGTGACCATGAAGATCAGCTCTCTCATCCTTTCTCCACTGCTTCCCTCCGCTGTTGGCCCCCATTGATACCACCTGAAATCAAAGCTCTTTTTCTTCCCTTCTAAAAGGGAAACCTACTGCCCACCCATACTGACAGCTTAACTCCCAGAGCTCTGGTCATCCTTCTTCAAGCATATACAGTCCCTTGTGCCCCAGCATGCAGACAGGCGCTGACCAAAGTGTCTTCCCTTCCTCCTCCCACCTCCTTCTCTCTTCCCCTCCGACCGTTTGAACCTTGCTGTGACCCGTGCTTCACACCTAGCATGCTGTGCTGGGAAGGGCAGCGAGGAGGGGCAGGAAGGACGTCGTGGGCACTGTGTTTACATAGCTCTGGTCACAAGAGAGGTCTCCATCCAGAAGTACATATCCCAGACACTATGATAATAAACACACGGTAAGAGTGTGGTTGGCAGAGCCGGGCTGCCCTCCCAGCCCTGCTCCTACCCCTGGCTTGGAGCAGCCCCAGGCAGCCACAATCCGAGCCTTGGAGCAAGCCCCACATTTAGAGGTTCCTCGCCCACTGGCCAGGCCCCCTCCAGCCCGACGGGATGTCAGGAGCTCAGTGTTTACAGTGAACAAGCAAAAGCACGCCGGGTGCCCACGCCTGCATCCCCACGACGTGATTCACAGCTACTCAGTGAGCGCTCTTCTGTCCAGCCGACTGCCCTCCCTCCCTGCCTTACACACTTTCAGCCGACATGCTGCCAGCAGGTTCAAAGGGCCAGCGATCCTGCAGCAGGGGCTGGTGGAAGGCAACCAGCAGAGCAGGCTTCAGCAGCACCACTGAAAAGGAGGAGTGATGCTGATGCATGTCCCAGAGGGAGCAGGGAGGGAGGTCGGAGCTCTAGCAGGTCCTTGGGGGGCATCACTCGTCAGCTCGTGGGGGTTTAGTAATAGAAAATCAAATATTTGTAGTAACAGAAATGGGAAATAGCTTAAACCAGGCTGAAGCATCACGGGAATGCCTGCAATCACAGTCTAAGGATACCTCCAGCACACACATGTTTGCTCCTCCATCCTGCTGCATTCTCTGCATCTTCTGCCAGATGCAGAGCACTGGCTGCTGGAAAGCCAGGCAGCCTCCTCATCTGTGTGCAAGAATAAAAGCACACAGAGCCGTGAGAAGCCACTTGCACAATGAAGACATCGTGTTCCTGACTTCTTCACTATCTGTGCTGCTCGTGGAGGATCTAGGGGCAGGGGACATCAAAACCCTCAGTATGGGAAGCATTTTGATTGACATTCAAGTACAGCTTCACTCTGTTAGACACTTTACCACCAGAAGTGATTACATCAGTCAGGAATTGAATACACCCTGACCTACATTTTCAGAAGCCAATTAAGAAGATGGGTGTCACAATCCACTTTCACAGGTACGTGCTGGTTATTTCAGGATGAATCAACACACACAGACAGTAGGTTGAGAGCTAGATTTTGGGTAAAAAATGCAAAGCCATCTGGGTAGGGAGTGGGAGAAGTAGGAGTTTTTCTTCAGTATGCCTGGGAAATTTGTATCTCGTATCACCGTCTGAGAATCAGCAGGAATATTGCAAGCAAACTGGTCTGACAAAGTTAATTTCCTGGTCCTGCTGCTGTGTTTGTTATTAGCTTTCATTAGTTATGACTCAACTGATATTTGGACAACGATTCATTCCGAACTCATTAGCAGTAAAATATGCTTTTTTCTTGAAGATATTTCTAAAGTAAACTTGAAATAAGAGCATAAGGGGAATCTTACAGGAATCTTGTGTAATGCCACTTTCTTTGGGAAACTGTCTGGCAGGCTGGGGCTTTGTGCTAGGTACCATCAAAAAGCTGCTGTTGTCTTACAGGGATTTACATTGGCAAGGGACAGAAGAAGCCCCATTTCTCAAAGTCTGAAGACATAAATACATCAAAACTTTTCTCAAAGAAGTCTTAAGTCAGAGTTCACACTGACATGGAACTCTAATTCCTTGGCTGAGAGGATGAGTGATGTTGTGGTGCTGATCTATTTCCTTTGATGATTTTTGGTGTCCCTTTTTGGGCTCTGAATGTGAGAGAAATGTTTCTAATGCAACTGAGTTGGCAGGGAACGGATCTCCAGCCTCTCTGAGGAAATGTTTCTGTGACCACTCAGAAATGGCTCAATATTGCAGTCTACTTTCAATTTTCACTCTTGTGTGTGTGCAAGCTTATGCAACTGAGCAGCATATGTCACCAGCTCCTTCCCCAGCATTGCTGCATATCCAGCAGCTCACCTCAAGACATCCTCCACCTCTCACAGGTCATATCCCACAGCCCTACCGTCTTTCCTTTCACACCGTGCCCAGCTCCCCAGCCTGTTCATCATTTCCCTCATCTCCATAGCCCCCTGCCTCAGCTTGTTTTCTCATCAAAACATGATTAGAAAAATCCATGAGGAGTTTGTTTCTGTCCTGTCTAAGGAAAACAGTGGCATGTAAAACTACTAAATCATCCCTCACAGGAACCAGAGTTGTGTTGTTTTGTGGATTTTTCTTTGTTTGCTATCTTAAAGAAAACAAAAGGCAATGATGCCAGGACTCAGTCTTTCTTTGGCCTCACTTTCCAAGCTTCTTTAAACATTGTGGAGCATGATTAGGAACCTCAGCTCTGACTCCAACCACACTTTTTGCAGAAAGCAGTGTCCCAGGCTGCTCAGCTCAAAGTTCTTTTGCATGGGCTGCCCCACACTTTGCCCTATTTCCAATAACAGGTTTTAGGCTCTACTTCTCTCTGCTCCAGCTCTGCCCAGCATGTTCCTTTGAGTTTCTTTGCTCAGTCTCACCCTTGTTTGTGCATTATGCTGGGAGAGGAGAGGAGAGGAGAGCAGAGTTCAACAAAAGAACTTTGTAGACCACACTCCTATAAGCTTTTGTGACTGCTTCAATAAATAATTAAAGATTAGTATTAATTCTGAAACATATGTGATCTTTTCTATGCCATCTACAGTCACCTACAGTCATGACTCCTGTCAAGTTACAAGATGTATTCAGAAAAGATTAAGCAAGCAGGAATGAAACTACTTTGGATGTGGCAAAATAATTCTTGGGTATAAAAAAACCACAGCAATTAGGGTAAGAACTCAGAGTTTATGTAAAGCAAACAAGAGGGATGATTCAGCTGTAAAATGCAGAATGATCAACTGCTTTCAGGAATGGCTGGATCCAGACTTTTACTCTCACCATTGGAAAAAAAAAAAAAAAAAAAGAAACATTTACAGGATTGACTTCTAGATAATCCAAAGGAAGTCTCAAGCAGAATGGGAGCCCAGTGGTAAGATGTCATTATTTTCAACATCTGGTTTATGTAAATTCAATGTACAAATTGTGCACAGCACCCTCAAAACAGAGGCTATGCCCTGATAACATCAAGTCATTCTTCTGGAGAGATTACAGGATTAAAATATCCAAGAAACCACAATATGCACTGTAAATAGTGCAGCTCAGAAAAGCTTTTCATTAGCAGGATTACTAGAGGAAGCATACATAATAATATACAGAAAATAGATGTCTTGCATGTTTACCTGATTGCTATACAGTATCAATAAGATAAGCCTGAGTAAGGAAATGTAAAGAAAGAAAGGAAAATACACTGTGCTTTGATGTCAGCTGGAATAGTAGAACACGTCCTCTAGAGAGAGTATCATACATACGTATCAAATTCTCACATAGCAGACAGGTGATTTTTTTTCAGAATAAAACTAAACTCTTATTTGCTGAAAAGTTGCATCTTTGGATCATTAAAAAGAACTAGGAAATCTCTATTTTTGCTGGGCCTAAAAGTCTCAATTTTAAAAAAGTAACCAATCACATGATTCGTTTCCATTTTTCAAAAGCAAATGCTTTTATTATTGTTTACAAATTAAGCTAATATTTTTGCAATCATTCTGTAAAATATCTAAAAGTTAGCAATACCAGGAAACAGACAGTGTTACCTTCCTTCTAACAAACGGAAAGAGGAGAGTCGATTTGGTTCGATTCCAAATGCCTATTTTGCAAAAGTGAGACAATCAAAGCCACAGAAAGCTCTGCTTTTGCTGTGATGCTTACAGCTGTTTCTGGACAGCTCTGCACATCTGCATACCCCTTCCTGTGTGGCCCCGGATGAGGGAAACCAAGGCTGTGCCCCTGCAGACACCAGACAGAGCACAGGCTCTGTTCTAGGCTTGAACCTGCCGCCCCCTTACAAGCTCTGCTGCTGCACCAGCCCAGCTGCCATCAAGCTGTCTCTCCTGCAGAGCCACCCTGAGTTACTCCTATATGGTGTCGTGGGCTCTGGGAGGATTCAGGAGCTCGAGATTAGAAACAGCAGATGCTAAGTGGAAGAACAGGAGTCCGAGGACAGAGGAGTAAGAGTATGTGGTACTGGTAGGTAGGGGCAATGCACATATATTACAGAGTGGGACAAGATGAAATGAAGGAAGAGGAAAAGAAAACTCCCCAAAAGACATTTTTAGCAAGTACTTTTGAAATGAAGAGTACTTCATCGTTACAGTAATACATTAGGCTTTGCATCCTAATGAAGTCATAATGTTAAGTTGATGTTTGCACTTTGGAATGAGTTTTAAGTAAATGAAATACATTTCTTGCAAAATACATGTGTATCATCAAGCTGGCATGTCCCAGTAGGAAAGTAGCTGCATCAGACAGCTTTAGTCTCTCAGTCCTCACCTCATCTGAGCAGGAAAGGAGCTTCCAGTTGCCCTTCCACAGCCCTTAAAAAGGGAGGTCAAACTGGACTCTTGGCACATTTTGTGCAAGCTGCAGCAGCTTCACTGCCTAAACAGAAAGCATGTCTGTCACTTGAAGCTGACTGTTTTTGATCTTTCTTCTTCAAAGTCTTCCATGCGGACTGGTTGACTGTCCTACACAATCCTAGAAAATCACAGGTCTTCATTATAATTCTGGACTGTCTCATCATTAGCATCACACACCCCTCTTTGAAGCTGAATCCGCCCTTTCCATTCCACCTGTGGCCAGCCTGCAGCTTGGAAAGTAAAGTACGTGTGGGCAATACCAGTCATAGCTCTATGCAGAATACACACAAGTAAGATTTAGCATATGTGTGGTCATTAGGAATGACAATTAGCCAATTAGATCAGGAATGAATGTCTCCAATCAGATGAAGTCCAGCCACCTAACAGCCTCAGTACAGCTTGTAATTTTCTTCAGTTGTGCAAATCTCCAAGAAAATCTTTCAATTACCCTAAATTCCAGAAATATATTCCAAAACGTATAACCCATCCATTCAGTAAAATACATATATATACACGCATTCATCAGTGATACTTATCTGGCAGCAGATAAGAACAAGACACCTCAAGATCTTGGTTGGTGAAGGGCTATGACACATGTCACAGGTTCGCAGAATCACACTGTCCTTAGTTTCTGGTTAGAAGAGGTGTGAACTAGCATCGCTTCTGGCTGCTGATGGTTTTTCAATTTCCACTCAAGAGGAGGTTTAGCGACAGGTAATTAGGTTGACCAAGAACCAGAAAGCTTTTGGAGGCCAGACTAGCATTGCAGAGTGGTGTGGCATTACACAATAGAAGATGGAGGGAAAAAACACCCAAGAAAAAGAGGATGAATGAGAACTATTAGGACAACATGTCTATCTTTAACACAGAGCAGTTCACCTTGCTACAAGACAGAGCGGGAAGGGGAAGGCACAGATAATTAACTTCAGCCAGTGTCTAGCCTAGCCATTTCCATAAATTTTATTCTACCACCTTCACAATCCTGCCTAGGGTCTCACACAGAGTTTTGCATGGACAGGAAACTCCCCCGTGACCACAGGAAAAATTCCTCTCTCTCTGTCCTTGAAGGCCGTTATTCCCCTTTTGTTTTACAAAGTTGAGAAAACCCCAGAAAACATTTCAGATCCTTGTACTTTTGAGTATGCATTTTTTTTCCCCTTCCAGATCCAAATGTTAGTTTCGGCTTGTAGGAAACGTTGCTGAAGTCTTCATCAGCACTTCTGTTTTTTCAGAGGGGAGGTTTAATTTTCATCTTGACATGCTGCAAGCCAAAACCAATCTGAAAGGATTAGGGCCCACACAGTTACACTCTCATTCTTTCTGTTCTTTACATGAGAGAATTTACATGTGCTGGGATTACACAACTCAGATCAATGCAATACCTGCAGGCAATGGTAAATACTTTCAGAGTATTGCTCAAACAAAATAAGTGCAGCTCATTGTGACATATCTCTGAAAGAGGAAGTATTTTGAGAGCTGGTAGCACAGTGTCTTAACTAGTTGTCCCTGCCTCTGGCTGACATTGAAATGCTGAAGAGGAACTACATTAATAATAATAAAAAAGCCACTGTTTTAATACTCAGATATGCTGCAGGGCTTTTTCTCTCTCTTTGCCAGGTGCACGGACACACCGAGCTATGTAGGAGTGGGAGAAGGGGAGAATGGGGAACTAGCTGGACCCAGGAGGTGCAAAGAGGTTTGTGGTGCCTGGGGGAACAGCTGGGCTGGATGAGGATGAGGCTAGGGCTGGTTTTGCTAGGGTGCAGGATTCACAGGTATTTGTAAGATAAGAGATGGAAGGGAGTGGACAGTGCGGATTGCTACAGGCAAAGAGGGAGGCTAGGGTCACCGTTTGGGACAGACCATATGGATCCACGGGAGAGTCACGTATAAGAAGAAAAAGCCAGCTGAACTGGATCTACCTGAGCCAACTTCCTGACCAACCTACTAAATTTTCAAAGACCTTAAAGCTTTAGAGACAAGTAAAACCAGTTTGCAATTTCTAGGACAATTCTTTCATAGCAATTTCACCTCCACTTAATCTGGAATACATTTAGTCCCAGAAAAAGATTGTTCATTTGATGATTAATGCCTCTGCTCCCAGGATTTATGATAGTTTATAATCCTATCATCCAATCTTGGGTCATGAACTAATCTAAACTATGTAAGCAAACAGAGAGGCAACTGGCATATAAGTGGTGCTTGTGATTACACTGCAAATATTTGTGATGGTTTGTGACGATAAAAAGAAACACACAAAGTTACACGGTCATGCAATGCAACACTCACTTAAAACTGCTGCCATTCTATAGCAAAACGTCATCACCTGCAATATTCAGTCCTGAAATATAGGCTGTGAAGTCCACAGAAGTCCTTCCTTCATCAACTTCCATAGACTTTGGAACTTGATTTTAGAACAAAGATTACTTAGTCCAGGCTTAAACTACCTTTCTCAGTGAATGTCAGGTAGACTGCTACCCTGCTAGTGTTTTTAGCCACTCAAACTACCACTGCCCATCAGATGAAAAGGAAAGTGATGTCATTAAAGATAGCTCTGGTCATGTTCCTGCCTTGTTCCACTCTTCAAGTGGTTTCTGAAGTTGTGCATCCCTAGGCACGCTGTTCCTCTTTTTTCTCCCCACCCCCTACTCTTTCTTTTTCTCTCTCTCTCTTTTTTTTTTTTTTTTTTTTTAATTAAATCAGCCTTATATTTGTTTTGTAAAGCCTCACCTGGTGAGGTTCTTTTTAGGCATTGTATCATTACTGAAAATGCATCAGACTTCTTGAAGAACAACAGCAAATATATTAAATCATTCAAGGATCGTGTATCTATTGCACACTGCACTAACTTTAGTTAGCTGCATCAAACAGCTGGCTGGCTGGCTGACATGCAGTGAGCGCCTAAATACAAAAAATACAGCAACATATTTTTACTCACTGTCAGGCTTCTTGTTGAAATGAAAGCTGAAGATATGATTCCTATCATAAAATACTCCTGATATCACAGCACATCAAACAGACTTATGGAAATAAGTACAAGTTAGTGTTTAATATGCACAGAACGTCTGTCATATGAGCCACCTCCTAAAATTCACTCTGCCTCCTATAATTCACTCCATACTCCTCATTGCTAACGTTTTCATGGGGTGAGCCTGCCCCAGTTTGCCCCAGCACTGATCACCAGTGAAATCTCCAGTTCTCCCTTTCATAAGAGCTGCTCTCCCGTTTTTAGAGCAAGGGTCACAGCAGTGGAGTTCAGCTTCCTTTGAATCAGTGTGATACAGCTGAGCTCACCGTTAGATCTTTTCTGTAGAACTGTTTAGTCTGGATCACGAGTTAGCTCTCTGATTGTGTCACATTTGTCTTCACTCTTTTCAAAAAAGAAAGTAAAGAGATGCACAGTCCAAATCAAAGCTGCTGATCTTGAGCAATTCCTGTGAATTACTCTCCTTGAGATTTACATATGTCTACCACAAAACCCGCAGAACCTCTGTCAGGTCCCCTCTGAGACTTCTCCAGGTTTCTAAACTGTCTCCAAGATCCTCAGTTCTGTCCTAGGCCCCCAAAGCCCACCTTCCCATGCTCCTTTTGCCTCCAGTGTCGCTCTCTTGTCACGGTTAGCCTTTTATCCAAAGAATACACAGTAGAGGCTGCAATTAACTTTGAGCTCCACATTTTCAAAGGGGCTGGTAGACTATGTCCGCGCAGTGAACTACAGTTGGTTCCTTACTACTTCTTCATAACATGGGGTTGTAAGTATCCCTCTCCTCTGTCCAGCTACAATTTTCATAGAACCTTTGAGTACCTGCTGTCTTACAGCTTCCCCTGCTTTGTCCAGTTCTGCCGAGTTGCATAACCCAAGTTATCGGAAGACCCTAACAGATGCTGCAGTTGCATAACTGTTGTTTCCTTGTGAAACTGGGCTATAAATGACACTATCGCCACCATGAAGAAGTTTCAGTTGTCTTGTTCTCTGTCAGCATGTCTTGACTTGGAGGAAAACCCTGAGGTCACTTCTGAGGTTGAGCATATCTGCCTAGCTCTCCCAACCAGTGCTCCTCTCCTGGTCCTCTGAGAAGATGTGGAGAGGTGTGCCCCTGCGAAACTACCAGCCACAATGCTGGCGTGTTGTTGTCTTCAACTTTTTTATGCCATACCTTATACACCACAGTTTTATATGTATAATAGATATATATATCCACACCATCATGGACAACCTCACACGTTGCTGGGCAGTCACTGGAACAGCCACGCGTCCATTCTTAACAATCTCATCTGGGAATTCCTGCCAAGCAGAATGAAAATGCAATTCTTCCCCCAGAAGCTGCTGGCAAAGGTAGTTAGACTAAACACCAGTCACTTACCTCGCATGACTTCAGTCCAAAACTTGTTTTGGTTCTTATATTAATCTTTTTTCTATGCAGCTGTCAGCATTTTTTCTATTAGCAGGCTGAAGAACTGTAAGTCATGACAATTCTCAGAGAAACATTACACAACACTGGATTTTATACTTTTGTGTGCATTGTAACAAGCAAAACTGGTTTCCAAATCCCTCTCCTTATCACAGCCAGCAGGAAACTCAGTAGGTGCTACATCTACATTAAATAACCAAAGTTTGTAAAAATAACACTGGGAAATAAATAATATCTAGTTATTACTTGTTTTGATTAGATGTTAGTTCTTTGTTGATAACACACACCCATCAGATTTTCAGGTATCTGAAAGGACCAGTGACCGCTAAGTCAAATTCAGACATTTACATTGATTATGTTTTAGTTAAATTCTGCTAACAAAGATATGAATATGGCTTTCACAAAATACACGTTATAGATCTATCTGCTCTTGTTTCATGACTTCATCACAACCATCAGGAAGGCGTAAGTACCAAGAAAACTGTTTGGCATAGCATGGAAAAGCACGCAATTTATCTTTTCTGCTAAAATAGTTGGAAGGGTAAGAGTAGATATTTACTTTCCACTGCTTTCCACATATTTCTGAGTTTAAAACCTCCTACAATTTTAAGGTTCCCTCTTACTTTTACTTGCTTACTTAAGTTGGAAAGACATACCCAGTCACAGAGGAAGAAGAAGATATGAAGCATAAAAACCATCAATTTACTTCGGTTTACTGTAACTGTAATGATTAGCACATAATTAATTCTCAGCAAATACTTAGGTCTCAGAACCAAGTTTGTCAGCAAGAAGTAGGTGCAGTTGATAACTCATTCCTGAAGGTAGAAAGTCCTTCACTGTACCTACAGCCTCCTGAGAGGTACCTTCTTATTCCGTAGAGCTCTTGGCACCCCATCTGGCCAAGGTTTCAAAATGATAGCAAAAATAACGGTATTTGTAGTGCTGACCGCAATTTATTAGCATCTGTCAGGTTCTAAGAACATGACCACTAATTTATCCCATTACTCCACGATCCTGTGAGACCAGCAGTGCCACAATAACCTGACTAAACAGGCAGAAGAAAGGACGTAGAGAATCGTCAGGTTATGCTGACCCAGCTGCACACACATGCCTTTCTACGCACACAGCACTTTGCCCTTTTCTTACGACAAAGAGAATAGATGCACACATAAATTTTTCAGGAGAAAGCCAGCATTCTTTGCCTAGCTGTAACACGTACAGATGAAAATGAAATCCCTGCTTCAGTTTCTCAAGGCACCAGTCTGAGTCACAAAAAGCGCAAGAGAAAATGGTAGAAATTGTATATAGCATATGGGCTAAATTACACAATTTATTTCTGGAAGAGAAGAAAGCAGAGCAGTAGGCCTTGGGACTTAGATTTGGCAGTGGCAGGAGGGGGATTTTTGGTAACAATGCAAGGATCAGGACTTGCTAGAAAGTAAGTACAATAACCAAGCATGAGCATGGCACTTCCAGAAGAGGGTTGCTACATACCCTTGCTGCCTGCCAGCACTTTCGCTCGTTGCTTGGCGTGGGCAGCCGGCACACTGCAGGGCAGGAAGGCTGCCAAGTGGAAAACCAATTCCCCAGGCCAGCCACAGGGAGCACCGAGTGCTGCCGAAACCAGGGCAAGCCCTGGCTGTGGGAGCAGAGGAGGGACATCGGCTGGAGTCAGCCAGCCCCATAAACCTGGGCATTAAACACTCCTTGGCTTTTCCTCAGTGCCCAGCACAGTCACTAAACTGTCACCATTACAGGCTCCACAGGCTTCAGGTTGGGCCTGACCACAATGAAATGGTGGCTGGCTCCCCCAAGCACCACATCCTGTGGGTCTAAATCCACATCGGCCCACTAACTTCCAAGACATGGCCACGACAGAGCCCTCAGTCCCTGATACGTCACCTACTTGGCTTCCTCACCAGAGGACCTAGCTCTGACACCCAAGGGAGAGACCACGAACTGGAGCGTTTGAGCTACCCCAACCCACAGACATACTTACATGACTTACAGTCACTCAGCAAGTGCAGAGACAAACCGTGAACCCCCAGGACTGGGACTGAGGAAAGCTTGCTCATCTGCCACTTTGATCTTGGTTTCTCCACAGCCCAGGGATGAGGGAGGAAGGTAACAGGAGGTTCTCTGCAGGGAGAAACACCTGAAACGCAAGCTGGCCTGCACAGAGCTGAGCACGAGAGGAAAGAGGCAAGCACCTGGCTCTCAGGGCAGCGTTTTAGGACAGGTTGTGAGATATAAGCCCCTGCATGCAGCAGGACTTGTACATGTTTTGCATTAGTTTTTTTCTCTACCTCTGTGTTTTCCAGGCACAAGGGAGCAATCATCTGACCGCCTAAGTGAAAAAACACTACAAACCTGGCAAACCAGCTGGCAGTGCTCAGCCAGTTTCATGAGGGGAGCCATCAGCAGCTGGAAATCGTTTGGAAAAAGAGAATACTGGTACAGAAGGCACTTAAGATGATATGGGGGGGGGGAGGGAGGGAGGCAGCTGGTTAGGATTTGCTGCCTCCATAAGCTCAGCTGATAAGGCCACCTCTGAGCTCGCAAGTTGTATAAGCTCGAACATAAGCAGAGCATGCTCAATACTTAATTGTTCCAGCCCTCAGCACCCACGTCATTCCCCTATTTGTTTTTTCTGGCTAGCTCGACAAAATGTTGAGTCAGATATTTTGAATGGCTCTAGAAGTTTTGTAAATAAATCATTTAAAGGGACTTTGTAATTACCAAATGTTGTTACTTAGGGTTGTAACCTACAGCTTCTGTGAAAGTCTGAAAAGGTGTATAAACAGCCTTACATCAACACAGTTTCTAGGAGTACTTTTTCAGATTTTTTTTTGATGGAGAGGGTACATCTTGCTCAGCTTAAAACAGATTTTCACTAGCTCATCCTAGACTTTGAGCTACATAGCCCTCCAAATTGCTCACTATTCAGTACTGAGGGCAAATTAAAGTACCTGCTATCTAAACTCTTCAGGAAGTACTGCTAATGTATTCTTCCACATCCCTTCAAATTGCGTATCTGTAATACTACAGTTTCTCTCCATACATTCAAATCAAACTAGCCGTGTTTCTGCCTGTCTGGCCTACCAACCATTCAGCTTGCCATAAGGAAAACCTGTTATCTTAAAACTCCAGTTCGTGTGTTTGTTTGTGTTTTTTTGTTTGTTTGTTTTTTGTTTTGTTTTGTTTTTTAAACTTAATCTTATAGCTGACAGAAAGGTATACTTGCATTTATGCTGACCAAAGGCAGAACCACCTGTTGCATGTTGGCTTATTTCTCCTTTCTCTCCTTCTACTGCCTTGTCCACACCTATAGTCTCAATCATGGCAAGCTGTGCAGTTTGGGGGATGAGGTGATTAGTAAGCTTTTTCAAGCCTTCTTTTAAAACATTAGAAAGTCTGAAAAGAAATATATATTTTTTTTTCTCAGTGTTATTTTCCACAGCTAAAGGCCTCTCTATATTCATTCTGCTAAGTGTCTGGAATGGTTGTGTTTGTTGCTTTGGAGGTGTGGGCTATTTGTGTGTCCCGAGCAACTTCCAATTTCCAAAAATTAGAAACATATTTGAGTTTTTGGAAAGCAACTCTCTGGTTGTTGTTTTTTTTATATAAAGAAAACATAGAACAAACAAAACTCCAGATTTTGTGACAAAAACCTTTCCGATTGGATCATACTGAGCGATGCAGGACCAGCCTAAACATTGGAGCAAACCGGCACATCCACCAAGCCCAGCACACAAACCCGGGGTCTTACATGTGGTCGGTATGCAAATGTGACAGTAAATTCACACTAATTAGTCTGTCATCCAAGGTGATCTGGGAATAAATCCACAGGGTTTTTGTAGTTTGTAAGAGTTTTTCTTTTTAAACTCAGATGACTGATTTTTCAGAAGCAGCCTTATAGGTGCTTCAAAAAGGAGTGAATGGATGTATGCAGGTAATAGTGGAAGCTTAATTGTGGATTAAAGCAAGGATAAGTAAAATTTCTGAGTTCACTAAAGTAAAGCCACATCACAGTTATGCACTGCTTCCAGTAACTTGGAGGGACAATGAATGACAATTTAATGTTCTGTCATTAAAAACTGTTCCAAAACTGCTTTAGAGATGGAATAGTCTGATAGTCTTAAACATAACACACTAGATTAACTGATTTACTAAACCCAGTAATCACTAATTTTTCAGATCATAAAAAATAATGACTGTAGACTGTGCACTGTGCTGCTTTTCCCTGGAAGGTACTCGCATTTGATCAACATGAATAAGGACAAAGCAATTTCCAGAAGTGAATATTGACTCAGCATGGCTCTAAACTTCTCATACTCTCTGAGGGACCCAAAGAACACATTTTCCTCCACCCATTAAGCAAAAAAACCAAAAAAAAACAAAAAAAACAAAAACAAACAAACAAAAAAAAAAAAAACAGTCCATTTGCAGTGTTGTGAATTGTTACTTTAAAGTTGCAACACCTTTAGCCATTTGAAAGCCTCAGCCTAAATTTCAATAGAAGTATAGTGTTAAATAACTAGTGAGAATTTCAGAACTCCTGCAATTTATAAGATCAGACAAACAATTCAATATTTAACCATGTGCCACTTTTCAGAACTAAGATACAGCTACGGAGAGATGCACATAAAATCTTATTTCTTTGACCTTCATTAAATTAGGATTTTGAGAGAGATAAAGAAGACAATAGCAGCATCAAGTCTCATTTTATGGCTTCAAAGATCTGTGCAAACATGCACTATTTGCTCACAAAGCACAACAGATTGGCTTCTAAGCAGATTAGATACAAAGTCTGTGGCACATCACACCACATTGTAACGAGGAAGGAAGCTAGGAGAATTTTGGAGCAGAAGAGAGAAAGTTGGTTTTGGTTTTCTGACATAAACCCTTACAATAGAGTGTCACACTGTTCCATTTGCCTGGTAAAATCTTGTGGTAAGACTATGAGGAAATGCAAATATGGGAAGTAGCATCTGTAAAATCCTGTTTTAAAATCTCAGCACCATCTCTACACAAAATTTGCTATGCTCTCATGCTCACTCAGACAGTATATGCTGAACTTTCAATGAAAACAGGAAAAAAAACACAACTTTTATTTGCTTTGCTTTCAGTATATGTTTTTGCCTGTATTTTGCTTTTTATTGAATTGCAAAAACCTGAAGTTACATGTTTGTCTGAGTCTTCTGCTCACAATTTTTTCTCATACATACATCTAAAGTTATATTATAATATAACATTACAGAAAGTGCTTCAAAGTACATACAATATGAAAACATTTTCCATCCCTCGTGATATAAAGCCTGTGTTACCTACAAAGCATTGGAGAAATAGGGACAAGGTACCTTAGGATCATGTAATGATGACAAAGTACAGAGCTTTCTAACGTGGAATGTAAATAAGCCATTCTGAACACGTACTTGGAAAATTTTACATGACAATTAGTCTTATTTTTATTTTTTTAGTATTACAAGCTCATGCTATAACAAGCCTTTAAATCAACATTCCCAGCCTGATAGGCAAGAGGTTCAGTATAGATCTAATCTGAAAATTCCGTATTTGAGGAAATGCAATCTTGGTATCTGTCTGAAGTCATGTAAACAGGTAGGATGTGAGGAACAGAGGAGTTGGCGGAATCGTCATGACGTACATTCTTCCTTTGCATTGCCACCTTGAGCCTCCCTGCTGGTTCCTCTATACTCTCAGTGTTGACTGGGACTATCCCACTTGGCTTGATAAGTACAATTATAGTTTAGTCTGTGGGTGACTGGGACTCTTTCTCCTGTATTAAAATGCTTGTTATATATAATCTGTTAAGCTTCACACACACAAAAAAAAAAAGAAAGCAGAGTAAACCCCATGGGTTCAATTACAACTTTGTGGGATTTGTTCACAGGCTTCTTATAGAGACATACCAAAGTTAGCCTTAACTCCACTTACTTAGAGAGTCAATAGTACATAAAAGAGACTATTAGAGTGCAGCTACAATACATAGTTATATTATCTAGCAGAACCCATTGAAACCACAAAGTATCCCCACCAGATGTTCGATATTTGCTGAGCTGAATTCAATGGGATTTGTAGAACTGAGTGGGTAACTTTGGGATACCTCAAAATGGCTAACCAGCTCAAGGAAATCAGAGACTGTATTTTGCCTCCTGCATTTGGCAAAAGAAAAGAATACTTACTTTTCTTTGTAGCACACCCCAAAATACTTAAGATTATAATAATCAGAAAAATTGGGAATTTGTTCCTTCAGCTGAATAAATGCATGGCAAAAATTCCAGTTCTATAGACTCTGCTTTTGCTCTCAGGATGCAATTTTGTGTCATGCTCTTACCGCTGAAAAGAAGCATTGCACTTCTGTGATACCCAGAGAGCAAAGGCAGTAAGTCATATGTAATGTCTGCAGCACTTCATGCTATTTATGAAGAAGTTCATCAAAATTATTTCATGTTATCAAAAAGAGGCAGAGTGTCCAAAAGTACTGGTCCCGTTATAAGTTCACATTATGGGAAATATTAAGGGCTCTGTCTTCTCCTGGACAAACAGCCTCTGTAAGGTCACAAAACCCCCTAGACTGAACAGAATGACTATTACATTTCTGGGTGATGATGTGTAAGCATTCATTACACACTCCCTATGTTACTTGCTCTTTTCCTTTGCCAACCAGTTTCCTGAGTAGCTTATCAGTAATACAGAGGATAGAAGGCTATCAGCATTATCAGCATTAAAATGTTCTGTAGTGAACACAAGAAATCCACGTGAATTTCTGCTGGATGAGCAGAATGAGCAGAAGACCTGCTTATCTCTTCACATGTTTTTATTGTGTTTTTTCTTTTTCGCTGTGATTTCTCTGAGACTTCATGGTTAATGTTTCATACAGAACTCCTCTTCTAACAGCATGTATCCACAGACTCACAGTTTTGATTGCATTCCCCTGAAATCTGTATGAAATATTCCTCTATTCTGTAGAAGCTTTATTTATATTTCTTGCCAGGCTTTTGCATGCTAGTACCAATTAAATGACACGGTTGCAAAGGACCAATACAGAACCTGCTCCCGTTCATTTAAGGGCTGCGTAATGTTCTGCTCTCACACTGCAACTTCAGTGAAAATAATTCAAGCTTCTTAAAAATAACAAATTTTCTCCCTGACTTTTAAAACTGCATTATTCAGTTTCTACCCAATCAAGAACTATTTAAAAATAACATGATTCTGGAGGGAAAAAAAAAAAAAGTGACTCACTTTCGAAACAATATGACAACATTTTAATAAGAAACCCTGATGTCTGAAACTGAAATAAACTACACCTCTGCAAAAGAAATCATACATGTTCATAATATGAACAGAGGAATGAATAGCATGAAATGAAACACAATTTTAAAAGAATGAGCATATTTATTTCCTGTTCAAAACAGACAGCACATCAGGATTTATAATATAAATATAAAAATTATCACACAGTCAGAAAACTAGCTTTGTTTGGCAGCATTTTTTTTTTTTTTTTTTTTTTTTTTTACAATATCAGTGTACAATAATATGCTCTGGCAGGTTAAACTCCACAAAATCCATGCTGTGTACCTTCTCTGTTTACATCTTACAGCAGTAAGATAATTTTTTCTGGTGTATGTATAAAACATCATACATAATACAATACATGCTTTATGAAAGCTGAAAAGAAGGAAAGAAGAGAGAACGTACATCTCTTAATGCTTCCCTTACACCTATGACTCAAACAAATTTAAGTAACATATTTACTATGGCTTTACAGTCATATAACATAGGAAGTTCCATGTATGCATACAAATACATATATATTAAAAGGATTTGTTATAAATAGCTATGGACTTTATAAGTAGCTTCAAATATACAATCTTCTGTATGTCATTGAAAAATTAATGTCCCAGTTTAGTTTATCATAAAAAAAAAAAAGAGTTCATCCACAGGCAAATATTCTTAACTAGAATGTGACTCTGTGAACGTCCCAAAGAGTCTGTCCCAGTGGGTGAAGTAAGGAGCATAGTTTGACTTGAATTTCAGATGATGGAGATCGTGATGCGGTGCTCCTCCATACCAACCAAATGGCACAAGTCGGTGAGTTGACCACGGAAGGTCATAACCTGAATGGTCCTCCACTGACAGCCAGATGTTTACAAGGAAGAAAATCATTTCTGTCAAAGGATGACATCCAAGGAGCAATGGATTGATGGCAGCGAAGAATCCCAGTGACAGCAGTTCCCACACACTGGAATACTGTGTAGTAAGAGCAAATGTTGATATGTGCTTGTGATGCACCTTGTGGAAGGTCTTGTAGAGCCACGGCACTCTGTGGTGAAGCAAATGCCACAGGAAATACTCAAAATCAAACAGCAGCAGGCAAATTACTACTTGCAGCAGGACCTCGGGCAGCTCTGGAGCTATCACCGGTAGATTCACTGGTTTCCAGTACCAGTGAAGAAATGTCACGGGGAAAATCCAAACCACATGGTGATACGCACTCTGAATAATGCAAGGCACCATCATTCCAAGAGTTGGATAGTTCTGCGGCTGGATTTTGTATTTTCTCAAGTTTGGCAGTCTAGTGCTGAAAAAGTCCAGTGCAATATATGGAAGACAGAAAGCCATGTATGCTGTAAAAGAAAACAGCACTGGAAAAAACGGTGAATTGATCAATGGCTTTTTTGCTGTGACAAAGTCCCAAAGAAACTGAAGGCACAGCCTGTCCTGCTGTCTGTCCATTGCGTAGCAGTGCAGCACTCCGTCCGGCACGCTGCAGTTCATGCTGACTGCTGTCTGAGACTCTCTAAGTCCTGCAAGCCTTTATCTAGGCTGCTCAGAGGAAAACTCCGCCCAGTCAGAAATTCTCCTTACTTAGCTTGGTAATACGTAGCGTTAAAGAGGAAGTTCCCTTTCCTGTTGTACAGAAGCGGTGTAATGCATTACAGTCTCAGAACAGAATTAGCCAGCCAGGGTAATCACTGAAACTTCACAAAAGGCTTGCATAGTAGGAAAAAATTAGAAATGCAGAACTCTTTAACAATGGATTTCAGAGAAAGGGGGTAGGAATACTTTCCACTCCACTTACTACATACACTTAAAAAACTGGTCTTTTACTCATTTAAGTTATACTATCCTTTGTTATCCTCTTGCCCTTAAATGTGAGGAAACTTAACCTACCATTGATTTTTTCTGCTACCAAAGATGCATTATGTACCTAAGCTCCAGGTCTGACCCATGGATGTTTTGTGGCTAATGGATGTGTGCAAACACATGTTTTCCTAACAAGCTCTTTGGTTTAAAATAGGCTAAGTCGAAATCTGAGTATAACATACACCATGCTTCCAGCCTGAATGTAGTAGCTGTGATTTATCTCCATCTACGTTTGAGGTCCTGTTCTCTACTAACCACTTGACATGACAAAATCCACTTGACTAGATGCAAAACTGAGCCAACAGAATATCCCTCATTTTCTGTGAAGAATGCTAGTTACAATGTCATTTTCCTTCCAAACAGACACCTACTGATAATTATTATTGCATTATTATACTATTTGCTCCACAACTTAAGAACTCTTTGAGTAATATGATAAGGACATCATCCTTCACGCAAGTATGATGCAATTCAAAGATCCACTGGTTAGAACAGTGTCCTCTAAATGATCTTCCTTTGACCGTAGGCAATCACTGGACAGAATAAAAGCTAGCAGGCTTGAATCCCAGCATTTTAAATTTGCTAAAAATATTTTAGGGGTAAAAGATGGAGGTCTTGATTTAATTCTAAGACATTGTTTCTCTTTGTGCTTTTTGAAAATGACGAACAAAGCTTTGAATATTTAGGGAAACAGAGTTTGCCATCAGTTTCCTATGAACTCACCTCTTTTGTAGGTACAGCATTTATTCTAATATTGGAAGTGAGCTCAACTTCCTGGATGACTTTATTAGCTTGTTCAGATGATTTTAGTTCTTTGCTATTCAGAAAAGAAACCCGATGGAGATACAGGAGACACAATTTCCTTGTGTCTTAGTAACGATGCGATAGCAGTGACCTTTTCTGATCTATGTGTAGACTTCTCTTAATCCTTAAATTTGTTTTCAGTCTCTGATATTTCATCTTCAAGAGAAAGTCCTTCAAGTAAATACAGATTTTGCTCCCTCTTTAGACTTCAAGTTTACTGAAACAGTAACATCATTATAATGTGTGCTATTATTCAGGCAATCATAAGTTATTTGCTGGAGACAGCTCTGGTATGGCCTTCAAAGACTCTATCTGTGGCATTTTAGAAATAGGTTCAGATGTTCTGCCAGTGTGAGACTGTGCTGTTGAACTCAATGAATTCACATTGTTGAATGCAGTGAAACTAAAAACTTGTGACATACACTAATCTAATGGATGAAGACCTATATTCAAGAAATTAATTTCAGTCCTCTGACTATATTTTAACCTGACCTCCATTTCACAATAAGAATGTGAAAAATGCATTTGTAACTCATTCACACTCTGGGACTGAAAATTTTCTTCTAAAAGATGATTTCTGTTTATGTATAGAGTTACAATCAGATGTTAAGCCTCCAGATGTGATACATGATTTCTGCTTTACTGGGATTATGCAAGGATTGATTTTTTCCTATAACATATTTCAAATCTGCCAAAAGGGAGATTGACATAAATTGTTCATCTGCCCTACAGACATTGTTCCAACTAATCCCTAACAACTACGCTGAATGCTCAAGAAGTTGTAGAAACAATAGTGCCTATCAGCTAAAATGTAAAAAATCAGCGTTTTGCCTGCAGATTATGTCACAGAAAAATATTCTTAAGTCCCTTAAGGAAAATTACAGAATTTTGCAGCCTTACTGTTTATCCTGCAGCGTGAAGTCCAAGCAAATCGAGGACTGCAAGCAGAGCTTACCTCGGTGACTGCCTGCAGCTCCAAGGCGGCCAAAGCCATCGGCGCTGCGCCCCATCTGCTGGTGCTCAGGAGGATGAGCTCCATTACAAGCTTTGCCCTGCTGGGTATTGATTCAGGCTCCAGAAAGCAGATCGTCATGCATCAGAGATGGCAAATCCTTATTCTCCAGAAACTGGTTTCAAGCTCCTTGCCTTTGCCACCAAAAAGCATTTATTTCACATGTTTTCACTCCTCCAACTCAGGTTTCCTTGTCAGCACAAGGTGAAGAAGAGACAAAGTGCATGCAAATCCTTTCTGTATTTAATTCAGCAACACAGCCCCAGCTTTTTTCACTCAGCTAACAATGCTGCCAAACTCTCCCATGTGTTACAGGACTCTAAATGGGTCTCTTAAAAAAATCAAGCCTGCTGCTCTGGAGCTTAGGTTGAAGGGCACATAGTTTGGAATGAGGCCCCGCAAAGGGTCTCAAATAGATTCCACATGAGCACAGGACGCAAGCACCTACCCCAGGCTGCGCAAGGTAAACAGCAAAACACTAACAAGTGGTTAGGAGAATAAAGAAAAGTTGAGACGAGGGAAAACCAGGGTCAATAGGCTGAAACTAATCTCTCAACAGAAGGGGCGAAATTTCCTTCTCCTTCCTGCTCTTCTCCCCCCCCCCCCCCCATGTGACAGAGATAAGGCAGCTCCCGGTGCGTGCTGAGCCCTGTCTAGAGAAGACGGGTGCCGGGAAGAGAGCCCATAATTTATTGAGGACAGTGACGGGGAAGGGGGCTGGGGAGCTGAGCACAACCAGTCCTCCTCCCGCTGGCGAGCAAGCGGCGCCACGGCACGCCAAGCCCGGGGCTCCCCCCGCCGAGGCGCCGCGGGGCGGCCGGGCCGCAGCCGCCATTACCACAGCGCCCCCCGGTGCCCGCGGCCTCTCCAGGGCCGGGCCCCGCAAACGGTCCCCGCACCTCAGGGACAGCAGCCCACGGAGGGGCACGGGAACTTCTCAGGGCTGGGGGCGTAGGTCTGGGACACGGGAGGAAAAGGGGGAGCGCCGAGACTCGGATTCTGGAGCCGAATCCCAAGGGACACGAGCCTCCGCCCTCACGTCCCGGGTAAAGCAGCAAGAACCCAGGGCCACGACGTCTGCTGGATCCTGCGAGACACATCCCGCACACGCATTCCTCTTCTGTTTTCTGTTGTGACGAAAAGCTTCAGCCTAAACACAAAGTACTTAACAGAGCTAACATGTTTTCCCAATCAACATATTTTCATACCAACATTCCACTGTCCCAACCAAGCTTCCCCAAAAACCTCTCCAGCCAGTATTGAAGGAAAGCTTAATTAAGGAATTTTTAATAAATTCCTAACAATGCTCAGGGAGAGAAAACTGCCAGCAAAGTAAATTGTTAGTTCTAAAGCTTTACCAGGATGAATTTTCAAAATAATAACCATTAGGAAAAGATCCTAAAATTCTTTCATTCAAATTTTGTAATTCAGTTGTGCAAAACTGATTCACACTCTCTACCACTGCCTGCATCCACTTTGACTTCTCTGGAAATCAGGAAATAAAGGCATTTTTCAGCTTGCTATCCTCAGAAAATAAGACTTAGGCAATCATCTTAGGCATCCTGACTACTGCTCATACAACCTTTATTTTTTATTCCATTGATGATTTCAGTGAAATCTGACTACAGGGAAGCAATCTCAGCCATGTTGTATTTATACAAAATTATCTGAAAATAAGCTACTTAGAGAGGCCATTAGCACTCATGACATGAAATACTGCCACATGGGTTTGTATTTTATAAGACATCAAAGAAAGCATATATAAATATATACTTTAATTACAGTACAATCTTCTACTGACAGCCATGCTTTATTACCGATCAGAAAATCTATTCCTCCATCAAGATTCCTTTCATATCTTATGAGAACCATTTGCAACTTTCTGCTAATAAAGTATTTGTGTTTCCCATATTTGTATAGCACCTTTACCATAAAGAGCAATTTATACAAAACTAGTTTGTTCCCAAGCTGATTAAACTGTTTTGCTTATGGGGCCCCATTGGAGTAGGGCTGTTTTACCACCATGTGCTATGCTGCCTCACTTCCATGTTGATGGAGCTGATGTGTGAACTTCTGCCAGTGTTGCCACCTGATACCAAATCACTGTGTACTGTTATAAGGCCATTACCATCACCATTGAGCTAGAACACAGTAAGCACCACTACTGTACGTACACCCTACTATCATCAGGCCTTACTGGGTGAGATGAAGTCTGAATGTATATTCAAAGTCCTGTTTAGGTTCTACTCACAACTCATAGGCAAAAATAGGTGCCCTGGCTCTGCTGTAGATCCATGAGTGAACACCCTGGACTGTGCATTTGCTTCAGATGCAGACAGGTCTGTGAGTCTGACAATTCACCAGCTGCATGGGGACTACTGTCTCCAGCTTTCTAGCACAACTTGATCACAGCACTGCTCCTTATTAGATCAAGCATCTCACTATTCTACTCCACATTCAGAATGTGTTATTTTGCACATTTCTTTCCACTGATGCCTCTCCAACTTCGTGTCATACAGTGCTTGTACATAGCAGGCCAGGAACAGCACAGCAGCTCTTAATTCCCATGTCCATGCCTGCTCCAGCAAAGCAGAGAAGCTCCACAATGGCTTTTGCATAAAGCTTCTGCTATTCTGGTAGTATTTCCAGGCACACTGGGGATTCAGCAGCTGACAAAGCTGGCGACAGGATTTAATACACCCTGCTATCTTAATCGCACATCTACTGTATCCAGAATGGACAGGAAGGTATGGCGTGTTTATTACTGAAGATGAAAAAGGTCAAAAGCTGGGGCTTCACACCAAATACACAAAGGAAAAGATTAGTTCCCTACCGTACAATGCAGTTACATGCTATTTATGAGATTACTAGACAGTAACTACCCAAGGCTTAAGAATGTGATCCAAGCAGCTTTCCACCGTGTCAGTAGTTTGACCAGAACCCTTCACCTGGAGGCTTAGAAAATACCTCAGTCTTGTGAGCAATTACTTGTAGTTCATACCTTACCTAGAAGTCTCAGAAAAATCTTTTGAAACAATACAAATGGCCTTTTAGGCTTAGACAAAGCTTCTTTCAGGAAAGTAGTAAAATCACCAAGTAAAATCCTATTTCATTTTTTATTGTACTTGTTCTACGGATGAATAGTTGTGAAAAATAGACTTGGCTCTTTGGACTCTGTCCCAAAGACTCACATGTATTCAGGAAACAAGAAGTGAAACAGAGCACGTCACTCCAAACAGGTCTCTCATTTATTGAAATACCTCAAGCTTAATAAACACAATGCACATGGCTCTTGCTGTATCACATACCATCACAACTGCAAAGTTAACCACTTTGGATTCTTACAGTCTTCCTTCCAGTATAGCAATGTGGAGCAAATATGACTGCTATAAAGCAAACTTAAAGGTCCTGCTAGGCATCACATCTGCAATACCATGAACCACTTTTTCTTACAGCCTGAGGACTCCCTGAGTCTGAATTAGGTTTTTTTTTTTTTTTTTTCTCCTTTTTCAACTCCTAATTTATGGCTTATGCATTTTCTTTCTTACAAAAAAAGGCTGCCACAGTTTAAACTGTACTATTTTCTATTACATATAGAAAAGTCTTTTGTTCCCGTTAGGATTACTGACAGAGATCTGGATTGAACTCCAACTCTGGCACAGAAATTTTCATCTGGACTGAGGCAATTGACTCTGGAGATTGTTCATACACCTACATTAGGCATTGAACTTACATGCACTTCAGAGGAGCCAAAGTCTCCTGTGCAGTCAAAGGAGTGAGCAAGGCACCTATACCAGAGAAAGTTATAGCTCCAAAGTCAGGCCCCTAAAGCAGATGTGAATCCTCTTCCCCCATTAAATGGGGGCTTAGCCCCATTCTAAAGTAGAAGCTGAGACAAATGGAAATCACCATAAATACAGCCAGGCTTCTCCAGGTTATTGTATGGTGAACACAATGGTGGCAAGCACCATATAAGCAGCTAAAAAGTTAACAGATCTGCAAAGCAGCAGAAGATTAATGGGAAGAGTTCATGCAAATTAAGTCACTCAAGCTATAGAACTAATGCATTGGCCCTTCCCTGGCCAGTAGTATACTGGGAGGAGCTTGTTTTCTAGTGGTCAGTGCAAACAGAACACAAGTATGTTACGTTATTCTCCTTGAAAGTCGTAACCTATTGACAAAGCTAACAAGAAGTGGTATTTTTTAACTGCTTCTCTTGTTCCAGAAATCTTCAAGGGCAAATAATGATCCTTATCCACAGTTGTCATGTGGAACATGAAAGGCTTCAGGGATACTGCTGAAATCAAGAAAAATGCAGTAATGAATCAGTTCCAAAACAGGAGATTTCAATTGACAGTGGTGATCTTCTCTGGCTTCAAGACAGTTCTTCTGCGCAATGTTGGAAAAAAAAAAAAGTAATCTGATATAGCTAGCCTGTGAGTGATGGCTAAAACAATGCAGCAGGAAGTCACTAAGTGCTTTTTAAAGTACCAGCACCAAATAGGGTCAGTACAAGGCATACTTCTGAAAAGGACTCAGAAATGGCAATGTACTAAGAAATGGCAGTGCTTTATGCAGAGCAAACCAGTTTTATTGTCAAGCACCTGAGGTGCTCAGTGGACTAACTTGTCTTTCAGACATGTCACTAAATCTATATGCACATGAAATACTGCTTTTGTGCAGAGTCACACTGCTGTTTTTCTGGGGTACCAAGCCGCTGTGTGCAAAATCAGCAGGCTATACTGAGGATTTGTGTAGGAGAGAGAAATAATACTGAGAAAAACAAGTCACGTACGAATCCAATTCAGTAGTCAATGCTGGCATTTCAAAAATGCATCATAAATAAGCAATGTAGCATTACTGCCAGAAAAGCATATGCTTCAGAAAAAAATAACTTCTGATGAACTAATACTCTGAAACACCATGCAGGTTTAGACATATTTCCTCATCATGTTAATTATTTCATTATACATGCGATAAGGTGCATCAAGGCCCCAGATGAAATCCAAGTGTTCCCATTCTGGAATGTTTTTGTGGTAAACCAAGTTTGTGATCTGAGTGAGCAGCATGGCAACGTCCTTTGGGTCTGCCAGCCAGTCCTGTCCACCAGTCCACACAGCAGTTGGTACAGTCATCTCCTTCACTTTGTAGAAAGGGGGAGTAGACTGAGGAGTGAAAAAGTGAAAACAAAAGCATTAGAACAAGTCTCCAGCATTGTACTCAACTGCAGTGCAATACACTAGCAACTGCAGGAAGAATGTGTTAGATTCCGATTTTCTCTTTTGCTCTTTGACAACCAGAGATGTAGACAGAGTCCTGACTTTCAAGAAAAAATGTAATTCCAAAGAGTCCTGCAATACCGTAGCACGCACAGCAGTAAAGATGGTGAGTTTACAAGATAGCAGGAAGGACTACTGTGTAGTGGGAGGTCTCAGAGAATACACTGCATTTAGGTATTTCTAACCCCTAATCAAACACTAAGAACGATCCCTTCTCTGAAAGGATGATACAGCAATATTTCCCCATCGCTAAAGTGACAAGGGGCAAAATATTTTTAGTACTGCACTCAGCAATTTAGAAACAAACACAGATGGAGATTAAGCAAGATGAAGATAAGCAGTACACATGAATTGACAGTATGTTCCTTCTTGTGAGAAGTGCATAGGGACCTCATGACCCAGGCAGGCAGGACCTGAACTAAATCTTAGCAAAAGGATCACCCTCAAGAAACACTGTGCCACCACAACTTCGTATCTGAGCACGGACTCCATATTTAGGACTACCTCAGAACTTCATGATCCTTTATGCACATAGTAAAAATACACTCAAGAGAAGTGCCTGAAGATGTTTTTCTTGTGTGTCACTCAAAAATTTTAACAGATCCATAAAAGATGTTTACCTGGTTGTAGTGAGCCATATTTGCAGCCTTGCTTCCCCAGTCATAAGCTTTGAGTTCCCCGGTTTTCACAGCCTAGAAATCAAATATTCACACACAAAGAAAAGAAAAAAAAAGAACACTTTTGTCAAAGGAACAAAAAAGCCTATGTCAGCTGGAGAACTGGCAAAGGCAATTGACACAAGAACCACTGAAATGCCAAGTATTAGCATAAGAAGTATCACTGCTGTACCAGCATCACAGGATCGGGAAACATTAACATTCAGTACCATCAGACCATGTCACATCCCTTAAGATTCCACGCTCTTTCGAAACAGCAGTAGGAAACACTAAGGAAAACAATTTCCAGAATTCAAATCCAGAATGCGTCAGCTTCATGTTTACTTCTGCAATATTTACATAGCTGTCTAAATATATAAGAACACAGCAATGGAGTTTTCTTATAAATACCACTCTGTATAATTCACCACATACTTTTTTTCCCTGAAACAGCAGTCTATATAGTAGGGTTTTGGAAAAATGGGAAAAAAGAGATCCACACAGATTTCCTCTCAGCCAACACTTAAACAGCTGTGTACAGCACAACAGATTGTTTCCAAATGGATGAACAAGTTCCACTATAAGATCACAAGGAGCGCTGATAACTGCTTTTCATGGCAAATGTCTCCCCTTATTTGCCAGCATATAGATGTGCCTTCTGAGCAAGCCTCGGGCACAGTAGCATCACAGGCATAAAATTGTGCGTTGAGGTTAAGTTCACAATATACTAATAAAATACAAAATGAAGCCAAACAGAAAATAGAAAGCCTGCTACTTTTCTCTGGCTAAAAATACAACTTACAATGAAAATGAGGTCTGCTGAAAGAGGAACAAATACTTGTTACAGCATCTGAGTTAAATTATTCCTTTTTTAATTTTTTTTTTCCTGAAGTACTTAATGTGAACATTTATTCACAGCAATAGGAAAGAGGTGAGCCACCATAAGGTCA